>NC_091282.1:653050586-653372586 GCF_032444005.1 Ranitomeya imitator | reverse complement strand
GCTGAGAGTGAAAGATGATCCCCTGCTACTTAAAAAAAAAAAAAAAGGTCTCTCCAACTCCATCACAGGCCTGGACCAGTTCCTCCCTGATTTATATAGGCCACCACTACACGATTGTCTGCAAGGATTCTTACCTGGTGACCTTGAAGGGGCAATAACAGGTTCCTTATAGTCTGCTCCACTGCTACTAGTTCCTCCACGTTCGATGAAACTACTTTTTCAGTCCTCTGCTCAGACCTCCTGGACTATGACATCTCCTAGACAAGCCCCCCCCCCCCCCCATCCCTTGGGGCTTGCGTCTGTTGTAACATGAAATTTTGACGGTTTTGGAACAACCATCCCCATTATGGATCTAACCGATTTAATTAGCTTATCTGTCTCTTCTATAGGTAACCAGTGACGTCCTGCCATATACTTATCTGAGGACGAAGTTGAAGAGGAAGATTCTAAAACGCCATCTTCAATCTCTAATTTGTCAGAGGTATCTGACACTCAGGAGACACCTCCTACATTTCTTGCCTCGCCTATCCTTCCCTTTTTTAGGGAATTTTTAACCTTGCCCTCATAGTAGATCTCAACTAAGAGGCAAAGACAGGGGGCACGTTACACAATGTGTGTTCAATACAAGACTGACAAAGTCTCTTCTCCCAGTAATGTGTCAACCCTTCATTAAGGAGCACACTCCCTGTGCTTCGACTTTACTATGCATTTCTTCCCTTGACAATAGAATGGCAAAAAACGGAACTTTTGCGAAGATCACTTACCATTCAGACGTAATCAAGGGTACCGGATTTGGAGGAGGAATCATATCAGCTGATAGCACCCAGAGGGAATCTGAGGATTCATCCACGGTGCTGAAGCCACGAATGCTGCTCCTTCCATCCGAGCAGCCAGTGCCATGTTGTTGCTGAGCTGTTTGAGGACTCCCCTGCTGCTGTACCTGCTCTTCTTGCTCCAGACTGCCTGGAGGTACCGCCAGAGCAAAAGGAACCGCTCTTCTAATGAAGTTAACGTCTCCAGCGCGAGTCATCAGAGCGCGCCTCCCTTCGCGTGCGCTACTGGAGACTCGCAATAGCCAGCAATCCAATGAGCATGGTGCCGCTGCTTATGCCCGCTTACTATTGAAGGCTCCTCCGGACACACTGTGGTGCTTCAGGACCCCTGCAGTGGCCAAGGCAGGGAAGGGATCTCTGCCTGAGCCAACCAGCCAGGCTTGGGAACAACCACTGACGCCGAGTCTTTTCTTCAGGTACGCCCTGATGCAAGGTTCCCCTGTCAAGGACAGGAACCCAACTGATGTGTGGGAGAGGTACCACCTTTTATTATGGACAGGAAACCTACAGGAAGGGTGGATCCTCTCGGTGGTGATGTCATAGGTGAGAGCAAAAACAACAGTTTTCCTGACAAGAGTCGTGATCTCATCAGAATCTGTCAGTAGTGCAACCTCAGGCTTTGAGCCTGTAACTTCAAGTGATCAGCTCTCAGCCTAAGAGTAAAATATCAGAAAATGGTTTTCACGTTTGTAATGTGCAATAAAGGGCCTCCTTTATGGGACTTAAAAACAAAAATTGCACAATTTTGAAAGTTATAAAGTTTATAAAATGATCCATTTTAATACACAACTGACTTACGGGGAATGCTCCTATATACAGTCAAGAATGGAGATTTGGGGATTAGAAATGTCTGAGTGAAATTCTGGATAAACCTGTTATAGTCCATAGTGGTGGTGTCCGCTCAATAACGTGCGGTGTGTAGAGCAGGAATTGTCTCAGCCCTCAATTAGGGATCTATACTGACTGGAGACGGCTACTGGGAAATTAACAAAGAACAGCCTCATCCCAAGACCCCAGATATTGTCCAAGAGGTCACCATGACTGATGGGTGAGAGGCAGCAACTCATGGACACCAAGGAAGGTTCCTCATGGCCGCTGCTAATCTTCTCCTCAGTCCTCCAGGATGTCGGCAAACATCTTGCGCTTCTTTTTCTCCACTTGCTGGTGCTCTTCCCAAACTTTCCGCCTCTTCACAAAGTGATATAGAGAAAAATTCCGGGCGATGTGATGACCGATGGGGTCATTCTGCAGCTCCCGGAGTCTTATAACTGTCAAAAAGAAAGAAAAATAACATTTTATGGAGAACAAAAGAATAAAGGTACAAAGTTCCAACTAATCTGCTACACTGACAACAGACACATATTAAAAAGTGGCAAAACTTTCTATCAGTCTGTGACCAAACTTTAAAAAAAAATGGACAAATCCTTTATGGGAAATAGGCAAGTCTCACCGAGCTTCTGAGCGATCTCCTCCTTCACTCCCATGGTGGAGGCATTCCATACACGGTCCAGCACCCGGCTTCCATACTTGTTACACGCCAGATCCATGCAGTGAGCCTGAGGTGAATAAATGTAAAAAGGAACGGAGTTAAGGAATTCCCGCCAAAAGAACAATAGGACATTACTAGACCCCAAACAAAAAAAATTGGGAATAGGTCATGAACGGTCAGTGTAAACGTACCTTTAACTTTCGTAGAATTTTCTTCTTCTGTTTTTTCGAAATGTTGGCACCATCAAGAAGGACATCAAATATGTGGCTGCCGGCTGGGCTACAAGCTACGGTGTGGAGGTCGGCTTCAGTCATATTCCCTAGGCTGTGCAGCACTATAGTGGGATCTTCAAAATGGAGGAGGTGTTGTAGTAATATGGAGCCATGATAGTTGACAGACTGTAGTTTCACATCCGGGTTATCCTGAAAAATATAACATGTATAGTACTGCCCCTATAATAATGCCGCCTATGTATAAGAATAAAACTACTAGAATACTGCCCCCTTTGTACAAGGATATAACTACTATAATACTGCTCCTATGTACAAGAATATAACTACTATAATACTGCCCCTATGTACAAGAATATAACTACTATAATACTGCTCCTATGTACAAGAATATAACTACTATAATACTGTCCCTATGTACAAGAATATAACTACTATAATACTGTCCCTATGTACAAGAATATAACTACTATAATACTGTCCCTATGTACAAGAATATAACTACTATAATACTGCTTCTATGTACAAGAATATAACTACTATAATACTGCTCCTATGTACAATATAACTACTGTACTACTGCCCCTATGTACAAGAATATAACTAATATACTACTGCCCCTATGTACAAGAATATAACTACTATACTACTGCCCCTATGTACAAGAATATAACTACTATACTACTGCTCCTATGTACAAGAATATAACTACTATAATACTGCCCCTATGTACAAGAATATAACTACTATAATACTGCCCCTATGTACAAGAATATAACTACTTTAATACTGCTCCTATGTACAAGACTATAACTACTATAATACTGTCCCCTGTGTACAAGAATATTACTATAATACTGCTCCTATATACAAGAATATAACTACTATAATACTGCCCGTATGTACAAGAATGTACCGTAACTACTATAATACTGCCCCCCTACAGTCATGAATTTTAATTCAAGAGATTCGTGAGGTATATGTGATTTTACTTTATGCTCAGAGGGTTCCTTGCCTTCCTCGATCTTGTAGTAAATTTCGTAGGTCAGTAGAGACAGGAATAGCGGTACACAGGAGATTTGGCGGGAGGTCGGGGTGGCACAGTGGAAGGCCTGGGGGAGGTTGAGAATATTTATTTACATTGTATATTCGAGTATAATGGTGCACAATTGTAGGGGGCACCTACCTCCATGAGAAGGGTGATGAGCTCCGCCTGGTGACTCTCCAGTCTCTTGCAACCCTCTGCCAGGGTGGTGATGATTCCCATGTGACCTTTGGCCAAAACATCCTCCATTCCTGGTGATAGCTCCTCGAAGAGCGCAGAGAACTGGCAAAATGACAGTCAGTGTTGGTCACTGTGATACTCTATCTGAAGGAAGGAACTAGGGGGGCATCACTCACCATTTTCTTTCTTTGGATGGCACTGATCAGTCTTTGCACCGTATAATTGGCGATAGGATGTGCAGACAGCTCCCTTAGCTGACCTTTAAACTGGGCTTTAAAGAGGCGATGTAGCTGCTTCTGTTCGGAAACTTCCAGAATTTTCTCAAAAAGGCGGCTGCTGGTCTCATCCTTTAGGAAAACTAGGAGGACGCTGAAATAAAGAAGGAAAGAAAGGTCACTAGTGGTTTCCGAAAACATCTCCAAAACACCCTGGCTCCTCATGGATGGTGTGTAAAAAGGAGGAGGAGCTGGAAGGTTGTACAACCAATAGAATACACGATGGCAGCATTCTGCAGTCTTCCACCACCCCTCCCTCAGCCCTTACCGGCCATGCCCCGAGACCTCCCTGGAGGACAGGTAACCGATGACATCATCGCACAGCGCGGCACACGTTGATGGAGACTTCCGGTGTAGAACCACTAGAGCGGTCTGCATGCCCAGGCTGGCCAGTTCATGGGTGGCAAAGACTGGTGAGGGCACAGAGTGAGGGTCAGGTGTGTCTCAGTGAAATAATTAATTGGTCATTAAGGGGCGATATGAACTCACCTCCGATGTCACCCTTAAATAATCCACTCATCTCCTGTAACTCCTGCAGGAAACTGGGCGGCACGTCAAACTCAGAGCGGACTGCAAGAGACAAGAGGGACATACAGACTAAGGGCTAGCTCACACTGGATCTGCTAATGACCCTTGGCTCCTGCTCTGCTTCGAGTGTGAGCCGAGTGTCAGTGCTCGGATCCCCTCGCATCAGAGCATCGCAGCACAGCTGTGAAGGAAATGGAGGAAGTCATTGGTCCATCTCCTCCATTGTTGGCATCTGCAGCAATCGCACTGCACTCGGGTGACATCAGAGTAGTAGTATGGTGTAGTGGCCGTGAGCAGTACTGCGGCAAATCCATACACGTGAATGGGAGAACTGGCACAGCGCCGTATATGGTGTGGTGGCCGTGAGCAGTACTGCAGCAAATCCATACACGTGAATGGGAGAACTGGCACAGCGCCGTATATGGTGTGGTGGCCGTGAGCAGTACTGCAGCAAATCCATACACGTGAATGGGAGAACTGGCACAGCGCCGTATATGGTGTGGTGGCTGTGAGCAGTACTGCAGCAAATCCATACACGTGAATGGGAGAACTGGCACAGCGCCGTATATGGTGTGGTGGCCGTGAGCAGTACTGCAGCAAATCCATACAAGTGAATGGGAGAACTGGCACAGCGCCGTATATGGTGTGGTGGCCGTGAGCAGTACTGCAGCAAATCCATACAAGTGAATGGGAGAACTGGCACAGTGCTGTATATAGTGTGGTGGCCGTGAGCAGTACTGCAGCAAATCCATACACGTGAATGGGAGAACTGGCACAGCGCCGTATATGGTGTGGTGGCTGTGAGCAGTACTGCAGCAAATCCATACAAGTGAATGGGAGAACTGGCACAGTGCTGTATATAGTGTGGTGGCCGTGAGCAGTACTGCAGCAAATCCATACAAGTGAATGGGAGAACTGGCACAGTGCTGTATATAGTGTGGTGGCCGTGAGCAGTACTGCAGCAAATCCATACACGTGAATGGGAGAACTGGCACAGTGCCGTATATAGTGTGGTGGCCGTGAGCAGTACTGCAGCAAATCCATACAAGTAATTGTATGGTGTTTTGGAACTAAAGCCTTTTTAACTTTGCATTTCTTCCTTTCCAATACCTCTGCTTGCTGAGAACTTCAGATCATACCTTAAAAGCAGTATGGAGGAAGAACATTGTAACCCTAAAAAAAAAAAAATCTACCTGTGGACCCTTGACCTGCTCTCTTGTGGTCCTTGCTGAGGATGGTTCCACTCAGCACCTGGAACAGAGTCCGTACGATGAAGCTGCCGTGTGTGTTCTGGTTGTAAGACAGGAACTTGCACTTCACTTCTGCGCAGAGGCTCAGAATTAGATTGTCCAGGCTGCGGCAGGGATCACTCCCACCTTCCTCCTCATCTTCTTCCTCCTCCTCAGCTCCCTGAAGCCGCTCGTACTGGAGGAGAGCGGTCTCAACCACGTGTGATCCGGTACGGTGCCAACATATGGTCTGCCAGCTCTTGCTCAGAACGTGCAGAAACTGGCACAGCTGGGCAGACGACGCAAGCGCCAGCAGCTTCTGCAGGGTGATGCTCCCGGCAACGTCGGCTGCCACCGCCCTCTCGTTCCCCTTCACCTCCTTGAAGACGTTCCGGACAAAAAGAGCTGCGAGATGGAAAAAATGCAATTGAATCCCGACATCCTATATCAGTACCTCGCAAGGTGCAAGACTGCTGATTGCTGTCAGTGAATGGAAATTAATACTATGCACAGCTGGGGGTTTGTGACAATCGCATCAGCAGCGCTATCCCTCTAGTGCTGACGGCGAGGGATCACTTCCATGTCTATTATGGACTCCGGGAGGAAGAGAAGGAAATGTGTTCAAATAATAGAATCCCGGGCAATGATGACATCACGTCCATCCATCACGTAACCGCTGCTGCCAATCACAGCTATAACATACTACTACGTGCAAACGTCACGGCTGAGGCCAGTTATTGGCTGCAGCACAGAAGTGGAGGTGTTTGCATTAGTTATTAGTGCTTCTTACCTCGATTTTCATCAGAATCAAAGTCTTGCTCCAGAGTTTCCTTCACTCGTCGGAAATATTCCACAAATTTGGGATCTAGGGCAGGGGCCAGACTCTCCTCCGCCTTTTTTGACTCCCAGCTCCTCTTGTCGCTGCGAGGTCTTTTCTGTTCAGTACGTTTCTTCCGCTCTGCGTCCATTGTTTATTCTCGTCTCCCTAAAAAAATTAAAAAGCGAGAAATTGGGAAAACTCTGCACCCTGTGAGGCGGCTCAGGGTCATCCGGTGGGCAGGACAGCTTGTGCGTGTCCTGACGTGGGGGATTTAATTGGTCACACAGCCGAAAGCAGAGACTGGAGCCAAACTCCGATCACAGCTGTTTAACCATCTCAGGGCCACCTTCGGGGCATGTTACACTTCTCGTGTATTGGCAGAGCAGACAGAACCACTGAAGGTCGCTGCCATCTGTGTCCTCCTGGGAGATGATCAATATCACTACATACCAGCACCAAGGTCTCAGAATACAGACGACACAAGGCTCAAGTCCCCGAGAGAAGAAAAGGCAAGAAAGCAGGGAAAATAATGAAGAATATAAAATTATATATATTCAAATAAAGAAAACCCCCGATACAAGAACGTGCACAGAGAATAATCACATTCCTTCTTGTGTCTGGAAATTCCCAATCAATGAAGGCACAACATTATTTCACCCCAAGTATAAAGAAATGTGAACATTTCTAACCATTAAAATATACAACCCCTTGCAAAAATTATGGAATCTCCGGCCTTGGAGGATGTTCATTCTGCTTTTTTTCTACAAAATTAAACAGATCACAGACATGGCACAAAACTAAAGTAATTTCAAATGGCAACTTTCTGGCTTTAAGAAACACTAAAAGGTACCGTCACATTAAGCGATGCTGCAGTGATCTCTAGACAACGATCCCGATCGCTGCAGCGTCGCTGTTTGGTCGCTGGAGAGCTGTCACACAGACAGCTCTACAGCGACCAACGATGCCGAGGTCCCCTGGTAACCAGGGTAAACATCGGGTTACTAAGCGCAGGGCCGCGCTTAGTAACCCGATGTTTACCCTGGTTACCAGCGTAAACGTTAAAAAAAAAAAAAAAACACTACATACTTACCTTCCGCTGTCTGTCTTCTCCGGCGCTCTGCTTCTCTGCACTGTGAGCGCCGGCCGGAAAGCAGAGCACAGCGGTGCTTTGCGGCTGGCCGGCGCTCACAGTGCAGAGAAGCACAGCGCCGGGGACAGACAGCCAGGACGCTGCAACGTCACGGATCGCTAGCGATATCGTTCAGTGTGACGGTACCTTAAAAGAAATCAAGAACAAACAATGTGGTAGTCAGTAATGGTTACTTTTTTTAACCAAGCATAGGGAAAAAATTATGGAATCCCCCTGAAGATAAAACTGTGGAATCCCCCTGTAAATTTTCATTCCCAAAACTAACACCTGCATCAAATTAGATGTGCTAGTTAGTCTACATCTAAAAAGGAGTAATCACACCTTGGAGAGCTGTTGCACCAAGTGGACTGACATGAATCATGGCTCCAACATGAGAGATGTCAATTGAAACAAAGGAGAGGATTATCAAACTCTTAAAAGAGGGTAAATCATCACGCAATGTTGCAAAAGATGTTGGCTGTTCACAGTCAGCTGGGTCTAAAATCTGGACCAAATACAAACAACATGGGAAGGTTGTTAAAGGCAAACATACTGGTAGACCAAGGAAGACCTCAAAGTGTCAAGACCAGGAAACGCAAAGCAATATGTCTCCAAAACAGGAAATGCACAACAAAAGAAATGAGGAATGAATGGGTGGAAACTGGAGTCAACGTCTGTGACCAAACTGTAAGAAGCCACCTAAAGGAAATGGGATTTACATACAGAAAAGCTAAACAAAAGCCATCATTAACACCTAAACAGAAAAAAATACAGGTTACAATGGGCTAAGGAAAACCAATCGTGGACTGTGGATGAAAGCCATTTTCAGTGATGAATCGCAAATCTGCATTGGGCAAGGTGATGATGCTGGAACTTTTGTTTGGTGCCGTTCCAATAAGAGTTATAAAGATGACTGCCTGAAGTGAACATGCACATTTCCAGTCATTGATGATATGGGGCTGCATGTCAGGTAAAGGCACTGGGGACATGGCTGTCATTACATCCTCAATAAATGCACACGTTTATGTTGATATTTTGGACACTTTTCTTATCCCATCAATTGAAGGGATGTTTGGAGATGATGAAATCATTTTTCACGATGATAATGCATCCTGCCATAGAGCAAAAACTGTGAAAACATTCCTTGAAAAAGACACATAAGGTCAATATCATGGCCTGCTAATAGTCCGGATCTCAGTCCAATT
Organism: Ranitomeya imitator; assembly: GCF_032444005.1. Taxonomy (NCBI): domain Eukaryota; kingdom Metazoa; phylum Chordata; class Amphibia; order Anura; family Dendrobatidae; genus Ranitomeya; species Ranitomeya imitator. Next base: position 653,363,623 of record NC_091282.1, on the reverse strand, counting down.
GAAAATCTTTGGTGGAAGTTGAAGAAAATGGTCCATGACAAGGCTCCAACCTGCAAAGCTGATCTGGGGACAGCAATCAGAGAAAGTTGGAGCCAGACTGATGAAGAGTAGTGTTTGACCCTCATTAAGTCCATGCCTCAGACACTGCAAGCTGTTATAAAAGCCAGAGGGGGTGCAACAAAATATTAATGATGTGTTGGAGTGGTTTTTGTTTGTTTTTCATGATTCCATAATTTTTTCCTCATAATTGAGCGATTCCATAATTTTTTCCCTATGCTTGGTTAAAAAAGTAACCATTACTGACTACCACATTTTTTGTTCCTGATTTCTTTTAGTGTTTCTTAAAGCCAGAAAGTTGCCATTTGAAATGATTTTAGTTTTGTGCCATGTCCGTGATCTGCTTTTTTTCTACAAAACTAAACAACTGAATGAACATCCTCCAAGGCCGGTGATTTCATAATTTTTGCCTGGGGTTGCACAATAAATAAACCTGCTGAAAACAGAGGCGCCGAGGTCGCACCGCCGGGGGGATAATCAGCCTCTCAGGTCATTCCTACCACACAACAAACGTAAGAAAACAACCCCCTTGAAAAAATATGGCAGAATTGCAGGGTTATGCCACTTTATCGCATTTGCAATTTAATTTTCTCCTTTTTCAGGTAATGGGAACGGTGACATTCAAAACTGCAAAAAACAACGTGGGGGGAGAGAGAAGAGGAAGGGGGGGGAGAGAGAGAAGAGGAAGGGGGGGGGAGAGAGAAGAGGAAGGGGGGGGGAGAGAAGAGGAAGGGGGGGAGAGAGAAGAGGAAGGGGGGGGGAGAGAAGAGGAAGGGGGGGAGAGAGAAGAGGAAGGGGGGGGAGAGAAGAGGAAGGGGGGGGAGAGAAGAGGAAGGGGGGGAGAGAAAAGAGGAAGGGGGGGAGAGAAGAGGAAGGGGGGAGAGAGAAGAGGAAGGGGGGAGAGAGAAGAGGAAGGGGGGAGAGAGAAGAGGAAGGGGGGGAGAGAAGAGGAAGGGGGGGAGAAGAGGAAGGGGGGGAGAGAAGAGGAAGGGGGGGAGAGAAGAGGAAGGGGGGGAGAGAAGAGGAAGGGGGGAGAGAAGAGGAAGGGGGGAGAGAAGAGGAAGGGGGGAGAGAAGAGGAAGGGGGGAGAGAAGAGGAAGGGGGGGAGAGAGAAGAGGAAGGGGGGAGAGAGAAGAGGAAGGGGGGGAGAGAGAAGAGGAAGGGGGGGAGAGAGAAGAGGAGGAAGGGGGGGAGAGAGAAGAGGAGGAAGGGGGGGAGAGAGAAGAGGAGGAAGGGGGGAGAGAGAAGAGGAGGAAGGGGGGGAGAGAAGAGGAAGGGGGGAGAGAAGAGGAAGGGGGGGGAGAGAAGAGGAAGGGGGGGAGAGAGAAGAGGAAGGGGGGGGAGAGAAGAGGAAGGGGGGGAGAGAAGAGGAAGGGGGGGGGGGAGAAGAGGAAGGGGGGGGGAGAGAAGAGGAAGGGGGGGAGAGAAGAGGAAAACGGGAGAGAGAAGAGGAAGGGGGGAGAGAGTAGAGGAAGGGGGGAGAGAGAAGAGGAAGGGGGGAGAGAAGAGAAAGGGGGGGAGAGAAGAGGAAGGGGGGGAGAGTAGAGGAAGGGGGGAGAGAGAAGAGGAAGGGGGGAGAGAAGAGAAAGGGGGGGAGAGAAGAGGAAGGGGGGGAGAGAAGAGGAAGGGGGGGAGAGAGAAGAGGAAGGGGGGGAGAGAGAAGAGGAAGGGGGGGAGAGAGAAGAGGAAGGGGGGGAGAGAGAAGAGGAAGGAGGGGAGAAGAGAAAGGGGGGGAGAGAAGAGGAAGGGGGGGAGAGAGAAGAGGAAGGGGGGGAGAGAGAAGAGGAAGGGGGGGAGAGAGAAGAGGAAGGGGGGGAGAGAGAAGAGGAAGGGGGGGAGAGAGAAGAGGAAGGGGGGGAGAAAGAAGAGGAAGGGGGGGAGAGAGAAGAGGAAGTGGGGGAGAGAGAAGAGGAAGGGGGGGAGAGAGAAGAGGAAGGGGGGGGAGAGAGAAGAGGAAGGGGGGGGGAGAGAGAAGAGGAAGGGGGGGGAGAGAGAAGAGGAAGGGGGGGGAGAGAGAAGAGGAAGGGGGGGAGAGAGAAGAGGAAGGGGGGGAGAGAGAAGAGGAAGGGGGGGAGAGAGAAGAGGAAGGGGGGGAGAGAGAAGAGGAAGGGGGGGAGAGAGAAGAGGAAGGGGGGGGAGAGAGAAGAGGAAGGGGGGGAGAGAGAAGAGGAAGGGGGGGAGAGAGAAGAGGAAGGGGGGGAGAGAAGAGGAGGGGGGGAGAGAGGAGGAAGGGGGGGGAGAGAAGAGGAAGGGGGGGAGAGAAGAGGAAGGGGGGGAGAGAAGAGGAAGGGGGGAGAGAAGAGGAAGGGGGGGGAGAGAAGAGGAGGGGGGGAGAGAGGAGGAAGGGGGGGGGGAGAGAAGAGGAAGGGGGGGAGAGAAGAGGAAGGGGGGAGAGAAGAGGAGGGGGGGAGAGAAGAGGAGGGGGGGAGAGAGGAGGAAGGGGGGGGGGGGAGAGAAGAGGAAGGGGGGGAGAGAAGAGGAAGGGGGGAAGAGAAGATGGGGGGGTTGATAGAGAAAAGGAAAGAGGGGGAGAAGAAAGCAACAAGGAAAGATCTGAAGAGGTTAACGCCACCAGCGCTGACACTGCACCATACCAACTCACTGCTGGTGAAGGGGCGACGTCCTATATTTACACATCAGCGGCCATCACCCACCGGCCGCACACAGGAACACATCACCATCACCTCCGTATCTCATGCACACGTGCTCCCGGCGCCAGCTGATGACGTCACCCCTTTAAGACGCGTCCAGGAGTGGATCGCGCAATGATTGCGCTGCCTGTTAGAGCTGAATGATGACGTCACAAGCCGTCGTAAGAAAAACAGCGATGCCGTACATTGTGTTCTCAGTATTCGGAATGTCCTGGCGCGCCCCCAGCGGGCACACGGGGCACTGTATTGTGCTGCACTCCTCCACTGCGTGCTATAGAGGTTACATTGGGGGAGCGCAGCGCGCGGGAGAGGGGAGGGGGCTGCGGCCTCCGGAGAGGGGTTTCTATTTCGCAAAAGATTGGAACGTCCTGGTGGTTTATGGTGTAATAGGAAAAATACATTACATTTATTTCAGAGGGGCAGAGAGGTGGACGGTCACTAAGGACGACCAGGTGGTTGGTGCGCACTGTAGCCACTGCTGGGACTGGTATTAGATAATTGTGTCATACACTCTATTGAACGAGGCTGAAGTTGGTTTCTTATTCGGCAATTTTTTCTTTTCTGTTTTTTATAGGTTTAACAACTAAAAATAATCACAATAATAACATACAATGCAGTGAGGAGCCCTGATGTGAATACGCTTAAAAACGGCTACAAAAATAATAAAACTGGCACAAAAATGGGCATCAAAGTGGGCACCAAAGAGCGCTGAAGAAAGGGTTAAATGCCTTTGGGCCACTGATCTAACACGGCAGACATATAGAACAGGGCGCCAAACATCCAAACCAGTTATTTCCAGCCTGGCCCAAATTGGTTCTGGGCATCAGAACTGGCATCAAAGTGGGCAGACAGTCAATTTTTGCCATTTGAATAAGTAACTGATGTTTTTAAGGGGTTAAATGCCTTTGGGCCACTGATCTGACACATAAAATACACAGATAGTGATGCCATGCATAAAACCAAGGTCCCTCCAGCCTGGCCCAAATGGGTTCTGGGCATCAGAACTGGCATTGAAGAGGGCAAACAGCCCATTTTTCACAGCTTTGAATAAGTAACTGATGTTTTTAAAGGGTTAAATGCCTTTGGGCCACTCATATGACACTTAAAATATACAGATAGTGATGCCATGCATCAAATCCACGTCCCTCCAGCCTGGCCCAAATGGGTTCTGGGCACCAGAACTGGCATTAAAGTGGGCAAACAGCCCATTTTCACAGATTTGAATAAGTAACTGATCTCTTTAAGTGGTTAAATGCCTTTGGGCCACTGATACCACAGTGCATACATACAGAACATGGAGCCTCACATCAAAAACAAGTCCCTCCAGCCTGGCCCAAATGGGTTCTGGGCACCAGAACTGGCATTAAAGTGGGCAAACAGCCCATTTTCACAGATTTGAATAAGTAACTGATGTTTTTAAGGGGTTAAATGCCATTGGGCCACTGATACCACAATGCATACATATAGAACTGGGAGACCAACATCAAAAACAGTTCTCTTCAGCCTGGCCTAAATGGGTTCTGGGCACCAGAACTGGCATCAAAATGGACAAACAGCCCATTTTCACTGATTTGAATAAGTAACTGATGTTTTTAAGGGGTTAAATGCCTTTGAGCCACTGATACCACAGTGCATATGTGTCAGGAAATAGGAAGAAGTCCTGATTACTTCAATTACACATACAGAGCTCTGAGCTGCAATTTCCTCTGCCTGCCAGCACAAGGCTGGAATTCTAAGCCACTTTTTCTCCCTCCTCCCACTATACAGCCGTAATGTTAGACGAGCCTGCCAGCTTCATTGACGAATTTATATGGCCCTGTGCTGCTGTCACGATAATGCCAAAAAATGTCATTCTGTGAATGTAGTTTCAGAAGGACATGGCGAACTACACACACACACTCACAATTCAGCTGCGACCCCTTGATCTCCACCCCACCCCTCAGCTTCACACCTACCCGAAACAAAGCCTATGATAGAGACTGGGCAACCTGATACTAATGGTGGGCAGGGTGTGGCTTTAAACTGCAGGTGACCAATCCTGCAGAGCCACCCGTTGTCCCTCCCCTCTCATTCAGGAATGCCTTTGTCTGAGACCTTGGAATAAGGTAAAGAACTATCCAATCAGTGCATATCATTAACCAGCCCTTTAGTGATGTCACAAGCTCAGAAGTATAAGTCGCTATACTCTTAGCCCAGCCATCAGTCTTGGCCGGGAAGCGCTTGGCAAAGCTGTTCCATGCATCTGGAAGTATTTATCCTCCTAAGCCACAGGCCAGCCAAGATGGTACCATGACATAACCTGTAAGTTCTCTTTTCAACGTTAATCCTATTTTATTTTGTAATCTGTAACGTACTGTATTTTCCGGCGTATAAGACGACTTTTTAACCCCTGCAAATCATCTCAAAAGTCGGGGGTCGTCTTATACGCCGGGTACGGCATGTGCAGGGAGCGGTCCTGTATGGTTCCCAGGATCTAAAGGAAAGGAGACTCTCCTTCAGGCCCTGGGATCCATATTCATGTAAAAAAAAAGGGATATACTTACCCTCCGACGACCCGCGGCTCTCAGCGGGGCAAGCGGCGGCCTCCGATCCTAAGGATGCATTGAACGAAGGACCTTTGATGACGTTGCGGTCATGTGACTGTGACGTCACAGAAGGTCCTACGCTCAATGCATCCTTAGGATCGGAGGCCGGCCCTTGCACCGATGAGAGCCGCGAGCCGTCAAAGGGTAAGTGTATCCCATATTTTTTTTTTTTATTCTTTTACATGAATATGGATCCCAGGGCCTGAAGGAGAGTCTCCTCTCCTTTAGATCCTGGGAACCATACAGGACCGCTCTCTGCACATGCCATTCCCGGCGTATAAGACGACCCCCGACTTTTGAGATGATTTGCCGGGGTTAAAAAGTCATCTTATACGCCGGAAAATACAGTACGTTACAGATTACAAAATAAAATAGGATTAACGTTGAAAAGAGAACTTACAGGTTATGTCATGGTACCATCTTGGCTGGCCTGTGGCTTAGGAGGATAAATACTTCCAGATGCATGGAACAGCTTTGCCAAGCTGTGTTAGATCGCTTCCCGGCCAAGACTGATGGCTGGTCTAAGAGTATAGCGACTTATACTGCTGAGCTTGTGACATCACTAAAGGGCTGGTTAATGATATGCACTGATTAGACAGTTCTTTACCTTATTCCAAGGTCTCAGACAAAGGCATTCCTGAATGAGAGGGGAGGGACAACGGGTGGCTTTGCCGGATTGGTCACCTGCAGTTTAAAGCCACACCCTGCCCACCATTAGTATCAGGTTGCCCAGTCTCTATCATAGGCTTTGTTTCGGGTAGGTGTGAAGCTGATGGTGGGGTGGGGTGGAGATCAAGGGGTCGCAGCTGAATTGTGAGTGTGTGTGTGTAGTTCGCCATGTCCTTCTGAAACTACATTCACAGAATGACATTTTTTGGCATTATCGTGACAGCAGCACAGGGCCATATAAATTCTTCAATGACGCTGGCAGGCTCGTCTAACATTACGGCTGTATAGTGGGAGGAGGGAGAAAAAGTGGCTTAGAATTCCAGCCTTGTGCTGGCAGGCAGAGGAAATTGCAGCTCAGAGCTCTGTATGTGTAATTGAAGTAATCAGGACTTCTTTCTATTTCCTGACATATGCACTGTGGTATCAGTGGCCCAAAGGCATTTAACCCCTTCAAAACATCAGTTAGTTATTCAAATCTGTGAAAAAGGGCCCTTTGAACACTTTGATGCTAGATCTGGTGCCCAGAACCCATGTGGGCCAAGCTGGAGGGACCTGGGTTTGATGCATGCCATCACTGTCTGTGAATTTTAAGTATCAGATCAGTGGACCTAAGGCATTTAACCCCTTAAAAACATCAGTTACTTATTCAAATCTGTGAAAATGGGCTGTTTGCCCACTTTGATGCCAGTTCTGGTGCCCAGAACCCATTTGGGCCAGGCTGGAGGGACCTGGGTTTGATGCAGGGCATCACTATCTGTATATTTTAAGTGTCAGATCAGTGGCCCAAAGGCATTTAACCCCTTAAAAGCATCAGTTACTTATTCAAATCCGAGAAAATGGGCTGTTTGCCCACTTTAATGCCAGTTCTGGTGCCCAGAACCCATTTGGGCCAGGATGGAGGGACGTGGATTTGATGCAGGGCATCACTATCTCTATATTTTATGTGTCAGATCAGTGGCCCAAAGGCATTTAACCCTTTAAAAACATCAGTTACTTATTCAAAGCTGTGAAAAATTGGCTGTTTGCCCTCTTCAATGCCAGTTCTGATGCCCAGAACCCATTTGGGCCAGGCTGGAGGGACCCTGGTTTGATGCATGGCATCACTATCTGTGTATTTTAAGTGTCAGATCAGTGGCCCAAAGGCATTTAACCCCTTAAAATCATTACTTATTCAAATGTGTGAAAATGGGCTGTTTGCCCACTTTGATGCCAGTTCTGGTGCCCAGAACCCATTTGGGCCAGGCTGGAGGGACCTGTTTTTGATGTGGGGCTCCCTGTTCTATATGTATGCACTGTGGTATCAGTGGCCCAAAGGCATTTAACCCCTTAAAAAGATCAGTTACTTATTCAAATGTGTGAAAATGGGCTGTTTGCCCACTTTGATGCCAGTTCTGGTGCCCAGAACCCATTTGGGCCCGGCTGGAGGGACCTGGGTTTGATGCAGGGCATCACTATCTGTGTATTTTAATTGTCAGATCAGTGGCCCAAAGGAATTTAACCCCTTAAAAACATCAGTTACTTATTCAAATCTGAGAAAATGGGCTGTTTGCCCACTTTGATGCCAGTTCTGGTGCCCAGAACCCATGTGGGCCAAGCTGGAGGGATGTGGATTTGATGCAGGGCATCACTATCTCTACATTTTATGTGTCAGATCAGTGGCCCAATAACAGAACCATAAAATTTATAACTGGATCCACCGTGATTAATATAAAATGTAAAGTGCAAAAAGAAGCTCACAAATGTGCTAATTACTGCTCCAAATGAGCACACACCTAAGCTGAAACAAATATGTGCAAAATAGGCAAAATGGGACTAATATAGATGTATAGCGGTATATACCTTTTTGGGTAGCCTGGACCTGCAGTAAACGCACCCCGACGCGCGTTTCGGATAATTCACCTTCGTCAGGGGGTGGACCCCTGACCATAAATTTTATGGTTCTGTTATTATAAAAGTGATTATTCATATACGCATGATTTGTTTACACTATATATTTTACACAAAATATCTAATTTTTTTCACTATTGGGACATATTGTGCAATATTGGGTTAGCCTGTGTTCTACTATTTGTAGAGGTCCTGCATCACGCACAGAATTATCTGTTTTTATATGAGATTTTATATTATGTACTGTCATGTAATTATAATTTAATAAAATATATTCAGATATCTATCCTGGTTTGGGTACTTCCTGGTGGTTCATATGGAGAGTGATTGAGGTTTCTTTTTTTAGTATCACACAGGATAGGATTAGATACACAGCTCAGCAGACAGTATCACACAGGATAGGATTAGATACACAGCTCAGCAGACAGTATCACACAGGATAGGATTAGATGCTCAGCAGACAGTATCACACAGGATAGGATTAGATACACAGCTCAGCAGACAGTATCACACAGGATAGGATTAGATACACAGCTCAGCAGACAGTATCACACAGGATAGGATTAGATACACAGCTCAGCAGACAGTATCACAAAGGATAGGATTAGATACACAGCTCAGCAGACAGTATCACACAGGATAGGATTAGATACACGGCTCAGCAGACTGTATCACACAGGATAGGATTAGATACACAGCTCAGCAGACAGTATCACACAGGATGGGATTAGATACACCGCTCAGCAGACAGTATCACACAGGATAGGATTAGATACACGGCTCAGCAGACTGTATCACACAGGATAGGATTAGATACACAGCTCAGCAGACAGTATCACACAGGATGGGATTAGATACACCGCTCAGCAGACTGTACCACGCAGGATGGGATTAGATACACAGCATAACTCAGAATGGTCAGTAATAATATGTAAACCAAGAGCACCATCTGGGGAGGATCATCACACAGATAATTAGGATTTATACATAGAATGTAAAGCTACACAAGAAGATCATAAATGATAAAAATAGGTGCACAAATAGGTACCTAGCCTTTCCTTGGTATTATAATGCCCCCCCCCCCCCAAAAAAAAAAAGCCACAAAGTCCCCCTACAATTAATAAGAAGCAAAGGTGGCTAGGCAGACATGGCTAGGTGGCTAGGCATGTATAGTGGCCTAAAACATCAGCTCTCAGCTGCCCTAGAAATGAAAAATCCATAAGATGCGCCAAATGCGGCACTTAGCCTCCCTCTTCCCACTTGCCCTAGTGCGGTGGAAAGTTGGCTAATTATATATCTATCTATATATACATACACATACACTATAGTGGGAAGACGATCAGCCTGCAGCTCTCTGCCTAGCCTTTGCTGGTTAATTATAGGGGGACTAGACTTTTGTTTTTTTTACAGTAAAGGCTGTATAGCTGTGAGGTGTATGGGTATTACCCCCTTCCCAGGCTATATAGATCTGCCCCCAGCTGTCCATTTTCCTTCTAGTTAATAAAATCCCACACCATGTTTTTCCAATATTTAATGAAACATATGTACTTTACTAATTATGTGTAACATCTTTATTTCTATGCTATCAGGTCATGCTGTGATTTCAGTGTACGAAGCTGCTGAAATGTCGGGTTTTTAAGAACATCGGTGTGTAAAAATCGGACTGCACTAGCATTGTCCGCGTGCCATGTGATTTTTTTTCTCACAGCCATTGACTTCTATTGGTAAATGTGATCCGAATTTCACATACAACCGCAGCATGCCACGTTTTATTTCCAGTTCGATCGTGATCTGATCAGATTGGGGGGGGAAGGGATCGTAGATGAATACACAATAGAACATTGGTCCGAAAGCAATCAGATTTTTAATCGGATTGTATTCATCGGATTCTATCGCAAGTGGGAATGAGCCCTAAGTGTGGAAATGTGAAGTAAAACAAAAAAAAAAAAAAAATCACTGAGCAACAGTTCACCATTTACAGGAGTGGGGGGTCCTGCCCACCCTACAGCCAATGCATCCCAGCCCACCCTGCACTATATAGTGTGTCTCCCCCAATCCTGGGCAGTACAAGAAGCATATTTAAGGCATTTCTTTGCGATACAGTGCATCCAAGCCCATGCTGTGTGGTACAAGGAGTGTACATCAGCACATCTTACACTTTTCAGTGTATCCAAGCCCATCTTTTGTGATACATTGTATCTAAGATAATTCAGCATGATACACAGTCAGTGTATATATGGAGTGCAGCTATCTGTCCTGCTTAGGCTGGGTTCCCATTGCGTTATGGGACCGCGTTAAACGGACAGCGTTGCACGGCGAAATTAACGCCGTGCAACGCGTCCGTTAACGCGCCCATTCACGCTAATGGGAACGCGCTACACTAGCGCGTGCCATGTTCGGCACGCGCTAGCGACGCGCCGGAGATTCCTGGCGCGCCGCGGACGCTGCTTGCAGCGTCCGAGGCGCGCCCGCGGTCCGTTCCCCGCTCTCGCAGATCGGGGATCTGCGAGAGCGGGGACGTTACCGCGACCCCATAAAAAACATTGCGTTAGCGCAATCCGCTAGCGCTAAACGGATTGCACTAACGCAATGTGACCCTAGCCTTAGTACACCGAGTGTATCATGCATGAGGCAGTGAATTTCAGCCAATCCTACACTAAGTGCAACCAAGTCCATCCGAAGCTGTACACAGAATGCATCCAATCTGATCCTGAACAGTGGATCGATTCAAGCCCCACCTGTGTGATAGTGTTTCCAAGCCCATTTTACAGCATCCTTGTGATACTCAGTGTATCTAGGCCCATTCGATATGATACAGTGCATCTCAGCCCCTACTTCACGATATACCATGTATCCAAGTCCATCTGGCATGTAACACGGAGTGCATCTCACAGTTCGGAGTCACACTATCATAGAACATTGCCGCTATGCGATAAACATCCTATATCACTCTGCCCAGTGTTCCTCTATGGGGCAGCTCACATCTGCCATTATTTTCTCATGCCAATTCGGGACAGGATAGCAATGCCAGCATGCTGGGACTGGCAGCGAGACTCGGCTCCCTCCAGTGAAACATCGGACTGCACTAGGATATCATCTGAATACAGTGCGATTCCTGCCAGCAGAGGAGATGGAGAAACTACTTTCGCCATCTCATCAGCAGCTGTGCGCTCATCCGGTTAGGTCAGAGGATCGGAGCACTGACACTCAGATAACGCTCGCAGTAGAGGGTCAAGAGCATCTCACATCTGATGTGACTCCAGCCAAACCTTCATGACATATGAGACCTTCCAAGCCTATCCTGCGAGGTACACAGTTTATCTAAGAAAATCATGTGCCGTGCGGTGTATCAAAGTCCATCCTGTGTGATAGGTACACTGATTATAAGTCCATCCAGTGCAGAGCAAGAAGTGTATCCAAGCCCTTGTAGCACAGTACATGGGGGATCCAAGGCCAGGCTGAGATATTAAGTGTGATGCAAGCCAGGCTGAAATACAGTGGGTACGGAAAGTATTCAGACCCCTTTACTTTTTTCACACTTTGTTTCATTGCAGCCATTTGGTAAATTCAAAAAAGTTCATTACTTCTCATTAATGTACACGCTGCACCCCATCTTGACAAAAAAAAAAAAAAACAAATGTAGAAATGTTTGCAAACTAAAAAAGAAAAACTGAAATGTCACATGGTCATAAGTATTCAGACCCTTTGCTCAGACACTCATATGTAAGTCACATGCTGTGCATTCCCTTGTGATCCTCCTTGAGAAGGTTCTACTCCTTCATTGGAGTCCAGTTGTGTTTAATTAAACTGATAGGACTTGATTTGGAAAGACACACACCTGTCTATATAAGACCCCACAGCTCACAGTGCATGTCAGACAAAATGAGAATCAGGAGGGGAACTGGCCAAGGAGCTCAGAGACAGAATTGTGGCAAGGCACAGATCTGGCCAAGGTTACAACAGAATTTCTGCATTACTTAAGGTACCTAAGATCACAGTGGCTCCATAATCCTTAAATGGAAGAAGTTTGGGACCACCAGAAGTCCTCCTAGACCTGGCCGTCCAGCCAAACTGGGAGAAGAACCTTGGTGAGAGAGGTAGAGAAGAACCCAAAGATCACTGTGGCTGAGCTCCAGAGATGCAGTAGGGAGATGGGAGAAAGTTCCACAAAGTCAACTATCACTGCAGCCCTCCAGTCGGGCCTTTATGGCAGAGTGGCCTGATGAAAGCCCAGAGTTGCTAAAAAAAACCCCCAAAAAAACATGAAGGACTCCCAGACCGAGAAATAAGATTCTCTGGTCTGAAGAGAAGAAGACAGACCTTTTTGAGGAAATTAGTAATGAGCGAGTGTACTCGTTGCTCGGGTTTTCCCGAGCACACTTGGGTGGTCTCCCGAGTATTTGTGACTGCTCGGAGATTTAGTTTTCCTTGCCGCACCTGCATGATTTGCAGCTACTAGACAGCTTGATTACATGTGGGGATTCCCTAGCAACCAGGCAACCCCACATGTACTCAGGCTGGCTAGCAGCCGTAAGTCATGCAGCTGCGTCAACAAAAACTAAATCTCCAAGCAGTCACAAATACACAAATTCTTGGGAGACCACCCGAGCGTGCTCGGGATAACCAGAGCAACGAGTATACTCGCTCATGATTAGTGATAATTCTAAGCGGTATGTGTGGCGAAAACCAGACACTGCTCATCACATGCCCAATACAATCCCAACAGTGAAACGTGGTGGTGGCAGCGTCATGCTATGGGAGTATTTTTCAGATGCAGGGACAGGACGACTGGTTGCCATTGCAGGAAATATGAATGCGGCCAAGTACAAAGATATCCTGGATGAAAACCTCCTTCAGAGTGCTCTTGACCTCAGACTTGGTCAAAGGTTCACCTTCCAACAAGACAATGACCCTAAGCACACAGCTAAAATAACAAAAAGGTGGCTTCAGAACAACTATGTGACCATTCTTGACTGGCCCAGCCAGATCCCTGACCTAAACCCAATTGAGCATCTCTGGAGAGACCTGAAATGGCTGTCCACCAACGTTCACCATCCAGCGTGACGGAACTGGAGAGGATCTGCAAGGAAGAATGGCAGAGGATCCCCAAATCCAGGTGTGAAAAACTTGTTGCATCATTCCCAAGAAGACTCATGGCTGTACTAGCTCAAGAGGTGCTTCTATTCAACTAGATGGTGGCCCGATTCTAACGCATCGGGTATTCTAGAATATGCATGTCCACGTAGTATATTGCTCAGCACAGAGCCACGTAGTCTGGTGCCCAGCCACGTAGTCTGGTGCCCAGCACAGAGCCACGTAGTCTGGTGCCCAGCACAGAGCCACGTAGTATACAGACTTAAAAAAACAAAAACATATACTCACCTTCCGAAGGCCCGTTGGAAGTCCTGCTATACTCACCCTCCGCCGCCTTTTCCGCTCCACTGGACGCTCCCGGGACCGCTCCATTGCAAGCGCCAGCTTCCGCTCCCAGGGCTGGTGTGAGCAGGACCTATGATGACGTAGCGGTCACATGACCGTGACGTCACGGCAGGTCCTTGTCGCACACCAGCCCTGGGACGGGACCTCACCGGAAGCTGCCGCTTGCAATGGCGCGGTCCCGGGAGCGTCCAGAGGAGCGGGAAAGGCGGCGGAGGGTGAGTATAGCAGGTTTTTGTTTTTTTTTTATTATTTTTAACATGACATTTTTACTATTGATGCTGCATAGGCAGCATCAATAGTAAATAGTTGGGGACACACAGGATTAATAGCAGCGGTAACGGAGTGCGTTACACCGCGGGCCGTTACCGCAGCCATTAACCCTGTGTGAGCGGAGGGAATTACGGAGCAGGCGCCGGGCAGTGAGTGTAGGGGAGGGACTAATCGGACTGTGCCCGTCGCTGATTGGTCACGGCAGCCATGACAGGCAGCTGCCGAGACCAATCAGCGAATGAATAACCGTGACAGAAGGACAGACGGAAGTACCCCTTAGACAATTATGTATATAGATACTGAGCAATGGGTCTGACCACTTATGACCATGCAAAAATTACTACATTTCCGTTTTTTTTTTCCAGTCAAGATGGGGTGCAGATTGTACATTAATGAGAAAATGAACTTGTTTGAATTTACCAAATGGCTGCAATGAAACAAAGTGAAAAATTTGAAGGAGTCTGAATACTTTACATACCCACTGTACACGGAGGGAACAACGCAGATCGGGATGAGATACACTGCTGTGCTCTAAAGGGACGCAGCTCTACCGTCAGTGAAAGCCTCATTCAGTTGTTCTTCAGAGATGTGTGAATGAGGCGTTAGTGCAGCTCCATGCGCCCCGCTCTCAGGTCTGGCATGATGCAAGTGGCAGATGCAGCAAGAGCCTGTTACAACTTGCTGCTTCTCAACGAGGCTCACTGGCCTAGCGCAGCCGAGTCAGTGGTGAGAGCACCGCAGCATGAGGCTCTCTGCTGTGCTCTGAACACTGACAGCAGTGGGGAACACAGGTCAGCCACTTGACATTGTACCAATACCCAGCTAGTTGAGCTCTGTGCTGGATTAAGGAGCCACTACAGAGCAATCCTCAGTAGCCGGGCAGTAGCACAATGTCAGGTTCCCGCGACCTCCTGCTCTTCTCACCACCGTATCCCGGACATCCTATCACTGATGAATGGTGACGGAGAGATGGTAGCTGAGAGCACAGCTCGAGGCGACAATAGTCTTAGTTACTCACCGGTTAACGGTGTTTTTCGGAGTCCATGACAGCACTACGGAGAGAGGGGATCCGCCCTTCAGGAACAGGAAACCTACAGATACATAAGGGCGGCATCTCTCCCACGCATCAGTTGGTTTACAGAGCACAAGAGGACCACCAAGGTTAATAGCATACTTAATAAACAACGATACAATAACTAACTATTCACCACCCGTGAATTATATAAACAAAGGAAGAGGTGTACACCCAGAACTTAAGAAGACGGGAGGGTATGTACAGGTGCTGTCATGGACTCCGAAAAACACTGTTAACCGGTGAGTAACTAAGACTTTATCGGTCGTCCATGACAGCACTACAGAGAGAATTACAGAGAGTAACTAACTAGGGAGGGACTACGGCTTGCAGCACCCTTACACCAAAAGAGAGGTCAGAAGAGGCACCCAGGTTCAATCTATAGTGGTTATAGAATGTGTTTGGAGAAGACCAAGTAGCAGCCCTACAAATTTGGTCGATCGACACCTCCAATCTTTCTGCCCACGAAGCCGCCATAGCTCTAGTGGAATGCGCTTTTAGACCTTCAGGCGCCGGCTTGCCCTTTGAGATGTATGCCAGCGAGATAGCCTCCCTGATCCATCTGGCTAATGTAGATTTCGATGCTCTATGACCTTTCCTGCTACCCTGATAGGACACGAATAGGGCGTTATCTATCTTCCAAGGATCAGTCACTGCTAGATATTCCAGGATACATCTTTTTACATCTAAAGTGTGTAGTTTCCTTTCCTTATCGTTAGTAGGATTGGGGAGGAAAGATGGAAGAACTATCTCCTGTGTTCTGTGGAATCTAGATACAACCTTAGGAAGATATGCTGGATCAGGGGACAGTATCACTCTATCATCCCTAAGCTGCATGTAAGGGGGAACCCTGGATAATGCCTGGATGTCGCCTATCCTACGCGCCGATGTTAGGGCCACCAGGAAGGCTACTTTAAGAGATAGATTTTTAATAGAGGCTGAAGAAATTGGCTCAAATGGGGCCCTCTGTCATAGCTGAGAGGACTAGGTTCAGGTCCCATGGCATGACCCTATTCTTCACCATTGGCCTAGATCGTTTTGTCGCCCTGATGAATCTGCTGACCCAGTAATTCTCAGCAATGTTGCAGCCAAAGAGGGCCCCTAAGGCCGATACCTGCACTTTAAGAGTATTTGGGGATAACCCCATATCTAACCCCTTCTGTAAGAATTCCAAAATCTGGTCTATCGGTATTGACTGACCAGCTATTACCCCTGAGTTCTGAAGAAATCTCTTCCAGACTCTGACAAATTTTTATGATTATTTTTCTGCTCTTCAGCAAAGTGTTAATGAGGCCCGGAGAGAACCCCTTATCTTTTAACAGCGCCCGCTTAAAATCCACACCGTCAGATGAAGGCCAACTGCCCGAGGATGGTAGACTGGGCCCTGGGATAGGAGATCGGGGATGTCTGGCAAGACCCATGGGTCGGATAGTGACATAGCCCTTAGGCATGGAAACCACGTCCTTCTGGGCCAGAAGGGGGCAATTACTATCACTGTGGCCTTGTCCTTCCTGATTTTCCTCACCACCAGAGGAAGTAGAGACAAGGGAGAAAAGGCGTAGGCTAGCCTTAAGTTCCAGTCTATGAGGAGGGCGTCTACTGACAGAGGATTTTCTCTGGGGTTCAGAGAGCAGAATTGTGTCACTTTTCTGTTTTCTTTTGTGGCAAACAGCTCTACCTCCGGTTGACCCCACCTTTCCACGATGAGGTTGAAGATGGAGCCGTTCAGGGACTGCTCTCCCTGCCTCAATGTGTTGCGGCTTAAGAAATCCGCCATTGTGTTTTCTGCTCCTCTTATGTGAAGAGCCATCAATGAGAGAAGATGTTGCTCTGCTAGCTGGAACGGACGATCTGCTACGTACATTAGGGATTTGGAACGGGTCCCGCCTTGGTGGTTTATATATGCCACGGTGACCCGATTGTCCGAGAATACCCGCACGTGGTGGCCCTGTAGATAGACAAGGAGTGTTTTAACTGCCTGTTCCACTGCCGTTAACTCCTTCAGGTTGGAGGACATTTCCATCTGACGCTGATCCCAAAGCCCCTGGACCAATATATCCCCCATGTAAGCCCCCCACCCAGAAGGGCTAGCGTCCGAGGTAACTATACGAGTTACATTATATTCCCAGGGGACCCCCGTGGACAAGTTCTCTCGGTCTAGCCACCATTCGAGGGATACAATAGCATCTTGGGATAGGGTCAGCAGGCTTTCCAAACATCCCCCCAACCTTTTTTTGTTGTAACAGCACCTCGCCCTGAAGTATCCTCGTATGATACTGGGCCCATTGGACCGCTGGAATACAGGACGAGAGAGAGCCTAACAGAGACATGGCTCTTCTAAGGGACATGGTGGGGTTTATAGAGGCGTTTAGCACCTGAAGGTGCAGGTGATCAATTTTCTCGTGAGGCAAAGGGCATTCCTGAACCTGGGAATCCAGGGTCAGGCCTAAAAATCGCTGCACCGTCATGGGCTGTAACCGTGATTTTTTGACATTTAGCATCCACCCCAGATGCTCTAGGGCAGGCATTACTTTATGTAACTGTTCCAGACAGCGATCCGCCGTTTTACCTACAATAAGGAGATCGTCCAGGTAGGGGATTATTAGAATGTCAGACTCATGTAGGTGGGCCATAACTTCAGCCATTACCTTAGTAAACACCCGAGGGGCGACCGATATACCAAAAGGGAGGGCCCTATACTGGAAGTGTCTGACTACCCCATCCAACCGTACCGACACCCTCAGGAATCGTTGGTGTCCTGCATAAATGGGGATATGGTAATAGGCGTCCTTTAAATCCAATACTACCATAAAGCAGTTTTTAAACAGTACCTTTATTGCGGTGTTAATAGTCTCCATTTTAAATGATTGAACGGTCAGAAAATTGTTAAGAGCCCTAAGGTTAATAATTGTTCTGAAGGAGCAGTCAGGTTTACGCATCAGGAATAGAGATTAGAATCCTCTACCCTGTTCTCCTTCCGGAACCTCTGATAGGACATTCTTATTGAGCAGGTCGTGAACTTCCGTTTCCAGGGCCGCCTGTTCTGCTGGAGAGGACCCGAGTGGGGTAATTCTGAAGAAATTCTGAGGGATAGAAGAGAACTCTAGCTGCAGACCCGTAGCTATTATTTCCAAAATCCAATCGCTACTGGAAATTTTGGACCAGGCCGGGTAGAAGGCAGATAGTCTACCTCCCCCCGGGGCAACTAGTCATTGGGGTGTTTTTTTGACCTCACAGGATGGCTCCTGACGTCCCCCACCTCCAAACAAATCCAGTACCTTTCTTCTTTTTATCGTCCCATCTGCTCTGGTCTCTAGCTGGTCTTCTTCGAAAGAACCTTTTCCCTGCAAAGGGACGCCTGTAAGAAGTAGTCGGTAGACTGGGAAATTTCTTTTTCTTGTCTCCGGCTTTCTCCAGCAGTTCGTCTAGGACTCGACCGAACAGGTATTCCCCTTTGCACGAGAGAGCACAGACAGGATCTGGATTGAAGGTCACCCGGCCAACATTTCAGCCATAGGGCCCTGCGTGCCGCATTTGATAATCCTATTGCTCTGGCCGCCATTCTTGCAGAATCTGCAGATGCGTCCGCGAGAAAGGCAGCGGCATTCAGGAATTTTAACATGGAATCTCTGGAGACTCCATCTTCCAATTTGGACCCTAGTTGATCCAGCCAGACCATCACTGATCTGGCTGCGCACGTCGCAGCTACCGCAGGTCTTAGGGCACCCGCCGACATCTCCCATGTCCCTTTAAGAAACGAGTCTGCCTTCTTATCGAGAGGATCCTTTAGGGAAGCCGTGTCGTCAAAGGGAATAGATGATTTTTTAGACGCCTTAGCCACCGCTGCGTACAATTTTGGTGCCTTATCCCACGTGTTCACCAGGGGGTCCTCAAAGGGATATCTACGTTTAAAGGCCGGTGGAAATGAGCCTTTCTTTGGCTTTTTCCATTCCCTTTTGATAAGGTTCTGAACCTTGTCATTAAGCGGAAATGACCTACGCTTTTTCGGGTCTAGTCCGCCAAACATTAGGTCCTGCACTGAAAGTTCTGGCCTTTCGTCAGCCACCCCCATGGTGGATCTGATTTAATCAGCTTATCCATCTGGTCCAGCGGGAAGCAGAAACGGTTAGAATCCTCTTCTGAGGACGCCGAGGAGACAGAGGTTTCTGAATCATTCACCCTTCTAGGGCCAGCGGACAAATCAGAATCTGAGGCGCTAGGCTCCCTTCTTTTGGAAGGCTCCCCCCGGGACAGGGATTTCAGGGAATCTTTCACTTCCTTCCTGATAATCTCCCTAAGGTTTGACAAAATCAGGAGACTCTTCCGCCACCTATGGGAGCAGAGAAAAAGGCTATGTAATTTATCCAGTGCTACCGCTATACAGTGTTCCTATCAATCTATTCCCTACCGTCTGCCGCACACACGACTGACAAAGTCTTTTAGGGTAGGCTTCTGGCAAAGGGCAAGCGCATAGTGCGCACTCCTTTTTTTTTTACCTTACCAGCGCATTTTTCCCCCTAAGGAAATAAACATAGGAAAAGACTGCATCAGGGTACGTTCACGAAGATCTCTTACCCAGGCAGTAGCGGTAGGTACCGGATTACTGGGGGGGGGGGGGGGGGGGGGGGGGGGGGGGGGGAGTCGGTCCACTCTGCTCCGCTCACTGCCGTGGAGTCCTACCTGGTCCCACCGTGGCGCTTCCAGTGACCCGCACTGCCCAAGGTAGGAGACCCCCTCGCTACCTGGGTCGGACAGCCGGCCTGGGTATTGATAGGTGAACGAAGTTATATCTGAAGGGAATCCTGTCCTCCAGGAACAGGAAACCAACTGATGCGTGGGAGAGATGCCGCCCTTATGTATCTGTAGGTTTCCCGTTCCTGAAGGGCGGATCCCCTCTCTCCGTAGTGCTCCATAGTGCTGTCATGGACGACCTATAAAAAGTGGTGTCTAACACCCCTCCCCCCACCAACACCACAGCTGTGACCTGGATGAGACTTAATTTTGTTCTAAAGAAAGAACATAAAATACCAATTTGTGGAATCGGTAGATCGTTCACTCCCCCAAACATTAATCTGACATTAACTATTTTTGCAATAACCTCACACTTATCAGGGAAAGCCTGAGCAGAGAACCTTCACACTTATCCGTCACTGGAGAGGATCGGCATGCTGAACGTCGATGCCCAAACATTTGGCCTGGCAAGAGATGATCCATGTCCGATGGCAACAGATCCTCTCTTATCACACTCAAGGTCTGTTGCTATTAGAGAACTGGCGCTACATACACAGGAATCCCCACTACCGGCCATAGGTGAGATATACATTTACAGAACTCCTGCCCTGTGATCCCGCACCACACGGACGCAGTTGGTTGAATATGAATACATTTATTTACAATAAAAGATTTTTTCCCCCCATATTTACAGCAAAATACATAAAAAGTACAGAGCAGAACTGCCAGGCAGGAGATGGACGCTGAGGGATCCAGACAGGAGAAACAGATCTGCATTATACAGACGGCGGCAGCTGCGATCAGGCGTTTAGCTATAAATATCCAAGCACGGTGACAACATGCAAATAACAGGGGCACAGTGAGGTGATCAGCGGTACAAGGGGCTAAGTGCGTACAGCAAAGGGGTCCAGAGATTACAAGGTTCCTAATGGGAAAAGATTTAGCATTAATACAGGTGTCAGATAGTAGAGGGAGAGTGTTGACTGTTTCCACCCAACTCAGATGCCACAAGACCACAAGCCACGGTGCACTCAGTCGTGGGGTGAGGTTAGACCCCATTACAGTACCCCAATACACATTGTTTCCTAATCAATCGGAAGCAACCTACCAATGTGGCTTTTGGCTATTATCCTCATCGTCTATTTGGGGTCCCTCCAATGGAGAAACAAAACGGAGCCAAAAAGTCTTTTCAAAAGGTCTAGAAGGTAAACCAGCACCTATCATGACCTGAACTAAGGACTGCCTCCCATATTAGATTTACGTTCCTCAGTAGCATACTCTAAATTTAAAGAGATATTCTAGTTCCACTCCCAAACGAATCAGTAACAGAGAGTCAACAACATAACATCTAAGTGACCCATCCAGTATTAACGGAAGTGATGGGACATGCTGACGCAGAAGTGAGTAGAACTGCAATACCCTTTTAACAACTGAGAAGACTCAGCAGTAAAGAAATTAAAGGGACTGTCACCCCCTCCAGCCGTTATAAACTAAAAGAGCCACTTTGTGCAGCAGTAATGCTACATTCGCCTGTGCGGCCACCCAGCTAGTGAATCCAAGCCCCGCAGTGTGTTATGCATTATGCACAGTGCGAGGCTGGGATTCACAGGCAGGGAGGCCGCACAGGCGCAGTCTGCAAGACTGCATGTGAGGTCAGATGGCCAGAGCTCACTGCGCCTGCCCCAGCCAGTACTAAACAGCGCGGAGGGGGCAGCGCCCGGCGCCAAAGAAGATTTGAGTGACGGCAGTGTGGCGTGTGCAGCGGGGGGGGGGGGGGGGGGTTAAGACCTGCCTCCCTGTCTAAAGAAAGGTATTTTGGCGAAATTATAAAACACTTTATTTTGGCAATAACTGAACCAAGAATTAAAAGAGCCACCTTGTTAGAATGCAGCATTACTGCTGCACAAGGTGGCTCTTTTAGTTTATAACGGCTGGAGGGGGTGACAAAGTCCCTTTAAAAAGGAGAATTTAGCAAGTTTATGATTTACCCTTTTAAATGGGTAGTCTGAGCTGGAAACCATGGTGCTCGGTGGTTATGTCCTCGCAGAGGGTGAAGTGGATTCAATGCTGAGGTATCGTCGCTGAACATAGTGCTAATCTGTGAAATCCAGATTGGTAGAGTACCCCAATAGTCAAAATGACCCTCACAAGCGTGCCATCAATCTATGAGATAGCAATACTGCAACATAGGTAGGGGGACCATCCAGTCCCAACGCTTATAAGCTGCAGGTTATCTGTGTTACAATGCTGTCCGGCCACTTTAATGAACACACAGCTACAGGGAGAAAACTATCTTTATGCCTCACGGGACCAATCGGCTGCCAAGAGGAATCAGGTTCGTAGCCGCACTTTCAGCATTATCACAATGACAACTCCCAACATGCCTGACAGCCCTAGATGATCAAAGCATGCTGGGAACCGTGGTGTCACAACACTGGAGAGTCAAACGCTGCCGATCCGTGCTCAAGGACAAGGGTTGAGCTCCAGCAAAGCCCAACAGTAAGAATAACAGGGGCAGGACAAGGACTGGATGGGGAGTTGGGACAAGATGGATCCCGTTGTCATCTCTTTACCTGCTCCTGCTTTTAAAGTCTGACAAGTGAGAGTCTGGTGTACACACGCCGAATTATTGCTACAGAACCTCGTGGATGGGAATGTGCCTGACGCGCTAAGGTGCCATCCAGAAAGGCATCTGCTGTTTGGCCCGCTGCTGGGATGCGGGATACTGGTACCCAACATTCCACCCCGGAGAGAAGGAACCCGAACTCTTGTGCCCCACATGCTCTTCTTCCTCGTCAGACGAATCTCCAGCGTATGCTACCAGCCCGAAAGTTTTATCAGCCTTCATTTTCTTGGCGGGAGAATCTGGAAGAGGGAAAAAAACAGAACAAGAGCCGGAGAGGGGAGGGGAACAAAACAAAGGAGGGAGGACAGAAACAGAAAATACCCGCGTCCATTAATTCAGGAGAAATAAACACATTAGTCAGGAACCATGTGGGAGATTTGTGAGGGTTCCCCCCAGGGCGGGTCACGCGTCGGGTCAAGCACAGCATAGGCACGGAGTCCACGGTCATGGAAGAGAAGAGAGAAATGGAGAAAAAAAAAAAAGAGAAGACACAAAAAAAAAATACAAAAATATGCAGTTAGCGATCACAACAGACTCTACACCAAGCTGCCCCCCACCCGTTGCAGTATGACGGGCGGCAGGGGCAGCACAATATACACAGGGCTGGCTCAAGTCATGGGAGACTTCACACCGGCAGCCTGTAGAATCCGGGGAGAAGGCCGAGAACTGGTGGGGAGCAGGGATACCAACCTACCGGGAGGCTCACTACTCACCATCTGCACCCTCATAGCTCCGCATGCTGCTGCCCTCCTCTGGACTCCTCTGCGTGGACACTGGCAACCCTGGTGGGGGCATCAGCTGCCTGCGGGGAGTTAACAGACATATCGTGTGACCCATCATTCCCAGTGAAAGCTACCCCACCTCCTCCATGGACAGGTACTGGCGGAGTGAAATAGTAAAAAGGAGCACTTTTGACTGCGGACCACACTGAAATCTTATATTTGCGCACTAGATGAAGCCCATGCAGTCTCACCTCACTGCCCCTTTAAGCCTCGGGTTCTCACCTGTCCCTCTCTCGCTCCTTGCAGGCCGAGGTGTCTGGTTTAGCGGCAGGAGAGTCCATCTTGTTCTGGCCTGGGAAGCCTGTACCTAAATTAGTCATATGAATGGGTCCATGCTATGAGCAGAAAGATACACAGGGGCATTATTAGCAATCCTACAGAAGTGGTGCCATCTGCTACTGCTGCTGCGCGGGCAACCGAGTCACCCAGAGATCCCCACCCCAGGAAGAGAAGAGGGCTCCAGCCTGGCATCTAAACTCTACTACATACAAGACCCCCGTCGTCATCCAAATGATTGGGGCACCAAGATGACAGCGCCTCCCACTGTATACAGTCACGTGATACTGCATGGGAGAAATGGCCACATCTCCCACCAAAATCAGCTGAAAGCCACGGAGGTCAGCAAGCGTAGAGCAACGGGCACAGGGGAGGAAGCACACATGGATATGGAGACGTAAAAGCACCTGGTATCCCAGCAGACCGGAGTCTTGTTCCTCAGGAAGCTCCTCTTTGAAACGTCGCTTCTGACCTTGAAGAGGCAAGTTGGGTACCGACAGGGCTGTAGTGGTGGATTTACAGAGAGCAGGCGCAATATAGGAAATAGGAGCCTGAAGCGGAAGAAAGAACGGAATACAGTTACATCCTGAATTATACTCCAGAGCTGCACTCACTATTCTGCTGGTGCACTCACTGTGTACATACATTACATTACTGATCCTGAGTTACATCCTGTATTATACTCCAGAGCTGCACTCACTATTCTGCTGGTGCAGTCACTGTGTACTTCTATTACATTTCTGATCCTGTACTGATCCTGAGTTACATCCTGTATTATACTCCAGAGCTGCACTCACTATTCTGCTGGTGCAGTCACTGTGTACATACATTACATTACTGATCCCGAGTAACATCCTGTATTATATACCAGAGCTGCACTCACTATTCTGCTGGCGAAATCACTTACTGTAATAGAGGTCACCGGTGGTTGCACTTGTGGGATTGGATACCGCGTTGGTACAGGGGGCACAGGAGTGGGCATGGTGGGTATGACAGTAGGTACTGGAGGCACTGGGCTGCTCATCGGTGTGGGCACTACATATGGAACTTGCACTGGCTGTTGCGGTGGGATGGGTGGACCCACAGGAAATCCCGCCTGGTAGCCATTTGTTGCATAGTATGGCGGCTGGATGGGTACGGTCGATATCGGTGGGGGCTGGACATATGCTGAGAAAGAGTTTGTTACAATGTGTTAGTGCAGGTACAAGGTATTTCGTCTGAAGTCGTAGCTCACAAGACAGACTAAACCTGAAAGTGCAGAAAGCTTCAGCTGTGTCAGGATGGCCGGCAGACCAGGTCAGTGAATGAGGGCATTCTTACAGGAAGCAGAGGGGATCTACCAAACCTAAAACAACCCCTTTAACCCTCCGTTATGGGCATTATGTTTCATAACGAGTTTAGGGGCATTGCGCATGTCCGGCACAGGCTAGAAAATAGGCTATATTTTCCTTTTTTTAAAATTTCAATGCTCTAAAAGTGATCAGTTACCTTAATAGGAATGTAATAAATGAGAATACACATAATCAGGTGGAAAAAAATGTTTAACAACCAGAAAAGTATGGCGTTTCCCAGTCAAACCACTGAAAATAGAGAAATGAAACTAAGTGAGCTGCGCCTGTCAGATCAGTTGCCCCTGACGGAGGGTTAAGGAGGTTGTATAACATTATACACAGGATTGGTGCTGGGGGGGGAGTCCTGTGTATATGGAGCGGTGGTGGAGCGAGCCCACCACCCATCATTCAGCCCCACGAAGCCTTGCTGCCTGTCATAGCCAATACGTAAGAGGGGTCAGCAGTGACGGAGCGGTCGGTCTCCAGATCCTGGGCTGACGTACCTGGCACAGAAGTGGCTGAAGTCATCTGACTGATGAACCTTGAATATTCCGCATGTACCTGGGAAGCAGAAAAAGTAATATTTACTCCATTAAAGGGGTGGTCTTCTCTGGTACATTTTGTGCAGACATCACATCCATGTATGATTGTGGGTCCTGCTGCTACCAGGAATGGATTGCGCTCTCAACCATTCATGCACAGCCAGCGCCCCATTCCTGGCAGGGTGCCACCTCCTGATGGTGCGAGGCCTTGTGCTGCTCGCTATCAGGCGCTAAACATAACGCCATTGTTCAATGGAGCCACCAGGTACCAATAAAAAGCCCAAGCTAATGGTGGCGAGAAGAGAACTGGGAACTGTGAGAAATACAAATTATCCATTCAGTCTTCTACCCCCCTGGGGGAAGTGAGCGCCACATCAGTGTCTAGGCATGGCAGCGGCGGTCCTCAGTGGTGTCGCATGGCGCAGTCAGCCCTCACCCTGACTGGTAGCATGGCTGCTCTCGGACCATGCTTTCCTGTAGGAGGGCAGTATCAGCAGAGCCTCACTGTACAGACTGTGCTTTCTTCACCCTCCACAGAAGAGGCAACAGGCGAGGTCTGGGCACTTACCGTCTGTAGGAGGTTCTCACACAGCTTCTTGGCGGCTGCCAGGCCTTCGGGCTTTGGGTGGCTGTGAAGGTGAAGCGACACCACACTCAGACGTGCACATTATCTGGAGCCCATACGTGATACCCACACAACCCAGCGTTCCACATCAGGGGTAAGTGGTGCTGAGAAAGCTGTGTAACCGCAAACCTTCCAGGATGTGACCTCAGCACCACTCACCTCTTGATGCAGAAGTGAAGGGTATTGGACAACCTCTTCAATACAGAGGCCTCTTAAAAAAAAAAAAAAAAAGACAAACCTGATATAAATGTACATGGGCTCAAAAGCTTCCCGCCCAGAGACGGGCTCAATACACCCCGAGCCTTTCCCCCTCAGGAAGACTTTTGCGCCAGTTTCCATCTGGATGTGCTGGAGGTAAGAGCAGACCGGACCCTCCACCTTCTCCTTCACGTTGAAGGTGACTATAGCATGCTCCAGCCCCACAAAGAGCTTGTCCTGGACGTAGTGTAACTGCGAGGGGGGCAAGAACAAAGGCTGAGCTCTCCACGCCACTACCTCTAAGGCTGGGTATTGTGGTTGGAAGCAATACATACTCCGGACTGGAACGGCGGCTTGGAAGATGCCACAGGGGCTACTGGCGTCACGGCGGCCGATTGGTGATACACAGTCACGGTGGCGCCATTGAAGGTGGGGCTGGAGCCAGTGGCAGCTGTGACGACTCCATTGGTAATGATTTCCTTTATTATATTCACCGCCCCTGAGAAAGCACAGAATGTTACCTGTCACACGGCACATCACACCGAGCATTACCAGAACAGAACAGGCCACTTACGGTCCACAAGCTCCCTGGTCTGGCCCTGAACGTGGAGATAGATTGGCCGATCCCTGCCAGGAGGATTGAACAGAGGGTGACATGAGAAATGGACCTCACAGAGCGGCGTTCTCACTAACCCCTCCCACCACAAATAGAGTACAGATCTTAGGCTGGTTTCACATTTGCGTTTAAAAACGCAGCGTTTTAAACGCAAACGCATTTGGTGAAAAAACGCGTTTAAACGCTGCGTTTTTGCATGTTTTAACACAAACGCGGCGTTTTGACGCATTTACATGCGTTTTTTCCTGCATTTGCGTTTTTCAAACACATGATGAGAAGTGTGTGACAGCTGCCAATCATCAAAATCAACTAGAAAACCCACTATAAACAGAAATACCTAGGGTTAGGATCCCTAGTAACACTAGGGATCCTAACCCTAAAACACAAACTCTAACCCTAACCCTAAAACACAAACTCTAACCCTAAACCTAAAACACAAACTCTAACCCTAACACACAAACTCTAACCCTCACCCTAAAACACAAGCTCTAACCCTAACCCTAAAACACAAGCCCTAAAACACAAGCCCTAAAACACAAGCCCTAGGGATCCTAACCTTAACCCTAATCCTAGGGACCCTAACCCTAGGGATCCTAACCCTAACCCTTAGGGTTAGGATCCCTTAGGGTTAGGGTGTGGCTTTTCAGTGTGTATTCTTGTGTTTTTCTATAAAAACGCATGTGCTTAAAAACGCATGCGTTTACATAGACATCAATAGGTTTTTTTTGCGGCAAAATGCCGCTAAAATTACTACATGTTGCATTTCAGCAACACAACGCATGCAGAGAAAAAATGCATGCGTTGCAAAAACGCGTCAAAACGCATGCATAAAAACGCATGCGTTTTTAAAGTTAAGTATAGGGAAAAAAACGCATGCGTTTTTTTGCGCAAAAACAAAAAAAATGCAAATGTGAAACCAGCCTTAGGGATTGCAGTACCCACAGTATCTGTAAGGTAAGCCATTTATGCCAGGCAATAAATATTTTAGTTCTGTAATATCCCTTTAAATGGAGAGCAAGGGGTGTAGACCCAGAGATCAGCAAACACTAACTTCCCTGACAAAGGGTCACTAGTCTTACATATCATCTGTCTCGTCAAAAAGTAGTGAGAGGTGAGAATGGCCCGACTATTCGACCCAGTATCTACGGAGCCGCCCCGTCCTCCTCTCATACGTACCCAGGCCCTTTGGCTTTCTCCTCCTGTCTCATGTATCGCCCCCTTGTGGACACAGCAGCTCCGCTCAGTCGGCTTATCTGTGGAGGCACAGGATAATTGTTAGTCCGTTAGTACAGCGGCGACAAACGTTGGAAAGCAGTGTACCCACCTCGTCCTGAATATGCCCCCTCGTCAGCAGATTCCGGCAGGTCTGGGGCACGTCGTTGATCTCCACTTCGGCCACTACTAGGTTGTCTTTGCTTTTGGTGGTGGCTGGAGGTTTAACGGCGACTGGAACCTAAAAAGAACGACTCATCAACACCGTGAGGGTGTATCACCCCAATGTTCCCCACAGCCGGCATTTAAAGAGGTTGTTCACTACTCTCACATTGATGACCTATCTGTAATGTCTGATCTGTCTGGGTTGTGCACCCTCTTGATCAGCTGTTATCGGACGCAAGTACTCATTGGTCAAGCTGCTCCATCTACATGTAGTGGCTAGGGATAGGTACTTCACATCTGCATCCTTTAAATCAATAGGAGTCAGAGGTGTGCAGTACCCTGCGAAGAAGCAGCTCGGCAAGTGAGTACTTCCGGACAGTACTGATGCCGGGTGGCAGACATTGGTGAACCATACTAAGGATAGGTCATCAAGGTACGAGTAGTGGACAAGCTCTTAAGTAATGAAACAGAAGTGGTCAGTGCTCGCTCTGGTAGCTGTTGAACTGATCACTTACTGACCCCGTACACCCAATAATTATCAGACAGGAGAAGTGATAACTGTACGATTGTTGGGGAGACCCCCCAAAACAAAAGGATGAGGGTCTCAAGTCCCATTACACCGCAGTGGTGCGCACCTCCATGATCTATGGGATAATATACCAAATGGTGCAGCACCTGAAAGTGACTTCAGATCCACAGGAGAGGGGGAAGCACAGGACCCTCCTCTTATGATCCAATGTTTCTGCCACAGGGGGCGCCCTCACCTTGTCTGGTGTATTCTGGGCAGGTTTGATCTTCCCCTTGGCCATCAGCATTGCGTTGATCTTGGCAGCCACGGCGGCTGCAGCATCCAGCGCCCCGGAGGGCGCGCTGACCGACTCGCACATGGGCAGCTTTTCTTCTACAGGCAGCATGAACATGGTCGTACCGACGGGTGGGATCACCGGCATCACCCCGGGGAGGAGGAGGCTGGCAGTGGTGGCAGGGCCTGGCTGGTCCCATTTACTTCTGCGTCTAGAGAAACAAACAAGTCAAGACACAAAGTGTGGCCCCGTACTGGGCATGCTCCTAGCCCGAATATCTGCCACCTGCAGGTCAGCTGACACCAGCCTCTTACAGCAGGCAGTAAAGCGAGTTGCTCATACACCCATCGCCACGTCAGGCCTGGCACGCCGTTACCACAGATGACTGTTATTGGTGGACGCTCCTACCAAGGTGCCGACAAAGCGTCCCATCACCCCACCAGGGCAATAATAAACACTGCGGCTCAGCATGAAAAGCAGAAGCCGGCTACACGGGAAGGAGGGTATGGCTGTGGGAAGGGAGGCGGTTAACAACTGCGACACTCCCCGGGGGTCTCTGTCCCTCAGGACCCAACTATTCCCCCCTCCCCGAATACCGGCGCACACCTCACCCGCTCATCGCTGACATGGCGACCGCTCAGCTCTGCGCCTTCACGACGACCTCCCGCTACGTCACTACGCAAAAACGTCATGTAAACGCCACGCCCACCAACGGTGTACAGCGCGCCTCCTATTGTAGAGTTCTGTCGTACGGGCGCCCTCTCTCAGGCACAGGGTGTAATAGCAACGTGTCTAGCTCATCTGAGGGAGAAAAATAAATAAATAAATGCAATGGCCTAAAACAAACAAACAAAAACTAATCATGTGGCTGATCACACGGTCATGACATCGCTAAGCGCTGATGTTCCCGTGTCCGCAGTGCGCGGTCCTTATGTCTGAGCGTCCTCCATGTTGTTGGAGCCTTACAGCAATGTGTTCCTACCAGAATATCTCCTCCAAGATGGCGGCTGCACAGGAGACAGAGGAGTGAGCTGTAGCTCGTAGCTGTGGGGCCGTGTATTGCGGGGAGCGGAGGAGACGGAGCAGACGCAGAGCTCCGGGTGCAGGTAGGCCTGTGTGACGGGTGTCCGGGCCGCGCCACGCTGCTTCTCACTCCTGCCATTGTGTGAGTGCGGCGGCGGCTCCCAGGCTGGACCTCCGTATGCGGCGGCGGGGAGGAGGGGAAATACTTTGTAAAACATTTCTTAAATATATTTACTTTATTTCTTTATAACCAGGGCTCCCACCTTCCCTCTGTGGTTACAAAGCTCCCCCCGGTGCCCCCTTTCCAGGGCTCCCACCTTCCCTCTGTGGTTACAAAGCTCCCCCCGGTGCCCCCTTTCCAGGGCTCCCACCTTCCCTCTGTGGTTACAAAGCTCCCCCCGGTGCCCCCTTTCCAGGGCTCCCACCTTCCCTCTGTGGTTACAAAGCCCCCCCGGTGCCCCCTCTCCAGGGCTCCCACCTTCCCTCTGTGGTTACAAAGCCCCCCCGGTGCCCCCTCTCCAGGGCTCCCACCTTCCCTCTGTGGTTACAAAGCCCCCCCGGTGCCCCCTCTCCAGGGCTCCCACCTTCCCTCTGTGGTTACAAAGCCCCCCGGTGCCCCCTCTCCAAGGCTCCCACCTTCCCTCTGTGGTTACAAAGCCCCCCCGGTGCCCCCTCTCTAGGGCTCCCACCTTCCCTCTGTGGTTACAAAGCCCCCCCGGTGCCCCCTCTCCAGGGCTCCCACCTTCCCTCTGTGGTTACAAAGCCCCCCCGGTGCCCCCTCTCCAGGGCTCCCACCTTCCCTCTGTGGTTACAAAGCCCCCCGGTGCCCCCTCTCCAGGGCTCCCACCTTCCCTCTGTGGTTACAAAGCCCCCCCGGTGCCCCCTCTCTAGGGCTCCCACCTTCCCTCTGTGGTTACAAAGCCCCCCCGGTGCCCCCTCTCCAGGGCTCCCACCTTCCCTCTGTGGTTACAAAGCCCCCCGGTGCCCCCTCTCCAGGGCTCCCACCTTCCCTCTGTGGTTACAAAGCCCCCCGGTGCCCCCTCTCCAGGGCACCCACCTTGCCTCTGTGGTTACAACGCTCCCCCCGGTGCCCCCTTTCCAGGGCTCCCACCTTCCCTCTGTGGTTACAAAGCCCCCCCGGTGCCCCCTCTCCAGGGCTCCCACCTTCCCTCTGTGGCTACAAAGCCCCCCCGGTGCCCCCTCTCCAGGGCTCCCACCTTCCCTCTGTGGTTACAAAGCCCCCCCGGTGCCCCCTCTCCAGGGCTCCCACCTTCCCTCTGTGGCTACAAAGCCCCCCCGGTGCCCCCTCTCCAGGGCTCCCACCTTCCCTCTGTGGCTACAAAGCCCCCCCGGTGCCCCCTCTCCAGGGCTCCCACCTTCCCTCTGTGGCTACAAAGCCCCCCCGGTGCCCCCTCTCTAGGGCTCCCACCTTCCCTCTGTGGTTACAAAGCCCCCCAGGTGCCCCCTCTCCAGGGCTCCCACCTTCCCTCTGTGGTTACAAAGCCCCCCCCCCGGTGCCCCCTCTCCAGGGCTCCCACCTTCCCTCTGTGGTTACAAAGCCCCCCCCCCGGTGCCCCCCTCCAGGGCTCCCACCTTCCCTCTGTGGCTACAAAGCCCCCCGGTGCCCCCTCTCCAGGGCTCCCACCTTCCCTCTGTGGTTACAAAGCCCCCCCGGTGCCCCCTCTCTAGGGCTCCCACCTTCCCTCTGTGGTTACAAAGCCCCCCCCCGGTGCCCCCTCTCCAGGGCTCCCACCTTCCCTCTGTGGTTACAAAGCCCCCCCCCCCCCCCCCCCGGTGCCCCCTCTCCGGGGCTCCCACCTTCCCTCTGTGGTTACAAAGCCCCCCTGGTGCCCCCTCTCCAGGGCTCCCACCTTCCCTCTGTGGCACTGGCTACAAAGCCCCCCCGGTGCCCCCTCTCCAGGGCTCCCACCTTCCCTCTGTGGCACTGGCTACAAAGCCCCCCCGGTGCCCCCTCTCCAGGGCTCCCACCTTCCCTCTGTGGCTATAAAGCCCCCCGGTGCCTCCTCTCCAGGGCTCCCACCTTCCTTCTGTGGTTACAAAGTCCCCCGGTGCCCCCTCTCCAGGGCTCCCACCTTCCCTCTGTGGCTATAAAGCCCCCCGGTGCCCCCTCTCCAGGGCTCCCACCTTCCCTCTGTGGCTATAAAGCCCCCCGGTGCCCCCTCTCCAGGGCTCCCACCTTCCCTCTGTGGATACAAAGCCCCCCGGTGCCCCCTCTCCAGGGCTCCCACCTTCCCTCTGTGGCTATAAAGCCCCCCGGTGCCCCCTCTCCAGGGCTCCCACCTTCCCTCTGTGGATACAAAGCCCCCCGGTGCCCCCTCTCCAGGGCTCCCACCTTCCCTCTGTGGCTATAAAGCCCCCCCCGGTGCCCCCTCTCCAGGGCTCCCACCTTCCCTCTGTGGATACAAAGCCCCCCGGTGCCCCCTCTCCAGGGCTCCCACCTTCCCTCTGTGGCTATAAAGCCCCCCGGTGCCTCCTCTCCAGGGCTCCCACCTTCCCTCTGTGGATACAAAGCCCCCCGGTGCCCCCTCTCCAGGGCTCCCACCTTCCCTCTGTGGCTACAAAGCCCCCCCCGGTGCCCCCTCTCCAGGGCTCCCACCTTCCCTCTGTGGATACAAAGCCCCCCGGTGCCCCCTCTCCAGGGCTCCCACCTTCCCTCTGTGGCTATAAAGCCCCCCGGTGCCTCCTCTCCAGGGCTCCCACCTTCCCTCTGTGGATACAAAGCCCCCCGGTGCCCCCTCTCCAGGGCTCCCACCTTCCCTCTGTGGCTATAAAGCCCCCCGGTGCCCCCTCTCTAGGGCTCCCACCTTCCCTCTGTGGTTACAAAGCCCCCCCGGTGCCCCCTCTCCAGGGCTCCCACCTTCCCTCTGTGGTTACAAAGCCCCCCCGGTGCCCCCTCTCCAGGGCTCCCACCTTCCCTCTGTGGTTACAAAGCCCCCCCCCCCGGTGCCCCCTTTCCAGGGCTCCCACCTTCCCTCTGTGGTTACAAAGCCCCCCCGGTGCCCCCTCTCCAGGGCTCCCACCTTCCCTCTGTGGTTACAAAGCCCCCCGGTGCCCCCTCTCCAGGGCTCCCACCTTCCCTCTGTGGTTACAAAGCCCCCCCGGTGCCCCCTCTCTAGGGCTCCCACCTTCCCTCTGTGGTTACAAAGCCCCCCCGGTGCCCCCTCTCCAGGGCTCCCACCTTCCCTCTGTGGTTACAAAGCCCCCCCGGTGCCCCCTCTCCAGGGCTCCCACCTTCCCTCTGTGGTTACAAAGCCCCCCCTCCCACCTTCCCTCTGTGGCTATAAAGCCCCCCGGTGCCTCCTCTCCAGGGCTCCCACCTTCCCTCTGTGGTTACAAAGCCCCCCCCCCCCCCCGGTGCCTCCTCTCCAGGGCTCCCACCTTCCTTCTGTGGACACATCTCACATCTTGATCACTATTTAGTGCAGCGATTTGATCATTTTCTTTCTCACCTAATTTTTCCTTTTCTTTCTCATTGTGATTTATTTAAACATGTTTTTTTAGTATAATATTTAAAATGTATTTTTTTTAAATGTTTGACTTTATTTTCTGGTCCCTTTAGTGTACTTGAACCTGTTCAGTCTTATCCCACAGTATTGCAGTACATAGTGAAATGGGGGTGCTAGTAGTGGAGCCCATGGGCGAGCGTCACAGGAGCACCAAGGTGGCAGTGACAGAGGCCCAATGCTGTCCCAGCAGTCCCGAGCCGGCCTCATACTTAGATGGCTATGGGGAAGACGTACATCATAGCTTGCAAAGCTTATGTAGGACTAGTAATGGCGGCATACGCTCTGTCCAATTCATCGCCACGTCTTTTTAAATTGCAGAATCAACATGGCTAGCAAGAACAAAGCGGGAGTCATCCATAAGTGCCATGTAAGTACCGCAGTTGGCCACTCCTAGGATGCGTCGGCACGCGGGGCCGACCTCGCCTGGTAGTCTATATGTGGCCCCTGAGATCTGCCAGGGTCCGGCCCTTAGATATCATTACTACCTGTCTTGTTTTTTTCAGCTCTGCGACGCACAGTTCACAAACAAGAAGGACAAAGACATTCATTACAACGGGCAGTTCCACAAGTTCATGATGGTGAGTGACAGCCTCAAAGGTTTCTCATTACCAGACCCAAAGTAAAAGCTTCTTCTCCCCTTTGTTCTAAGAGTCGTAAGTTTTGTTTTAATTTTTTCCATACGAGGACTTGTTGTTTTTCTTGCGGGACAAGTTGTAGTTTTGAATGACACCATTCACTTTAATGTATTGTGTACTGGAAGATGAGGGAAAAAGAATCTAAGTAAAATGAATGATGACTTGTCCAGGAGACAAACAAGTCCTCAGTGGAGAAAATTGCAGATAACTTACGGTTCCTGGAAGAAAAGGAGGAAAAAAAATTGGAAGCGTAAGAATGGAAATTCTTCTGGTCAGGAAGGTTTTAAAGCAAACCGATCAGGTCCCCTGTGCCCTCCAATCCAGCAGCATTCCCCTCTGTGATTCAGCTCCCTCCCAACCCACCCTGTATCACAGCATTCAGTTCTAGAAATCTCTAATAAAGTATTAATAACCTCTGCTTTTCCTATGCTAATGAGGGCTGTGACTAGTCAGTGGGGCGTTAGTTCCCCAGGCTTATGTAGAGGGACAGGGAATAGAATAGTTGGCTCACCGTATATCAATTCTTCAGATGAAGATGAAGTCCGTGCTCCCCAGACTAGTCGGCCCTCTTTTCCCTTGTGGGCATGATATCATAATTTGCAAGAGCGGCATCAGTGACAATCCTACAAATCTGCGCAGGCGTGCCTCTCATTTCGGCAGCGTGTCTGAAGCCGGGTGTACGCTTCCCACATGACCAGAGGCCATCTTCTAAACTTGCGGTGATGTGCTATGCGTCTCTGACGCTGGGAAGCATACACCTGGCCTCAGACACGCTGCGGGAATGAGCGGCACACCTGCGCAGATTTGTCTAAGTATCACTGATGCTGCTCGGGCAAATTATGAATTCATGCCCACAAGGGAAAGGAGGGCCTACTAGTCTGGGTAGCGTGGACTCAATCTTCATCTGAAGAATTGATACTGTGATCCGACTATCCTATTCCCTGTCCCTCTATATATGTCTATGGAACGAGCGCCCCACTGACTAGTCACAGCCCTCATAAGCATATTATTATAGGGCAATATTGTCACGGATCCCTACTCCGTGGTGTCACTAATTCGTCACGTGCCTGCTCTCACACGTGACTTGGGGTTGTGCCTGCAAGGGTTAATCTATCTCCCCACTCTCAGTCCAGCATTCAACCTCTGTCCTATGCTGTAATGGGAGCATAAATCACACACCGACCCAGGCCAGACACCCGCTCTTACGCGCTACCACCACTTACCGAACACACGGGCGATGAGTCCCAGAAATAATAATACTAATAAAAATGTCTATCACTCATAAGGCTCACACACCTTAGGCTATGGATTCTTTTAGAACATTCAAGGTTCAACTTGTTAAAGTTTTATACTTTTAATAACAAAAGGGCCAGTGCTTACAATAAGAAAAGGTATAAAAATATGATAATAAAAAGACATACAACTTATGCAAAACAGTATCAAAATAAACAGGAGAAAGCTTACAGAAATTATCTAACTTGTAGTTGCTTTCTGCTCCCTGAGGGGGGGGGTGAATGGAGTTGGTGGAACACATCAGCTTCTCAGGCTGCCCTCACATGTGAACACAATTCTCTGTCTGCAGCCTACATGTATAACTTTGGCCTGAGGTCAGGTTTCTAGACCGGCCCCCCAGGTTAATATCATAATTGCGGTCTGTTTGATAAGATTGGCCACGGCCGCTCTACTAATGAATATATTATTTTCTCTTTTGAGACACTTGTGAAAAGGTTCTCAGGAATAGATTGCTGCAATTATCATCTCCCCTCCAAGACCTCAGAGGTGTCAAGTGTCCCTTTGTTCTTGGCTCTAGCTAGACCCCCTGGTGAGATATGGAGACAGAATTCCGATTCTTCCCAAGGACCTAAGAGGTGCCAAATGTTACCTTCTTCTTGGCTCTAGCTAGACCTCCTGGTGAGATATGGAGAAGCAATTTCTACTAGTCCCAAGGAAGTACCTATTAACACCTAGGTGCGACTCGCCTTCAGGACAGATGTTACGTTATCACTAGTCACACATATAACCCTAGACATATGTCACTACACACACACACACACACACACATATATATATATATATATAGAGAGAGAGAGTATATATATATATATATATATATATATATATATATATATATGTGTGTGTGTATATATGTGTATATATATATATATATATATCTCACATCACCCCAAATATAAAATATTTCACCCCAAATATAAAGGCTTTTTATAGCATTTCTGTAACTGATGATATGCAGGGCTGGTTAGGGAGTGAGCTCAGTCACACATAGGTGAATGCAGGACCTGACGGGTTCCCTTTAAGCACTTTTTTTTCCCACTGATCTGATAATCCAGAAGGTTTTCTAATCTGCCAGGTGGTTGGGTCTGTGCTGTATAAGGACTGTATAATTACTCTTCATACAGGGGGTGAGGCGAACCCAGCTGTCTTATATGGGACAATCCAAGACGCTGAACGATCAGATCACAGAAACTGGCAAAAAGGAGTCTTTAATCGGTAAGAAAGTCAGGAGCCTTCACCACACACCGGGGGGTTTCTGTACATTGCTATGGGGGCTTCCTGGCCAGTAACATTGAGTGCATCACTGAGAGGGGCAGCGGGGTGACCACTTTGATCGCTCCTGTTGTGTGCAACCACCACTACATCCAACTTTGGGTCCTGACAGCCGGCACCAGCGATTAGTCTTCTATCTTTAGTAAAAATGTCATGTCGCCCGCTCACAACACCACTGCAGCCAATCACTGAGCTCAGGAGCTTCAACAGAAATGGAGGTGTATACAGAGCAGAGCGTGTAAGGTATGAATTGTAGGGAGACGATGGATACATGTAATAGTGTGGTGGATTTCTTTTGGCAGGCCTCGAGTACATCTATGAGTATGCGGAGGATAGCCAAGGGGTCCGCATGTACGAATGCAAACTCTGCTCGTCTGCCTTCAGAGTCG
Organism: Ranitomeya imitator; assembly: GCF_032444005.1. Classification (NCBI taxonomy): domain Eukaryota; kingdom Metazoa; phylum Chordata; class Amphibia; order Anura; family Dendrobatidae; genus Ranitomeya; species Ranitomeya imitator. The sequence goes on along the minus strand of NC_091282.1, from coordinate 653,326,947 downwards.
CCTCCATCTTCTTCCACATTGTGGGCATCAGGCACCGGGTTTTGTACCTGGTAAGTCGGAGCAGCACGGACTCCTCACGATGGAGGGATCCAGGATGGTACCAGGGGTGTTTCCATCTGCTGTCACCCTCCCCAATCCTGGGCATTTAGTCAGCGATCCCTGGTGCCCCTCGATCTCTACTGGGTCATGTCCAACTTCTTATGACTACAGTTCGGCTTCTGGAGGTTTTTTGTGTTGTTTTTTTTTTGCTTTCAGGCAAAGCATCATCCCATTATGGGGATCGAGGACGATTTCGAAGTTCAACAACAAGTGCATTACCGAAAACTAACCAGTCACGCCCTCGCCATCGAGCAGACGCACGTAAGGAAGAAGATAAATGTAAGCCACATATCTTAAACAGCATGTCAATGGGCCATGCTCCTGTAGCTAGAATACTACTATACTAGACTTCACTTGCAATACACATAGAATCAGAACTCCCAAGTGAAGTAGCCAGACAGAATTGTGCCCAAACTGGGGCTGATTATAATCCAGAAGAGGCTACCAGTACAACTAGCACTGCAATATAAAACCTAATCAGACATGGGGGAACCTTTAGGCTTATCAGTACAACTGATTCATTTACCCCTCTGTCTCAAAATGCCCAAAGGAAATTCATTTGAAAGAAATTTGGAACAATCTCACCAGATTCATAGATGATAGAATGTCCATGTTGCAAAAAAGACGTTCGCTATGGAGCAGTAGACAAGGACCCATGAGGGTAAGTATCCATGCCAAAAATAAAATTCACTTTGCCAATCCAAAATGTCTTTTTTTGCAGCAGTGGAGATTCTATCATCTATGGATCTGGTGAGATTGTTGCAAATTTCTTTCAAATGAATTTCCTTTGGGCATTTTGAGACATAGAGGGGTAACTGAATCAGTTGTACTGAAAAATATTTAGAATTGAGAGTCCACAGTGGTTGACAGTTAACTGTTTATCACTCATGGTAATTCTGCTTCATGTCACCTGTCTTATCCATGGTCTGTCTTATCCATGGTATTTCCCCTTTTTTCTGAGCTATGTTGTGCAAAAATGTGATTCTTCAGAATTTGTTTTAGTCTTTGCCTGATGGAGACCTATGTAGTCTCGAAAGCTTCCAATTTACCATCTTTTCAGTTAGCCATTAAAAGGTATCAACCACTGAGGACTCTCAATTCTAAATATTTTTCTATCTACTGGCTAACACGGTACCAAGATATATTTCTTTCCTGTATCAGTTGTACTGATAAGCCTAAAGGTTCCCCCATGTCTGATTAGGTTTTATATTGCATTGCCAGTTGTTCTGGTAGCCTCTTTTGGTTTATAATCAGCCCCAGTTTTGGCACAATTCTGTCTGGCTGCTTCATTTGGGAGCTCTGATTCTATGTGCATTGTTGTGACATTTTCTTTATCGCCTCTCATTGGGGGACACAGGAACCATGGGTGTATGCTGCTGCCACTAGGAGGCTGACACTATGCAAATAAAAAAGTTAGCTCCTCCTCTGCAGTGTACACCCCACCGACTGGCATTATACTCTTCAGTTTTAGCTTAGTGTCAGTAGGAGGTGGACACGGGTCTTTCATTAGACCCTTATCTACCTCAATGTGCGTCGTTTCTTTTCAGGTTTTCCGGAGGGATACAGGGTGAACAGTCACACCTGTAGTCCCACAATCGGACTATGAGTACGGTGTGTACTGCCACCCCGTATCCTCATAGATCCCTCACCAGGACCAAGAGCCTAGCACACAAGCGTGCTCAGAAGTCCGGTCCTGGCTCCGTCCCCCACCCACTCGCCCACCAGAGCCTGTCGGTTGCGGAGACGAGGACGTCCATCAGCTCCCTGGACGTCTCATTTTTTCCAGGTTAGTACCGGCGTGGGATGTCTAAGGTGAGTATTTTTATCTTTTATTTTTTATTTTTTATTTTTTTCTTCGTCCCTGGATCCTCAAAAAGGGGTGCCTGTTAAGGGGTTCATTATGTGGGTCGCGTTTTCTTCCCAGCCGCCGTGCCTATTCGGCTGCGACCGCCCTCTCTCCTGTTCCGGCGCGGCTGCCTTTTCGGACTACCGCGCCGCTTCTTATCTGTCACTGCGCTGTGCTCTCAGCGGCCTCCTTAAAAGCGCGGCCGTGCCACACCGCTTCGGGCCCCTGCGGTTCCCTGCTTCTTCCCTGCTCCGGCGCTGTAAGCGTCCGTTCCTTTCCTCTGAGCACGGCGGCCTTGCCAGCCGCCGCATCGCTTCGGCCCCCTGCGCCTGCTCCTACAGCGGCCGTTCTTTTTCATCAGCGCGGGGGCTGTGCAGCCGCCGCATTTTTTTTTTTTTTTTTTTTTTTTTTTTTTTTTTTTTCCACCTCTGCAATCCGGCCACTGTAAGCGGCCGTTCCTTCTCCTTCAGCGTGGCGGCCTGCCAGGTTGCCACGCCGCTTGGACATACGGCCGCTGTTTGCAGCCGCTCACCTGCCGCATCGCTTCCTCCATGCGGCGCACTGTGCCTACGCCGCGGCCCTTCTCCGCCGGTCTCCTATTCCTAATTTAGGCCCCGGCTTCTGCCCGGGCCTACTTCCGGTGGCGGACTCCGCCCCCTTCCCTCTTTCATCGGGCGGGCTTTTCTCCCGCCCGACAATTACACTGAGGCACCGCCTCTTTTCCCTGCCCACCGGCGCCATCTTGGGACTCCCAAACGAGCCCTCTCCTCCACACAGGATACAGTAATGGGAGGAGAGCCCGTATTTAAGACAGTCGCAGATCGGTCCAATTTGCGCCAGGAGGCCATCCCACCATCCTGCCTAAGGGACCATTTCTCGCCAGAGGTCCATCAAGCCGGACAGCTTCACTCCGCATTCCGTCTGCCGTGAGTAGCTCTGCAATTGCAGACTGACACTCCCCTCTGCCCTCTGTCCCCTAACCCTCTGGCATTTTCTTCACGGACCTCTCTAAAATGTTTAACTCTAAAGGGGGCCGCTCTCATCCTCTTCTGCCTCTCTGCTCTGTCAGGCCCGCAGCAACCCGATTGTTCCCACCGCCCAGGATCCTCCGGCCGGTCCGCCCGAGAGTGATACGCCCATCCCAGGCTGGGTTTTCTCTCTGTCTCAATCGGTGGCCGATCTAACGCGGGTGTCTCAAAATTTCTGTTATCCGTGCTGGACCGATTACCTCTGCAGCCCCCCACAGTGGCCAGCAGGTCGCAGGAGCCTCCGCCCGAGCCCTCCTTGATAAGCCGCAAAAGGTCCAGACAGGAACGTCAGAGTCCTCTTCTCGCTCCATCTCGCCACACGGTCCTCCTCTGCGGTCGGCGTCCTCCCGATCCTCCTCCCCTGAATCAGGCGAGGCGTTATCTGATGCGCCCTCGGAGGACATTTGGAGCTGGATTCTAACCAAATCGCCACCATGAGGGATATGGTCCAGAATCTCATTGGAGCTATAAACCAAACCTGTGGCATTATGGATCCCTCTACGGAACCCGCAGATCAGGCGGTTTCGTTTAGACGGGCTAAACCACCTTCTAAGTTTTTTCCCCAGGACTTACTGCCAATTGGACGGTCTCCCCCCTCGGTGGATCCCCGTTTCCAGGCTCTCCACCAACACGGTGCTTCCACTGTCCGGCGGAGCATCTCTGAAGGACTCTAACGATAGTTATAGAATCCAGTCGCTTCAAATGCCCAGTTTCGAAATCCCTTTCCAAATGGGCCAAAGAACTCCGTCGAGATATCCTGGACAGAGCGCCTCCTGTGCATCTGGCGGAGCTTGCCATCCAGATTTCCCACGCGAGTGAATACCTGGTCTCCGTCTCTCTGGATGCTGCGTCTTGTGCGGCTCAGGCATTCAGCAATGCCGTTACCATCCGCCGGACCGTTTGGCTCAAGGCCTGGCAGGCAGACTTGTGTTCCAAAAAAGTCCCTCGCCAGTCTCCCCTTTCAGGCCTCACGTCTCTTTGGTTCCAAGCTGGACCAAACCATTAAGGACGCCACCGGGGGCACAAGTTCTCCTCTCCACCAGGCTAATCCTCGTCGCCCTCCTCCTAGACGGCAATTTCGGTCCTTTCGGGCTCTTTCATCGCCTCACGGCACCAACCTCCTTTTCTTAGCAGCACCAGAGTCCACAGGCACGTCAAGAGATGAAAGCGGTGCCCCTTAGGCCCACTCCGTCCTGGCGTCCTCGCTACTCTCCGGTAGATCCTCCAGGCCAGGGCTGGAAGATCCACCTCAGCATGACTGACAAGACCCCAACCCACCTCCCAGGTTGGGTGGCCATCTTCTCTTCTTCAGGGACGTCTGCATTTCCGCAGTAGAAGTTGCATGGGTCAGGGCAGTTGTATCCTCGGGATACAAGATAGTGTTCGTTTTCACGACCCCGGGATCGTTTTCTTCGAATCCCGACCTCCCAGAGATCCCGCTCTAGATCCGGGTTTCTTCGCAACCATCGCTTCTCTTCTCAAAGCCGGGGAAATCGTTCCCGTCCCAGGAAAGAACGATTCACAGGTTTCTACTCGAACCTCTTTGTGGTACCGAAAAAAGACGGCAAAGTTCGCCCCATTCTGGACCTCAGATTACTGAACAGGACAGTTCGTCTGAGACACTTCGGGATGGAATCCCTTCGTTCCGTAATTGCTCTCATGGAGGCTCAAGAATTTCCGTGTTCCATAGATATTCAGGACGCCTACCTCCATGTCCCGATATTTCTCGGACGTCACCGATTCCTGCGCTTTGCGGTGCTCCCGGTACATTTTCAATTCGTCGCCCTGCCGTTCGGTCTCACAACCGCTCCAAGGGTATTCACGAAGATAATGGCGGCGCTGTTGGCCATCTTGAGAGTCAGAGGCTTGGTCCTATTTCCATACCTCGACGACATCCTCATCAAGGCTCCGTCCTTTTTCTCAGGCTCACGAAAGTCTGTCCGTCGTTCTCGACACCCTAGCCGTTTCGGGTGGCTGGTCAACTGGAAGAAGTCCTGCCTTATTGCTTCTCAGTGCATCATCTTTATGGGCATGCTCTCCGACACTTGTCAGACCAACGTCTTCCTTCCCTAAGACCAGAGATCCTCTCTGTCGGGACATACTCTTGTTCCAGGGTCCTCGGCCTCCGTCCCTCCGACCGGCCATGAAGGTTCTGGGAGGATGGTAGCAACATGGGAAGCGATTCCCTTCGCCCAATTTCATTCGCGACCCCTTCAGCAAGCCATTCTGTCTCCGTGTGACAGGTCTGTCTTCTCCCTGGTTCGTCAGATCCGACTCTCTTCTCGGGTCAAACGGTCTCAACTGGTGGCTGAGGTCACTTCTCATCTCCCAGGGCAGGTCCTTCTTTCCAGTTCACTGGTAAGTGGTGACGACGGACGCCAGCCTCCTCGGCTGGGGTGCGGTTTTTCGCCACCTCACGGTTCAGGGCCGTTGGTCGGCGCAGGAGTCGTCTCTGCCGATCAATGTCCTCGAGATTCGGGCCATGTTTTCTGTCCCTCCGCCACTGGGAAAGGATTCTCAGGGGCCTGCCAATCCGGATCCAGACTGACAATGCCACGGCTGTGGCATATGTCAACCATCAGGGGGGACTCTCAGCTCCTTCGCCCTTGCCGAGGTATCCAAGATCTTACTTTAGGTAGAGACTACGGCTCAGGTGATATCCACGGTGCATATCCCCGGCGTGAACAATTGGGCCGCCGACTTCCTCAGCCGTAAGGGCCTCGCGGCAGGGGAATGATCCTTGCATCCGGAGGTCTTCCATCAAGATTTGTCTTCGATGGGGGACTCCGGACGTGGATCTGCAGTTCATCTCCAGGTCTCGCGATCCTCTTGCAGTGGGCGTCAATGCTCTGGCCATTCCTTGGTCACAGTTCATGCCACCCTACCTGTTCCCACCCCTTCCATTACTTCCAAACTGTTGAAAAAGATCAGAGCGGAAAAGGTGCCGGTCATTCTGATCGCCCCGGATTGGACCAGGAGAGCTTGGTTTTCGGAGCTCGTCAATCTTCTTGCGGACGCTCCCTGGCGCCTTCCAGACAGGCTCGATCTGCTGTCTCAGGGTCCGACCTGCCACCCGAATTGTCGGTCGTTCAGTTTAACGGCTTGGCTGTTGAGACCGCAGTTCTAAGAGCGTCCGGCCTTTCGGACCGGGTGATTCACACCGTGATTCAGGCTCTGAAGCCTTCATCTTCCAGGGTCTACTATCGTACCTGGAAGGCTTACTTTCGTTGGTGCTAGTCCAACTGCGTTTCACCTGTGTCCTTCTCCCTGCCTTCCTTTTTGGCCTTCCTTCAGGCAGGACTGGATTCGGGCCTGGCTGTTAGTTCCCTGAAGGGCCAGGTCTCTGCGCTTTCCATCCTCTCAGAAGACTTTAGCTTCTCGGCCACAGGTTAAGACCTTCCTTCAAGGAGTAGTCCACGCTGTCCCTCCGTACAGGGCCCCCGTGGATTCATGGGATTTAAGCCTGGTTCTGAACGTTCTGAGGGTTTCCCCCTTTAAGCCTCTCAAGGAGATTCCCCTGTCAGTTCTATCTTTGAGGGTGGCCTTTCTTGTGGCCATCTCCTTTATCTGCCGCTTTTCCGAGTTGGCGGCCCTGTCCTGCCGACCTCCGTACTTGGACATTCACCAGGACAAGGCGGTCCTCAGGTCTCCGCCTTCCTAAGGTGGTTTTTCACCTCAACGTGGACATAGTTCTACCTTCCTTTTGTCCAGCTCCGGCTCATCCCCTGGAGTGATCGTTGAACAGGCTGGTCCTCGTCAGGGCAGTGAGGATCTACCGGGATAGAACGTCCCTTTTCCGGAGGACGGATTCCTTTTTCGTCATTCCTGATGGCACGCGCAGAGGCCAGCCGACTTCTAAAGCGACTATTGCTCGCTGGACCAGAATGGCATTTCTGGAGGCTTACCGGGTCAAGAACAGAGTGCCCCCTCCTGGGATTAAGGCTCACTCTACCCGGGCAGTCGGCGCCTCCTGGGCGGTGCACCACAGAGCTTCCGCCCTACAGCTTTGCAAAGCGGCAACTTGGTCTTCCATCCACACGTTCGCCAAATTTTACAAGGTCCATACGCTTCGGCGGACGCCAGCCTAGGCAGAAGGATCTTGCAGGCGGCAGTGGTGAGTCCTCTGACCTGATGGAAGTCTGTTTTTCCCGCCCTAGGGACTGCTTTGGGACGTCCCATGGTTCCTGTGTCCCCCAATGAGAGGCGATAAAGAAAACAGGATTTTTGGTTGCTTACCGTAAAATCTGTTTCTTGAAGCCTCCATTGGGGGACACAGCTCCCTCCCAATGTTTTTGTTACCTGTTCTATGACTGTTCTCACGTTTACAGTTCTCAAGTTTGTGGCTATGGTTTTCAACCTTGCTACTTATCTCCTACTGCTTTCTCACTAACTGAAGAGTATAATGCCAGTCGGTGGGGTGTACACTGCAGAGGAGGAGCTAACTTTTTTATTTGCATAGTGTCAGCCTCCTAGTGGCAGCAGCATACACCCATGGTTCCTGTGTCCCCCAATGGAGGCTTCAAGAAACAGATTTTACGGTAAGCAACCAAAAATCCTGTTTTAACGATTAATATTAAATGTTACGTTCCCTATTTTTTTTTTTTTTTTTTTTAATTTAAATAGATTTTTATTGAAAATAAACATGAACATTACATTTTATGCATTTTCCAATATATTACAAAATTTCTTCATTTTCCAAACCCCCAACAATCCCAACAAACCCCAAACCACCCCCTCCCATGACAGCTCCTTCCCAATTATACTTTTGTTACCAGTATTGATGGCTCTTTGAGCCGCTTGACTCACTTATGACCGCTTATTCCTCTAGCAATCTCCCCCCTTCACAGGTCTTCATTCGCCCATTTCCCATTCCCACTCATCCCAGCTCGAGCCACGGAGACCACATTTTGTCAAACATTTCTGTTTTCCCACGTCTTTTGTAGACCCCCTTTTCCAGATTGAGACCATGTTTAACATATTTCAGGAATTCACCCCTTGTAGGCGGCTCCTCCTTGATCCAGTTCCTTGCTATCACCTTCCTAGCCATATATAATAGCCTAGCTATTGCTATCTTCCAGGTGTTATCCACTCTAATTTCCTCCACATATCCCAGTAGGCACACTATCGGATCTCTCGGCACCCTGCATTTATACGCCCCTTCCACACGACTCAGTACCACCAGCCAAAAAGCAACCAGTCTTGGACATATCCACATCATGTGGTATATTCCTGCATTCTCAGTCCTACATCTCGGGCATTCAGAGTCAGCACGCAACCCCGCTCTGTGTAACACTTCCGGTGATTTCTAGACTCTGTGCAAGATGTACAGCTGCGATAGTCTATACGGCTCACTTAGTGACACTCGTGGAACCCACTCCAACACCGACTCCCAGGTTTCATCCTCCATTGGGCCTAAGTCTCTTTCCCATTTAGCTCTCGCCTTTAGAGGGAAATCCAGCAAATATGCATGCAGTAGGTCCTTATAGAGGGTGGAAATGACTCCCCTTGTGGACCCTTCCCCACACACGTATTCCAGAACTATGTCCTCTTGGATCTCAATACCATCGCCCTTGTTTTGAGCTTTAAAAGCGTGCTTCATCTGGGCATATTGATACTCCCCAGTCGGTCTCAATCCAAACTCCCCCTGCAGCTGCGAGAAGGACTTTAACACCCCTTGTTGAATTATCTGAGCAACCAAATGGATTCCTTTGGCCTGCCACTCCGTCAGCACTCCCAGAGCCACAAGCTCTACAAAATTATTATTAAGCCATATCGGTGTAAATTTAGTCAGTCCCGTAACCCCCCGAATCTGTCGCAATCTGGTCCATAATTTATGTATCAAAAACATAGTTGGATACAATTTCCCCAATGTGCCCAAGGAGCCATTCTCGAGACACTGCGCCACCGGTCGTCGGTTTGTCACCCCCTCCATCAAGTGTTGTACCGCACTGGAAGACGCCTCCCGCGCCCAGCCCTTCAAATGCTGACTCTGGGCTGCAAGAAAATATAACTCAGGGTTGGGCAAAGCCAACCCTCCATCTTCCTTGGGTCGCTGAAGCGTCTCCAGGCCAATACGTGGGTACTGCCTCCCCCATATCAGGCTTCTAAAAAGAGCATTAATCTGCCGGAATTTCCCACGTGGAATTCAAACTGGCGCGTTATGTAGGACGTAGAGTATTTTGGGCATCAGAACCATTTTAATAAGATTAACCCTACCCACCACCGATAGGTGTAATTTATTCCACGCATCTACTTTTGAAGGGCGCCCATGAGAGGAGTCAAATTCCTATACAAAAACTCTGTAACTGGCATCGAGATCCATATTCCCAGGTATTTGAAAAGGGATGCCACCTTAAGCCGCCCCTCTCCCAATGACTCACTTCCACTCTCCTCCACCCCATCCACCTCAAAGAGGACCGATTTATCCCAGTTTATCCTCAGTCCCGACAAGGCTCCAAATTTTTCAATGATCTCGATGGCCCCTTTCAAGGCATCGTCCGGGTCCGCCAGGAACAGTAAGATGTCGTCTGCATATAACGCAATCTTCTCCTCAACACTCCCATATCTGAACCCAGGGACCTCATCCGACAGTCGGATCTTGGCGGCCAGTGGCTCCACAGCTAGGGCAAACAGAAGGGGCGACAGTGGGCATCCCTGCCTCGTACCTCTGGCCAACTTTATAGGCTGAGAAAGTTCCCCATTCACTCTGATTCTAGCTGTTGGTAATGAATATAGCAGTTGGATCCATGACACAAATTGCGGTCCAATACCCATACACTTCAGCACCCGCCAGAGATATCCCCACTCCACACTATCAAACGCCTTATGGGCATCCAAGGACGCAACAACCCTCCGGCCACAATTGTCAGACTTCAGCTGCAGATTCATATACAGCCTCCGCAGATTAACCGCTGTAGACCTGTCAGGCATAAAGCCGGACTGATCCGGGTGTACAAGGTTAGTAATGACACTGGACAGACGGGAAGCTAACACCCTGGCCAAGAGCTTGACATCGATGGTTAACAGGGAGATTGGGCGATATGACTCAGGTTTCCCCAGATCCTTGTCCTCCTTCGGAATAACCACTATAATAGCCTCCCTCATAGATGCTGGGAGATACCCTTGGCATCCAGCCTCCTCCAGTACTAACTTTAATCTGGGAATCAACACTTCCCCCAAGCTTTTATAGATTTCGGCTGGTAACACATCAACTCCAGGTGCCTTCCCATTGGCCATAGACTTCAGCGCCCGACTCAGTTCCTCCTCGGTGATAGGGGCATCGAGGCTCACCCTATCCTCCTCACTCAATTTCGGGAGACCCAGACTCTCCAGGAAAGTCTCCGTATCTCCGACTGACTCATTAACCCTGGAGGAATATAAGTCCGCGTAAAAGTCCGCAAAGACCTTTATAATTTCAGGTGTTTCAGATATCCTACTCCCCCCATCTGAAACCAACGAATGTACATACGAGGTACTACGCTGAGCAGAAGCTACCACCGATAGCATGTGTCCCACTATTTCTCCCTCCTGAAAATAAGTGACCCTCTGAAACTCCCGCTTCCTTTCAGCTTTTCCCAGCAGAATCTTTTCCATATGAGTTTGCGCTGTTCTCAACCTTTTCTCTGCCTCGGAGGTCCCCAACACTACCATCTCGTCCTCTGCAGCCTTCAGCTCCTCCACCATCACTCTCTCTGCCTCCCTTGTCTTCCGCTTACACCTACTAATGTCTCTAAATAGTAGCCCTCTCAGGTACGCTTTCATTGCATCCCAAACAGTTAGAGCATCTGTACTCCCATCATTTAAAGCAAAGAATTCCGTCACCTCCTTCCCTATACCGTCCAAATCAATACTCTGTAACCAGTTGGGGTGGATCTTCCATTCTCTCCCGCTTGCGGTCCGTGTCCCCAACAACCTGACCCCCACCTCAATTGGACTGTGATCCGAAAGGGCCCTCGGCAGATAACGCACCTCCCCCACCATTGTGTCTAACAGGCGGTTACCCAGCTCCATATCAATTCTGGATAGCGTAACATGAGCCGGCGAGTAGCACGAGTACCCTCTCTCTCCAACATGTCTAACTCTCCATAGATCAATCATGCCTATTTCACGTACATAGGTACCAAATGTTGTAGTGTGCCCCTCCGACCTGTTCTGGGTGTTCTTATTTTTATCCCAAAAGTCATCACAAATATTGTTCAAGTCCCCAATAATTAATAGTGGTAGCGGTCCCCATCGTTCCACCTTCTCCAACACCTCCCTGATCTTCTTACTTGAATATGGAGGTGGAATATACATTGCCGCAACACACACTCTCACTCCATACAATATACATTGTATCACCACATACTGACCCTCAGCATCCACGCATACTTTCACCTCTTCATACTGCACTCCCACCGGCACCAACACTGACACACCCCTTGAGTACGTCAAAAAGGTAGAATGATACCCTTTCTGAATCCATCGTCTATTCAGTACGTCAACTTTCTCCCGTATCAAGTGCGTCTCTAGCAAACATATCATAGAGGCCCGTTGATCCTTCGCATACTGCAAGCTCGCAGCTCTCCTAGTCTTATCCGCCAGAGCTCTCACATTCCAACTCAATATCTTAAAGCGGTCCCCTATTATGTGACTCATCATCTTCAGTTATGTCATTACTCCTAGTTCTGAGCTGTCTAACTTCCCTCCCCCCCCTCCCAATACTATACATTCTGCCTCTTATCAAGAGTGGGGCACCATCACCCATTGCGAACACTCTTGTTAACGTAACCTTCTCCTTCCGCCTCCCGCTACCGTTTATAATAGAATTCGGCGCAGTTCTTAGAAGAAGAAAATATTTCAACATGTATTAACTTACAACTGCAAGAAACTAAATAAACTTTTAGTACGCTGCACCCCCTTCCTCCCTCGTACTTCTCCGCCGCATCAGCACTCCCAGGGCGTTCCCTGAGTAATGCCCAGCTCCACCCTCAAACCTTCACATCTCAATTACCAATGTACTGTCAGTCAATCTCTTTTTCCTTTTTTTAAAGAAAGTGAAATACCTCCCGACCAACCCACCCCGCATTTTCAATCTCCTTTCCCTTTAAGCCTTTTAGCGTTAAGATCTATCCACTGGGTAGCGTCCTCCGGCGTCTGGAAAAAATGAATCTTATCCAACGCTACCACTCTCAGTCGTGCCGGAAACATCATGGAGTATTGCACTCCCAGTTCCCTCAGCCGTCTCTTGATACCCGTGAACATCATCCGTTGTTTCTGGACCAGGGCGGAATAGTCGGGGTAGATAGCGATTCTTTGACCTCCAATTGTTAGATCCGTCATGTCTCTAGCCTTCCTCAGGATAATGTCTCTGTAGTTTAGGATTTTGGCAAGCATGGTACGGGGACTTGCTCCAGGGACAGGTGGTTTCGGTGGGACCCTGTGGGCTCTTTCTACCGCAAATACTTTTGTCAGTGCTGCATCACCAAAAGTCTCAAGGAGCCAGCTTTCAATATATTCCGTGGGATTCCTCCCCTCAGTTTTTTCAGGGACACCCACTATACGAATGTTATTTCTTCTGGACCTATTCTCCAGATCCTCATTTTTTGCAGCTAGCTCCGATATTGCTTGAGTAAACTTCCTCTCCGCTTTCTGCAGCTGCACTATATGATCTTCTGCCGTGCTCACCCTTTCCTCTACAGCATCCACACGTTTGTCAATCTTCTGCAGTGCTGCATTTATCTGGGCTGTATCCCCCTTGACCTCCTGTAGCTGCTGGGTCAGGGATTGTTTGCATGATGACACCAGTGCAAAAACGTCTCTAAGGGTCTGCTCCTGGCTCCTTATCTTCAGATCCCCCTACTACCACCGCCATGTCACCATCCCTGCTCCCCTGTTGTACTTCCTGCTCCTCTGCTGGGCTTTCCTCCTCTCCTTCTGTGTCTGCTCCGGCGTCCTCCTCTGCTTTTCCTGCGCTCCCTGCGGCCTTCACTCTAGCAAACTGCTGGAGCTTTGCCGCTGCCGCCATTCTCTTCTGGCATGCCGCGTTGTCCTTCTCCGCCTTCTCCCTGGCGTCTGCGCCATCTTGGCCGGTCCCAGCCTCGCCGGCTCCTGCGTCTCTTTGCCTCCTCCTGGTCATATTTGCTGACCACGGGGCCGCCGCTATTCACCGCCGCACTCCCGGGACTCTCCTGCAGCCGGTAAGCGCCATGAATCGCCGCTCAGCTGCGGCTTATGAGGATAATTACAGCGTTAGTAGCGGGAGCGCTCAGCCACACGTCCACTCACATGGACATTCAGGCCACGCCCCTACGTTCCCTATTTTTGCTTTTTTTTCTATGATACTGCGGGATCCATACATTATTGGCTATCTATTGCACTTTATATTGCTTATTTGAACTTTAGTAATGGGTTTGCTGGTACAAGTCAGTACTTCTATGATAGTGTTAGGCATTTATAGCAGGCCTCAGGGTTTCCTTATGCCCCCAATTACTCTGGCAACCCATTATGTGTAAGGGGTGGCAGAGAAAGCCATGTTTCTCTGAATACCCGCTGAGATGCCACAGCAGCTATTCACTGCAGCATCTAAGGGGTTGAGTCGTCAGAATCTGAGTCCTCTCCAATCCCGGCCGTTGCATGATGGTGTCTGCTGTGAATGGAGGGGGCTTAACCAGTAACCTTGTTATCAGGAAGGTGTTAATAATGAACATGCACTGATAGCAGGGAGGTGTGGACAGGATTGAGGATGTCTGATAATTAATATATATTTATTTTTACATTTAGGTCGTGGAGGAAGTTTATGTATCGAAACCGAACGTCACTGAAGTCAGTGATACGGAAATGTATCTTGTGGGTACGTTAACCACTGGCGGAGGAAAAAGTAGTCCTGGGGGAAGCGCCCCTCCTTTGGAAACTTTTTGATATGTTATGTACAGTGGCTTGCAAAAGTATTCACGCACCCCCTTTGCATTTTACTTATTTTTTACTTTGCAACCTGTGTTTAAATATTTTTGTAATCCGATTTGTGTGTGATCCATCAGCACTAAATAGTCTAAGTTGGTGAAGTGAAAAAAAATCTAGGCATAAATTACATTTATGGGATCAAATAGCTAAAACTTGGCATGTGCATATGTATTCACCCTGTCGCTATGGAGCCCCTAAAAATTTCTGTTGCAAGCAACTACCTTCATAAATCCCATGGTTAGTGAGAGGACGTCCACCTCTGTGCAGTCTAAGTGTCCCATGTCTGTCACTATGTACACTTTACCTTTTATGAAAAGCGACAGAGACTGCAACACCATTAACAAGAGGCACCACTAACTAAACACCATGGAGATCTCCAAACAACACCATGAAAACCAAGGAGATCTCCAAACACTTTGAAGACAAAGGAGATCTCCAAATAAGTCAGGGACAAAGTAGAAGTCAGTTAGGCTATAAAAAAAAATCCCAATCTCTGGAGATTCCCCGGAGCACCATTAAATCCATTAGCATCAAATGGAAAGAACATGGTACCACAAGAAACCTCTCAAAGAGGGCCGCCCACCAAAACTCTCAGCCTGGGCAAAGAAGGTATTAATCAGCAAGGCAGTACAGAGACCAAAGGTAGCACTGAATGAGCTGCAGAGTTCCCAAGCAGACTGGAGTAACAGTCAATATGACCACAATAAGCCGTACACTCCATAGAGGTGGCTTTTATGGAAGAGTGGCCAGAAAAAAGCCTTTACCATATTTTTCGGACTATAAGACCATAAATATAGGACCATAATACGCACCCCAAATTTTAAGAAGGAAAATAGGGGAAAAAAATGTGTCAAATGGGGGTCCGTCTTACAGTCCGAATTCAGCTTACCAGGGAAGGCATTGGCACAGGTGGAGGAGTGGTCACAGGGGTCGTTCGATGGTCCAGGCTGTTGTGGTCGTCTCCGGGAAATCCCATGCCAAGCTGGGGCAGGGGTGGTAGTTCTGTGCTGGAGCAGGGGTGGCGGCTCTGTGCTGGGGCAGGGGTGGCGGCTCTGTGCTGGGGCAAGGGGGCTGGAGCACGGGGGCTGTGCTCCGGTGCAGTGGCAGCGTCTCTCTGAGGTCTGTGGGGGGCTCCACCGGGATTTCGTCAAAGTCCGGAGGCCCCCGCACATCCGTCGCTGCCATGTAGCGGTGGCCTCCGGGAACATGGCCGCCGGGCCTTGCTCTGTGGTATGGTGGTGGCGGGCTGTGCTCCAGGGTTGTGGCTCTCTGTGCTCCGTGGGGGGCTCCGCTGGAATTTCGTCAAAGCCTGGAGGCCCCCCGCACATTTTTTTCTGCCATGTTGTGATGGCCTCTGGGAACATGGCCGCCGGAGCGGCGCAAGCTCAGATTCAAATCTCGGTAACGAGATCTCGTCCTGAGATCTCGTCTCCAGAGATCTAAATCTCAGCATGCGCCTTCCCGGCGGCCATGTTCCCGGAGGCCATCACAACATAGCAGCAACGGATGTGTGGGGGCCTCCGGGCTTTGATGAAATGCGGGCGGAGCACCCCACAGAGCACAGAGAGCCACTGCCCCTGAGCAGAGCCCGCCACCACCACACCACAGATCCCTGCTGCACCGCCACAGCTGTAGGATTTGTAAGTATTTCTCTATCGCCTTTCATTGGGGGACACAGGAACCATGGGTGTATGCTGCTGCCACTAGGAGGCTGACACTATGCAAATAAAAAAGTTAGCTCCTCCTCTGCAGTGTACACCCTACCGACAGGAAGTAGGATATTCAGTTTAGCTTAGTGTCAGTAGGAGGTGGACACGGGTCTTTCATTAGACCCATATCTACCTCAATGTGCGTCGTTTTCTTTCAGGTTTTCCGGAGGGATACAGGGTGAACAGTCACACCTGTACTCCCACAATGCGGACTATGAGTACGGCGTGTACTGCCACCCCGTATCCTCATAGATCCCTCTCCAGGACCAAGATCCTAGCACACAAGCGTGCTTAGAAGTCCGGTCCTGGCTCCGTCCCCCACCCACTCGCCCACCAGAGCCTGTCGGTTGGAGGAGACGAGGACGTCCAGCTCCACGGACGTCTGATATCTTCACGGGGTTAGTAACGGACGGCGTGGGATGTTTAGGTGAGTATTCCCTTTCCACCAATCCCCCTAACCTTCGGTCTCTCTTCAAAGACAGTCATGGGGGGTCCCTGATTCCCCGGGTGATCGTTGGACGTCTCTTTATTGGAAAGTTTTCCAAACTGCGCGGCCGCACCTTTACATGAAGCGGCACTGCCTTGTCTGCGGCCGTACCTTTGTCCCATGCAGCGCAGCCCCTACAGGCAGCCGTGCCGTTTTTCTCCGGCGGCCGCACAGTGTTCTCCGGCGGCCGCACAGTGTTCTCCGGCGGCCGCACAGTGTTCTCCGGCGGCCGCACAGGGTTCTCCGGCGGCCGGACAGGGTTCTCCGGCGGCCGGACAGGGTTCTCCGGCGGCCGCACAGGGTTCTCCGGCGGCCGCACAGGGTTCTCCGGCGGCCGCACAGGGTTCTCCGGCGGCCGCACAGCGTTCTCCGGCGGCCGCACAGCGTTCTCCGGCGGCCGCACCGTTTTCCGGTCCTGTGGCCCTCTCCGGCGCCCACCAGCTTCTAATTTAGGTCCCGGCTTCTCCCGGGGCCTACTCTCGGCCGTGACTCCGCCCACTTCCTGAGTTCTCGGGCGGGCTTTTTTGCCGCCCGTCTGTCTCAACAAGCTCCGCCCCCCGGCACCATCTTGGTGCTCCTGGCCAGGCAATTAACCCTGCCCACCACCTCCATATTCTCGATCCAGGAACGCCTTATTCCCCCCGAAAATACGTGAATACCGGCGTCCTCCTCAATTGCGGTCGCCTCAGCCCCACAGCTGGTCCCGGACAGGAGAGTTCCAGAGGTCTGCTCCTTCTGCCTGCACCCCTGCCTTTAAGGACCACTGAAGCGCATCACCTGCCGTGAGTAGCTCTGCTCTGCAGTCTCCTCTGCCCTTCTGTCCCCTAACCTTCTGGTCTCCGCTATGTCAGTCCTTCAGCAACCCAATTGTTCCCACTGCCCAGGATCCCCCGGCCGATCCGCCCGAGAGTGATACCCCATCCCAGGCTGGGCCTCCTCTCTGTCTCAATCGGTGGCCAATTTAACACGGGCGTCTCAAACCCTGGTGTCCGTGCTGGTTCGGTTACCCCTGCAGACCCCCGCAGTAGCCACCGGGTCGCAGGAAGCTCCGTCTGAGCCCTCCAAGGCTAGCTGCAAAGGTCCAGACAGGAATGCCAGTCTGAGTCCTCTTCTCGCTCCATCTCGCCACTCGGTCCTCCTCTGCGGTCGGCGTCCTCCCGATCCTCCTCCCCTGAGTCAGGCGAGGCTTTCTCTGATGCGCCTTCGGAGGATTATTTGGGGCCGGATTCGAACCAAATCGCTAACATGAGGGATATGGTTCAAAGCCTCATTGGAGCGACCAATCAGACCTGTGGCATCAAAGATTCCTCTACGAAACCCGCAGATCAGGCGGTTTCGTTTAGACGGTCTAAACTACCTCCCAAGGTATTTGCTCCTCATCCTGAATTCAAGGAGCCTCTGTCCAGAGAAAGAGCGAATTCGACCAGACGTTCTCAAAGAGACAAGCATCTTGGAGTCTCATATCTCTTTCCTCCGGATCTCATTGCCAACCGGAATGAGAGGCGTTAGAGAACGACCTCTCCCCCTGTGGATCCGTCGGCTGCTAGACTTGCCACCACCACAGTCCTTACGCTGTCCGGTGGGCGGCTCTGAAAGATTCCATCGATGGGATCATGGAATCCTTCGTGAAGTCGGCTTTCAAAACTGCCGCATCATCCCAATGCCCGGCTTTGGCTTCCACTTGGGTTTCGAAGTCTGTATCCGAAGGGCTAAACAACTCCGTTGGGGCATTCAAGCTGGAACTCCATCAGCCCGGCTGGCGGAACTTGCCTCCCAGATTACTCGCGCCGGGGAATAATTTGTTCCCTGGACGTCGCGTCTTCTGCCGCACAGGCGCCCAGTAATGTTGTTGCCAGCCGTCGCACTGTTTGGCTCAAGAGTCATCGAAGAAGTCCCTTACGAGCCTGCCTTTTCAAGGTTCACATCCTTTCAGTTCCAAGCTGGACCAAATTATTAAGGACGCCACTGGCGGCACCAGTCCCCTTCTCCAGACCTCGCCTACTTCCCCTTAGGCGGCTACTTCGGTCTTTTAGACTTTTTTCGTAGTTTTGCGGCATTAGATTCCTCTTCGCAACAGCAGAGGCCACAGGCACGTTAAGAGAAGGTATTCTTTGACTCACTCTTTCCTGGCGTGCCCGCTACTCCTAAGGGATTCTCCAGGTCCAGGACTGGAAGTTCCACCTAGGCACGACCCACGATTAGACCCCAGCCCGTTTCTCAGGCTGGGCAACCGTCTCCTGTTCCTCAGGGACGTCTGGGTCTCCTCAGTAGAGGACGCATGGGCCAGGGCACTTGTATCCTCTAGATACAAAATCTTCATTTCACGGTCCTGGGATCGTTTTCTTTACAGCCATTGTTTCCCTCCTTAAATCCGGGGTAATCGTTCCCGTCCCAGAACAGGAACGGTTCAACGGTTCACAGGCTTCTCTTCGAATCTTTCTGTACTGACAGAGGACAACAAGGTTCGTTCCAGTCCGGATCTCAATTTGCTGAACAGGAAGTTTCGTCGGAGACACTTCAGGATGATATTCCCTCGTTCAGTAATCACTTCCATGGAGGCTCAGGAATTTCGGTTTCAGGCTCCCGAAAGTCTATCCATCTTTCCCAACATTCTAACCGTTGCGGGTGGCTCGTCAACAGGAAGAAGTTCCGTCTTGTTCAGCGCCTCGTATCTCCGGGCATGTTCTTCGACACTTGTCGGACCAGAGTCTTCCTTCCCGAAGACAGGATATCCCTCCTTTGTCAGGAAGTTCGCTTGCTCCAGGGTTCTCAGCTCCCCTTTTTTCCGATGGGCCTTAAAGGCCCTAAGGAGGTTGGTTGCAACATCGGAAGCAATTTTCCCTTCGCCCGTTTCATTCGAGACTTCTTCAGCAGGCTATTCTATCACAGGGGGCAGGTCTGTCTTCTCCCTGCATCGTCCGATCCGGCTTTCTCCCGGGTCAAATGGTTCCTCAACTGATGGCCGAGGTCACTTCTCTTATCCCAGAGCAGATCCTTCACAGCATATCCTTCCTTCCAGTTCCCTGGCAGGTGGTGACGACGGACGCCAGTCCGCTCGGCGGAGGCGCGGGGCTTTGTCTCCTGTTCTTTCAGGGTTGTTGGTCGGCGCAGGAGCCCTCTTTGCCGATCAATGTCCTCGAGTTCCGGATCATCTCTCTGTCTTTCCTTCATTGGGTAAGGATTCTCAGCAGCCTGCCAATTCGAATCCAGACAGACAATGACACAGCTGTGGCATATGTCTACAACCAGGGGTGGACTCGGCGTTCGCTGGCCTCGGCCGAGATTCCAGGATCCTCCTTTGGACAGAGGCGCAACGGTCCTGGTGAGCTCCGCAGTGCATGTCCCCGGCGTGGACATTTAGGCCGCCGACTTCCTCGGCCGCGAGGGCCTCGCGGCACGGGAATGGTGCTTCAGGAGGTTTCCTATCGGATTGCTCTTCAATGGGGGACTCCAGAGGTGGACCTCATGGCGTCCCGATTGAACAGGAGGTCCCTCGGGTCGGCCCAGGGTCCCGTGATCCTCTCACAGTGGTGTTGTCACTCTGGCCATTCCCCGGTCGCAGTTCGGGCTCCCCTATCGGTTCCCACGCCTTCCCTTGCTTTCCAAGCTGTTGAAAAAGATCAAGGCTGGATGGGTGCCGGTCATTATGATCGTCCCGGATTGGCCCAGGAGGTCTCAGTTTGCAGACATCGTCAATCTTCTCGCGGACACCCCTGGTGTCTTCCAGGCGGATCCGATCTGCTGTCTCAGGGTCCGATCTGCCACCCGAATTATCGGTCGCTCGGTTTAACGGCGTGGCTGTGGACTCCACAGTTCTAAGAGCGTCCGGCCTTTCGGCCCAGATGAGTCACTCTATAATCCACGCTGGGAAGCCTTCGTCTTCTTCCAGGATCTACTATCGTACCTGGAAGGCTTACTTTCGTTGATGCGAGTCCAACCACTTTTCACCTATGTCATTTTTCCCTGCCTTCCATTTGGTTTTCCTTCAGGCAGGACTGGATTCGGGCTTCGCTCTCAGTTCCCTATAGGGCCAGGTTCCTGCGCTCTTCTTCCCTTTAAGAAGACTTTCTTCTCAGCCACAGGTTAAGACCTCCCTCCAAGTAGTCCACGCTGTCCCTCCGTACAGGGCCTCTGTGGATTCATGGGATTTAAAGGTTGGGTTGGTTGTGCTTAGGGGTTCCCCCCTTATAGCCTCTCAGGGAGTTTTCCCTGTCAGTTCTATCTCGGAAGGTGGCTTTTCTCAGGTCCATCTCTTCGATCCGCCGCGTTTTTGAGTTGGCGGCCATTTCTTGCAGACCTCCTTTCTTAATTTTAATCCAGGACAAGGTGGTCCCGGGCCTCTGCCTTCCTTCCTTTCTCGAGGTGGTTTTCATCTTTCCAACTCAACGAGGACATCGTTATACCTTTTCTTTTGTCCAGCTCCGACTCATCCTCTTGAGTGATCGTTGAACAGGCTGGGCCTCGTCAGGGCAGTGAGGATCTCCCTAGCTAGCACAGCCGCTTTCCGAAAGATGGATTCTCTTTTCGCCATCCCTGATGGCGTGCGTAGAGGCCTGCTGGCTTCCAAGGCGACTATTGCTCGCTCTATCAGAACGGCAATTTTTTATAAGCTTACCGGGTCAAGAACAAGAGTGCCCCCTCCTGAGATAAAGGCTCACTCTACCCGGGCAGTCGGCGCTTCCAGTGCGGTACGTCACGGGGCTTTTGCCGACAGCTTTGTAAAGCGGCAACCTGGTCTTCCATCCACACGTTTCGCCGAACTACGGCGGACTCCAGCCTGGGCAGAAGGATCCTGCAGGCAGCAGTGGTGAGTCCTCGGACCTGATGGAAGTCTGTTTTTCCCACCCCAGGGACTGCTTTGGGACGTCCCATGGTTCCTGTGTCCCCCAATGAAAGGCGATAGAGAAAACAGGATTTTTGGTTGCTTACCGTAAAATCTGTTTCTCGGAGCCTTCATTGGGGGACACAGCACCCTCCCAAGTTGAACAGCTCTGTTTACTGTTTACGTTTGAGTTCTTTGAACACTGAGTGTTTGAAACTGTTAATCTATGGAGCGCCGTGGAATTTGTTGGCGCTATGTAGATAAAGTTTATTATTATTATATTATTATTCTTTCTCTTTTACACGTTGCTTCTCCTACTGCTTTCTCACTAACTGAATATCCTACTTCCTGTCGGTAGGGTGTACACTGCAGAGGAGGAGCTAACTTTTTTATTTGCATAGTGTCAGCCTCCTAGTGGCAGCAGCATACACCCATGGTTCCTGTGTCCCCCAATGAAGGCTCCGAGAAACAGATTTTACGGTAAGCATCCAAAAATCCTGTTATTGCGACCATAAGACATCCTCCCCCCCATTTTCCCCAAAATATTTTTGGGGAAAAAGTGCACCTTATCTGAAAAATAAAGTACTTACAAAAATAGTAAGGCTCATTTTGAGTTTGCCAAAATACATGAGATACTCCCCAAATGTATGGAGGAAGGTGCTGTGGTCAGATGAGACCAAAATTGAACTCTTTCTCGCTTCATTGGGGGACACGGGTAACCATGGGTGTATGCTGCTGTCGCTAGGAGGCTGACACTATGCAAAAACAGGAAAATAGCTCCTTCTCTGCAGTATACACCGACCGACAGGAAGGAAGTACCTCAGTTTAAGCTTAGTGTCTGTAGGAGGTGGACCTGGATCTGTTCCCAGATCCACAGCTAATCATTTTTTCCTTACAGGTATTGTTGTGTTTTGTTAACAATTTCCCTTTGTCTTTCAGATAGTTTCAGGGAAACGGGGTGTAATTTCTCACTCTGCCTTCCCATATTCGGCGGCTGAGCGAGCAGTGTGGTGTCACCCACATCGCAACTCTCAGGGCCGCTGGCAGGACATTATCCTCTGTCACCTTCACGGGTGCTCCAGGGCTGATTCCGGTGGTCAGTACTTGCCATTTTCCTCCTCACCCCTCTCCTCGGAGAGGGCTGAGAGGAAGACAGTGGTCACCAGCGGTGGCCTCCCGCTTGTAAGGGGTTGATGCCGTCTTCTGCACCGTCCGGAGACGGTGCGGGAAGGAGAATCCCTGTTTCCAGTGACCCTCACTCGTCCTGAGGGCTCCTGATGTGATCCTCGTCAGTGAAGAGGGATTCGGGACTCACCTTTTACAGGTATGTCCTTTTCTCTGTCCCTGGCTGCTACTCACCTGCCTCACCGTTTACCCGCGGAATGCTGCACAGAACATGACGTCACTGAACAACAACGGCCATCTTTTCCTCAGCTAGTGCTTCGTTAGTGCCCTCCGCTTTAAGCGTGCATATTTATCGCGCGCTTTTCTCCCTATCAAGGGCCTCCTCCCCACTACCCGGTGCATTCCTCTGGCGGCACAGTCAATGGAAGGGCCCCTACTCCCACCAGACGCAGCCTAGGACCTTCGTTTACCAGCCCTGCCACTGCAGGTGCCGAGACTGCACACAATTCCATGTCCTTTGCTATTTTAGTCCCCAACTTTGGGGCCCCCACTTCCTGACACTCTCAGACGTGGCCAATTTTCATACCGGACTAGGACCTTCTTTAATGCCAATTTCCGGTCCTGTCATTGTGTGGAGGCTTTGCATAATGATATGTACCCGTTAATTTTGCCCCCGGCGTCGGGGCCTTTTCCCCGGACTCTGTGTAGCCGCGGTCGCCTTCTGCCTAGCCACGGTCGCCTTCTGCCTAGCCACGTCCTGTTACGGACTTTCTGCTCATTAGGGTACGCTGAGGCTCCATCTCCTGGCCTAATGAGAGAGTGTTTTTTCTCTACCCCTCTCTCCCGATACATGCCCCCACCCCCTTTCCCCCCACCCCCCCCCACAGGAGGGACATAGTTTATCTCAGGTTGAGTGAAGATTCGAAACCATATAAAGAGTCGTGCAGCCACCATCGCCTTCCGAAGGGCACAAAAGGCGTCTATCATTAACCTACTGGTTCTGGGGACACTGCAGCCTGAACATTGACAGCCGTCTCTGTTATCAGGTAGGACCAGCTCAGACTGGTTATTTTCTCTCTTCACAAGGGCTTAGCTCTCCCAGCTGTAGCCCTAGCCTATTACTTATGCCCAATCTCAGGGAGGCCCATTCCTGTCCCTATAATCCGTGATGCTTGTGCCATACGTACAAGAACAGTGGCATTCAGATAAACCCTCTAACACCTGGGATGAGAGCACTCCCCTCTTTCCGGAGTGGGCTGTTGCCAGGTCACAGTCGTTCTCGGATCTGACCTGGCAGGTCCTGGAGCGCCCTTCACGTTTGTCTTCTGCCACCAGTGCTCCGAACACCTCTCACGGTGATTCGCACGCACCTGACCGCGACCTTCACAGGGACAGATCGCGTACAAAGCAAAAAAAACGGCTGGTCCCTCTACTTTATTCAGGATTCATTCCTCATCCCATTGCCCCTCCTCGGAGGCGGTTTTTGGGTCGGATATGGATTCCCAGTCTGAGCCCGATACGGACCATCTTGGCAAAATACCAAATTTCTGAACCTACGGGAGGATGAGGCTCCTGCTCACGAGCACTCCGTTACTTTCAAATGGGTAAAAATGTTTTTCCTGGAATTTTCCCTGATCAGGGAACTTGTCATGACTATGTCTAAACACTGGGAACACTCTGAAAAGCGCCTCCCAGGTAGGAGGAAGCTACACATCCTCTACCCCTTTAGACCAGGCCTTCTTGATAAATTGGCACAATCCCTAAGGTGGATCCGCCTGCTTCTCGCCTGTCTTCCTAGACAGCCTTGTCTCTACTGATCAGTGCATCCCTTAAGGATTCTACAGATAACCAAGGATTCAATCTGTCTAAGTCAGCCTTGGAGACAGCTGGCGCCCCTCTCTCTCTGTCCCACATTTGCCTACACCTGGGTGTCAAATTCCATGTCTGCGGGGCAAGAATACTTCGTCAAGGTATGGGAGGCCAGATCTGGCTGATCAGACTGCCCATGCCAGCAAATATCTCGTGTCCGCTCCCCTTTTGATGCGGCTGGTTGTTCCGTCACGACTACCGGCAGCATCGTTGCAATACGTCGCATTCCTTGGCCTCACTGGTTTTTGCCTTCCAAGTCTCTACATCTTTTGGATCCAAGTTGAATCAATAGTTTCGGATGCCACTGGCGGGGAAAAACACCTCGCTTTTCCGGTCCAAACGTAATGTTCTTTTAATAGGAAAAGGTTGCTTCAACCTCGAGAGAGATAGCGACTTCCGCCTACAATATCAACCGTTCTTCTCCCCCAGAAAGAAGTTTCCTTTTGTTTTTTCGCCCGTCAAGACATACGTCGCAGGCCCCAGCAGTTCTTCAGGCAGTCTTTACCTGCCATTCACAGAAATGATCTTACCTGTCCCCAGGAACGTACTGTTCTCGGGGTTCTATTCTATTCTTTCTTAGTTACGAAGAAAGGCGGAACGCTCCTCCGTTTTTAGTTCTCGAACGGTTTACCGGTCTTGTTCGGTCCTGTCTTTTCAGAACGATGTAACTAAGTTCGGTAATCACTTTCATGGACTCAGGAGAATTTTCCTCACATTCTTGTTTGTGTTTAGCTTCAGAGGCTCCTATGATGTGCGATCCAGGAGGGTCCTTATCAGTTCACGGCCCTCCCCTTCATCCTAACCTCTGCTCCCAGACTATTTGTCATGGCAGCGGTCAGGGTCATTCTTCTATCCAAGGGATTTTTCATATTTCCCTACTTAAACGATCTTCTGATCAATGAGTTGTCCCGCTGAGACTGCAACCAGAGTCTTCAGTTTACTCTACATATCCAGGTCCATCTCAGCTAGATTATAAATAGAGAAAAGTCCTCCCTCGCTTTTGCACAGTACTTGGTGTTTCTAGGTATGGGTTCGACATGACCCAAGCGCGTCTCTTCCTTCTAAAGGAGAAGGTTTTTTCATCCCTCTACCAGGGGTTTCTGTACTCTAAAGCGATCAGCTTCTCTTCTCCTATTTTCCTGCATAGGAGTTCAAGGGGAAATGGATTGTCGCCTCGGAAACCGTTCCTTTTGCCCAGTTCCATGCCCACCCCCTTCAGCGGGCTCTCTGGTCATCTCCACGGACAATCCTGTGCTTCTTCCTCTCAGAGTCAGGCAGTGTTTCATCTGGTGACGCCGTCGACAGCAGTTCTATAAAGGAAGTTCCTCTTTCCTCTCTAGTGGCAGGTTTTCACCAACAACGCCAGTCTCATCTTTTGCGGAGCTGTTTTTTCTTCGTCACACAGCGCAGAGCCACTGGATCACCCAAGAGACAATGCCATGGCGGAGGTTTACATAAACCGTTAAGGCGGTACTCGCATCAAACAAGTGAAGTCAGATTTAACAAGGATTCTGCGAGAGGCAGAGCATAATGTTTCCGCCATATCAGCCATGCACATTCCGAGGGTAGGAAACCGGGCAATCGATTTTCTGACCCATCTGGGTCGCGCTTCGAGCAGCCAATGGCTCAGCCCCTCTGTCTTCATCTATATATGCTGAAATGGGGCTCTCCGGACGTTGTCCTCGTGGCGTCTTCGATAAACCACAAGGTTCCTTGGTTCGTAGCCAGATCCTGGGACCTGCTAGCCACCTTTTGCGATGCTCTAGTAATATCGTAGTCACAATTCCATCTGCTCTCTCCTTTTCCATCTCTCCCCTCGGCCTGAGAGTTGTGAAAAGGATAAAGGAAGAAGGGATCCCTATATTCCTGTTATCTTCGGATTGGCCAAGAAAGACCCAGTGAATATGTTCATAGACGCCCCTTGGAAGCTTCCGGGCCGTCCAGATCCTCTCTCTCAAGGTTCCCTCTTCCACCAGAGTTCATAGTCTCTATCTTCAACAGCATGGCCGTTGAGGCCATAGTCCAGGGGGAGGCTGTTTTTTCCCCGGCTGGTCATTCAGACCATGATTGGGACCGGGAAACCAGCATCCTTGCGTATCTACTAGAAATACTGAAAGGCCTTTTGGTGGAGTATGGACAAGGGTCTGGTCCCTATGTCCGTTTTCCTTTCATTCTTGGTTTTCTTCAAGGAGTCGCCCACCTGGCTCCTCCTTATTGTCCTCCAATAAATCCATGGGATTTTAATCTTGTCTTAGGCGCGCCGCAGCGCGCCCCTGTTTTAGCCCATTCAACACATGGCATTTCTCGTTGTTCAGTTATGTCCATCAAGAGAGTTTCCAAGTTAGCGGCATTGTCCTGCCGTTCCCCGCTCCTGATCCTATATTAGGACAAGGTGGTTCTCGGGCCTGGCCCTTCCTTTCTTCCCGAGGTGGTCTTTTCCTTTCTCATTAACAAAGTCATTGTCCTTCCTTCTGTGTCTCTCCAGTCCATCCCCTGGAGAAGTCCCTCTACAAGCTGGATTCCGTCACAGCTCTCCGAGTCTACCTTTCAAGGACTGCTCCCTTTCGGCAATCTGATTCCCTGCTCATCATCTCTGAAGGTTGCCTTAAAGGGCTCCTAGCTTCTAGTTTATCTATTGCCGTGAGGCAATCCGCTTCCAGGACAAACAGCCTCTTCCGACGGTGCAGGCTCCTCTGGGGCTGAAGGCTCACTCCGCCCTGCGGTAGGGCCCTCCTAGGCTGTTTGTCACCAGGATTTGGCTCTCCAGATTGTAAGGCCGCAACCTGGTCATATTTGCCCTCTTTTGTTCGTCTTTACAGGGTTCATACCATGCCTCGTCTGATTCAGGCCTGGGAAGGAAGGTGCTGCATGTGGCGGTTTTGCACCGACCGACCTGAGCCCATTTATTCCTTGAATCTTCCTGTGTCCCACCCTAGGGACTGCTTTGGGACGTCCCATGGTTACCTGTGTCCCCCAATGAAGCGATAAAAGAGGGATTTTTGGTACTCACTGTAAAATCTCTTTCTTGGAGCCTTCATTGGGGGACACAGCACCCTCCCTAACTGTTTACCATTAATGTGCCTTTGTTGTTTCATTGGCACATATGTGGTACCATTATTTGGTATGTTGTACCATTATTTGATCTATGTGTCTTCATGTTGGATTCGTACATATGTTGTACCATTATTTGATCTATGTGCCTCCGTTGTTGGATTGGTACATATGTTGAGTTTGGTTGCTTCTCCTACTGCTTTAAAACGAACTGAGGTACTTCCTACCTGTTGGTTGGTGTCTACTGCAGAGGAGGAACTATTTTCCTGTTTTTGCATAGTGTCAGCCTCCTAGCGACAGCAGCATTCACCCATGGTTACTTGTGTCCCCCAATGAAGGCTCCAAGAAAGAGATTTTACGGTGAGTACCAAAAATCCCTCTTTTTGGCCACCAAGGTAAATCCCATGTCTGGTGACAAACCAACACAGCTCATCAGTCCAAGGACACCATCTCCGCAGTGAAACATGGTGGCAGCATCTTGCTGTGGCAGTGTTTTTCAGCAGCAAACACTGTGAAAATGGTCCTAGTTGAGGGGAAGATGGATGGTGCTAAGTACAGGGATGTTCTTAAGAGAAACCTCTTTTGGTCTGTCGGTGATTTGAGACTGGGACAGATGGTCACCTTCCAACAAGACAATGACCCAAAGCATACTGCTAAGGCAGCACTCGAGTAGTTTAAGGGGAACGATGTAAATGTTTTGGAGTGGCGTAGTGAAAGCCCAGACCTTAATCCAATTGTAAATCTGTGGTGAGACTTGGAAATCGCTGTTCACCAGAGGAAAACATTAGTGATAGCGTGTTTGGCTAAGGTGTTATCTCAGCTTGCTCGTGTTCTAATCGAGTATTTTCAGCATGCTCGAAAAATGTGTTCCTGCTGCCGCATGTCTTGTTCAACAGCCTCGGGGACTTGAACATATTTTTTGACCACACCAAAAATACTTGAATAGGACACGAGCGTGCTCAGATAATACCTTATCCGAACACGCTCATCACTAGAAAGAATCTAACGTGAAGGAGCTGGAGCAGTTTTGGCTTGAGGGATGGGCAAAAATCCCAGTGGTAAGATGTGGAAAGCTCATAGAGACTAGTCCAAGCACCATGCAGCTGTAATTGCAGCAAAAGGGGGCTCTTCAAAGTTTTGACTTTAGGGAGGTGAATAATTATGCACACGGATGTTTTCAGTTATTTTGTTCTATTGTTTGCTTCACAATAGAAAGGAAACCAAATGTTTTCAGTTGTAGGCATATTCTTTACATGAATTTATGCAAACCCTTGAAAAATA
Source organism: Ranitomeya imitator (assembly GCF_032444005.1). Taxonomy (NCBI): domain Eukaryota; kingdom Metazoa; phylum Chordata; class Amphibia; order Anura; family Dendrobatidae; genus Ranitomeya; species Ranitomeya imitator. Next base: position 653,298,689 of record NC_091282.1, on the reverse strand, counting down.
GTGAAATTCCAAGTTGTGAGGGAGGCAAACGCAAAAAATGTGCCAAGGGGATGAAAACTTTCGCAAGCTGGTGTATATGATGCTTTAACCTCTTTACACCTCATGACATGGGTATCTATCATGGAGCGATCCTCCTCCTTTCTACAGGATTGTGGGGTGCCTATTGGTTGCCATGACAGTCGGGGGGCAGCTGAAGCATTACGTGTACTATAAACTGCAATACCAGTGTCGTAGAACATACTTAAAGGGAAGGTGCCGCATTTAATTTTTTGTATTAAAAATGATTGTTTATATAAACAATTATTTTTAATACAAATTTACATTTTTTAACTTTTTTTTTTATTATTATTTTTTCAGCCCCTGGGCGCCGCCATTTTGCTTTGCAGGAGTGTAAGTGTAGCTGCACGATACTTTTACACTCTGCAAATACAGCAGCCCTGGGCATAGGAGACTGCGGTCGGAAGCCGACCCTAAACTTTACATTGAGCTGCTCCCTGCTGTGATCTGGCCACGCCCCCTAAGCCGTCCACATCACAGCAGAGGGAGGAAATTGGCGCCATCTTTCCAGTTTCAGTTTCCCAGTGTAATCACAGGAGCCCTTCGGTTATAGGAGGAGGACACCAAGGATGGCACATGAGGGAGAAAGGAGCAGAGCGGGCAGCAGGGAAGTAATATCTGTGGGGTAGGGGTAGAGGTAATCTAATCTTATCCTTTGTGATGCTGACTCAGAGCAGTGTATCTCCTCCCATGTGTGTTACTGTGCTGAGCTGTGTATCTAATCCTATCCTGTGTGTTACTGTGCTGAGCCGTGTATCTAATCCTATCCTGTGTGATACTGTCTGCTGAGCCATGTATCTAATCCTATCCTGTGTGATACTGGCTGCTGAGCCGTGTATCTAATCCTATCCTGTGTGATACTGGCTACTGAGCCGTGTATCTAATCCTATCCTGTGTGATACTGGCTGCTGAGCCGTGTATCTAATCCTATCCTGTGTGATACTGGCTGCTGAGCCGTGTATCTAATCCTATCCTGTGTGATACTGGCTGCTGAGCCGTGTATCTAATCCTATCCTGTGTGGTACTGTCTGCGCTGTGTATCTAATCCTCTCCTGTGTGATACTGTCTGCTGAGCTGTGTATCTAATCCTCTCCTGTGTGATACTGTCTGCTGAGCCATGTATCTAATCCTATCCTGTGTGATACTGTCTGCTGAGCTGTGTATCTAATCCTATCCTGTGTGTTACTGTGCTGAGCCGTGTATCTAATCCTATCCTGTGTGATACTGTCTGCTGAGCCATGTATCTAATCCTATCCTGTGTGATACTGGCTGCTGAGCCGTGTATCTAATCCTATCCTGTGTGATACTGGCTACTGAGCCGTGTATCTAATCCTATCCTGTGTGATACTGGCTGCTGAGCCGTGTATCTCATCCTATCCTGTGTGATACTGTCTGCTGAGCCGTGTATCTAATCCTCTCCTGTGTGATACTGTCTGCTGAGCCGTGTATCTAATCCTATCCTGTGTGATACTGTCTGCTGAGCCATGTATCTAATCCTATCCTGTGTGATACTGTCTGAGCTATGTATCTAATCCTATCCTGTGTGATACTGTCTGCTGAGTTGTGTATCTAATCCTCCCATGTGATACTGACTGCTGAGCTGTGTATCTAATCCTCTCCTATGCACTCCTCTCCCCCGTTATGTGATCTATGTGGCGGTATTGTGTGATCTATATGACGGTATTATGTGTGAAGTATATGGCGATGTTATGTGTGATCTATATGGCGGTATTATGTGTGATCTATATGGCGTTATTATGTGAGATCTATATGAACAGGGTGCCCCCCATAGACCAGCACACTGCTCTCCAGAAATACTCTGTGCTGCTGTCACCCTCCTCCCTCCACCATATATCTCCCAGAATCCTTGCTGCCTGCCATCCTCTGTGACTGTCTACTTGTCAGTATAACTTTGCAGTCACCAACAAAATGGCTGCTCATTGTGTTCCTGAATCCGCTCTTATCCCTTAGCAAACACCCAGAAGGGGAGGAGAGGAGACATCACACACGTCAGCAGACTCCGCCCTTATTTACTGCAGTGCAGTAATGTGAGCTAATTGTACACTAGGTTTTTGTCAAATTTCAGTAGCTGCTCCCCCTAGTGTTTAAAAGTGGAAATACCAAACCTTTTAAAATGTTTTCATATTTTACTAAATTATAAACAACTGATATTTTTTTAAAGAAAATTTAAACATTAATTCTTTACATTTTTTCAATGGCTGTAAAAAAATTTTTTTTTTATGGCACCTTCTCTTTAAAAGGATCAATCGACCTCCTGTTCTTGTCCTTACTGCTGACTAGTGATGAGCGACTATACTCGTTGCTCGGGTGTCCTCCGAGTATTTGTGACTGCTCAGAAATTTAGTTTTCCTTGCCCCAGCTGCTTGATTTATGGCTGCTAGCCAGCTTGAATACATGTGGGGATTCCCTAGCAACCAGACAGCCTCCACATGTACTCAGGCTGGCTAGCAGCTTTAAATCATGCAGCTGTGTCAACAAAAACTAAATCTCCGAGCAGTCACAAATACTCGGAGGACCCCTGAGCAACGAGTACACTCGCTCATCACTAGTGCTGACGAATGAAACGCTATCAATTTTGTAGGATGTTACAGAAACAGTGCCACACCTGTCAGTGTGAGGTATTACAGCTTGGCTCTAGGGTAGCGAATGGTGCACAATTGCAATAACAACCACAAAACGTGTGTGGTGCAGTTTATGGAAGCAGTTAGTTTTATTTTGGTTTGTTTGTTTTTAATGTTGTACAACCTCTTAAATCTCACAGACCATGTTCCCTCTGATAAAAAGACGGAAAAGAAAAAAGAGAAAAAAGCTGTCAAAAAGGACAGTAATAAATCAAGAAGGAGCTGGGAGCGAGCAGAGAAGTATAGAGAGCTGCTAAGATCTCGAGAGCGAGATGATGATCGTGATGACCGATCCAGGCGTCGTGACCGCGATTCCTCTTCCCGACGTGACCTGTCGAATTCTCTGATTCACGATGAAGATTTTGATGCCAGGAACATAAGCCAGGCATCTCGGCTCAACTTACTGAAAGATTCCTCAACTACTGACTACAAGTCAGATCGTAGGAGACGGTCCCGGTCTCGTTCTCGTTCTCCAGATCGCCGCAGCAAAACACATAGTAGTCAAAGATCCAAATTCTTAGAGAGCTCTGGTGATATTGACGTTCGGTCCGTGTTGCCCGCGGGGGGCATCTCATTTCGAGGTAAGTTCATCTGCCTTCTGGCCCTCTGAAATGTCGCTGTATTCGGCCACTGGTCTCTGCTGTTCTGTACCTACCTGGTGTCCACTACTCTACTGATCCCATGTATCGTTGCAGAACTGAAAGCAGCCAACATAGGACATCTACAAGGAGGAATCAGGTTAGTGATAAGGATATGACATCAATGCAGGATGCTTCTGTTACCAATGTTGTAGGTTTTCACATGGCTTCAACTATTTGGCTCAGTGCAGTATTTGTTCTAGATTGGTGGAGCCTGCATGTAATGCAGTGCAGTTCGGGCTGCTCGATCCTGCCTTGTCCTATCTCTCAGCTTAGCACATCAGCCGAATATACCATAAATGTCCTATAGGCACAGGTCCCAGTAGGATCTTGCTTCCAGCTGCTGAAAATGGAAACATTGCACTGCAAACACAACTCTGAGAGATAAGCATGTACAGCAGAGGTCAATAGTGGGCCCTGTTTTACTGCTGCTGTGAATAGTGAAGTGTCTCCTTATGTTCGGTTCTCTCCAAGTCGCCTTTCTGAAAGTAAAAGAGCCATTTCAGATCTACCATAAAATCAAACTGTGAAAGATGTGCATGCGCCACACTAATTGCTCACTTACAGGCTGTGCGGCAAGGATCGCGAGACCATCCCGTCATGGCAAAACTGCCCATCACATGCGTAGCTCTCTCCGTTCACTTCAACAGCGCATGCGCAGCAGCATCTCTCCGGTCAGGCAATGCCCTCTTTTGAAATGGGCATGTGTCCCACATCTGACGCCCATAACCCTGTGGAGAATGGGGCCCTAGGTTTAAAGGGAACCTGTCACCTGAATTTGGCGGGACAGGTTTGTGGTCATATGGGCGGGGTTTTCGGGTGTTTGATTCACCCTTTCCTTTCCCGCTGGCTGCATGCTGGCCGCAATATTGGGTTGAAGTTCATGCAGTGTCCTCCGTAGAACATGCCTGCGCAAGGCAAGATTGTACTACGGAGGACACAGCATGAACTTCAACCCAATATTGCGGCCAGGATGCAGCCAGCGGGTAAGGAAAGGGTGAATCAAACACCCGAAAACCCCGCCCATATGACCGCAAACCTGTCCCGCCAAATTCAGGTGACAGGTTCCCTTTAATGTAGAAATGGTCACTCGTGTTGCTCTTTCCATTCCCTTCTATGGAAATTTGGAAAATTAAAAAGCAAGTGAATAAAAAAGGTTGTCACTTACAAGACAGTGGGTTCATTGTACTCGAGGTGAATGTGGGCCTCTCTGGTACACATGTGCAATGGATTAACCCTTTAATGTCCTAACAACTCTCCCCCAATATACAGCTCTGTCTGGAGGCAGCCGGCATAATGCTTAAACATATAATGTACAATATACTCATGGAGTTATTTCTGTTACAGTAGCTTACATTCACCCATACGTAAAAAGAAGAAGAAGAAGACGGTAAGCGTCCACGAGAAATCCTAAGCAAACCCCCAAAGCGGCGACGCATTCATCTTATTATCTTTTTTTTTTTTTTTTTTTTTTCAGGACAAGGATTCGGACAGCGACATGGACGTGTGCAGCATGGTATGTGACTGACTGCTGTACCCGATTCTAACGCATCGGGTATTCTAGAATATGTATGTACAGTGCGGACGAAAAGTTTGGACACACCTCCTCATTTAAAGATTTTTCTGTATTTTCATGACTATGAAAATCGTACTTTCACACTGAAGGCATCAATACTATGAATTAACACATGTGGAATGATATACTTAATTTCAGTTGTTTCACACATTTTTGTTATGTCTTATATTCTAGGTTCTTCAAAGTAGCCACCTTTTGCTTTGATGACTGCTTTGCACACTCTTGGCATTCTCTTGATGAGCTTCAAGAGGTAGTCACTGGGAATGGTCTTCCAACCATCTTGAAGGAGTTCCCAGAGATGCTTATCACTTGTTGGCCCTTTTGCCTTCACTCTGCGGTACAGCTCACCCCAAACCATCTCGATTGGGTTCAGGTCTGGTGACTGTGGAGGCCAGGTCATCTGGCGTAAGCACCCCATCACTCTCCTTCTTGGTCAAATAGCCCTTACTCAGCCTGGAGGTGTGTTTGGGGTCATTGTCCTGTTGAAAAATAAATGATGGTCCAACTAAACGCAAACCGGATGGAATAGCATGCCGCTGCAAGATGCTGTGGTAGCCATGCTGGTTCAGTATGCCTTCAATTTTGAATAAATCCCCAACAGTGTCACCAGCAAAGCACCCCCACACCATCACACCTCCTCCTCCATGCTTCAGAGTGGGAACCAGGCATATAGAGTCCATCCGTTCACCTTTTCTGCGTCACACAAAGACACGGTGGTTGGAACCAAAGATCTCAAATTTGGACTCATCAGACGAAAGCACAGATTTCCACTGGTCTAATGTCCATTCCTTGTGTTCTTTAGCCCAAACAAGTCTCTTCAGCTTGTTGCCTGTCCTTAGCAGTGGTTTCCTAGCAGCTATTTTACCATGAAGGCCTGCTGCACAAATTCTCCTCTTAACAATTGTTGTAGAGATGTGTCTGCTGCTAGAACTCTGTATGGCATTGACCTTGTCTCTAATCTGAGCTGCTGTTAACCTGCGATTTCTGAGGCTGGTGACTCGCATAAACTTATCCTCAGAAGCAGAGGTGACTCTTGGTCTTCCTTTCCTGGGGCGGTCCTCATGTGAGCCAGTTTCTTTGTAGTGCTTGATGGTTTTTGCCACTGAACTTGGGAACACTTTCAAAATTTTCCCAATTTTTCAGACTGACTTTCATTTCTTAAAGTAATGATGGTCACTCGTTTTTCTTTACTTAGCTGCTTTTTTCTTGCCATAATACAAATTCTAACAGTCTATTCAGTAGGACTATCAGCTGTGTATCCACCAGACTTCTGCAAAACACATCTGATGGTCCCAACACCATTTATAAGGCAAGAAATCCCACTTACTAAACCTGACAGGGCACACCTGTGAAGTGAAAACCATTCCCGGTGACTACCTCTTGAAGCTCATCAAGAGAATGCCAAGAGTGTGTGTCACGGATCGCTGCTCCGTGGTGTCACTTATTCGTCACGTGCCTGCTCTCACACGTGACTTTGGGTTGTGCCTGCAAGGATTAATCTATCTCCCCACTCTCCGTCCAGCATTCAACCTCTGTCCTATGCTGTAATGGGAGCATAAATCACACACCGACCCAGGCCACACACCCGCTCATACACGCTGCCTCCACTCATCGAATACACGGGCGATGAGTCCCAGAAATAACTAATCAAAATATGTCTATCACTCATAAGGCTCACACACCTCTAGGCTATGGATACTTTAGAACATTCAAGGTTCAACTTATTAAAGTTTATACTTTAATAGAAAAAGGTTCAGTGCTTACAAGAAAAAGGTATAACAATATGATAATAAAAAGACATACAACTTATGCAAAACAGTATAAACTAAAGAGGAGGAAACTTACAGAAATCATCTAACTTGTAGTCTGCTTTCTGCTCCCTGAGGGGGAGGGGGGGTGAATGTAGTTGTGGAACACATCAGCTTTTCAGGCTGCCCTCATCATGTGAACACCATTCTCTGTCTGCAGCCTAAATTTATAACTTTGGTCTGAGGTCAGGTTTCTAGACCGGCCCCTCAGGCCAATATCATAACTGCTGCCTGTCTGATTGGGCCATGGCCGCGCTACTAATGAATATATATTATTTTCCTCTGGAGACATGTGTGAAATGGTTCCCAGGGATACCTTCCCTCAAGCAGCATTTGGCATCTCCTTTCCAAGACCTCAGAGGTGTCAAGTGTCCCTTTGTTCTTGGCTCTAGCTGGACCCCCTGGTGAGATATGGAGACAGAATTCCTACTCTTCCCAAGGAAGTACATATTAACACCTAGGTGCCACTGGCCTTCAGGACAGATGCTACATTATCACTAGACAGATGTCAGAGGTCACTACACACATATAGATATATATAATATATATACACATATTCCACCACACCTCCCTCCTTATGAACGTGCATGGGGGTTGACTTGCAGGTCAGCTCCCGAGCACGTATCTGGTTCTGTGCCATCTTGGCGAGAAAGGCCATCGGCATTGCCATGATCAACTCCCTTCTTGTGCTGAATTGTGAAATCATATTGCTGAAGTATCAAACTCCATCTAAGCAATTTCCTATTGTCCCCAACTACTCTGTTGAGCCAACTCAGTGGGTTATGATCCCTGATCACGGTGAAGTTGCGCCCATAGAGGTATGGTTTCAGCTTCTGCAGAGCCCACACAATTGCCAAACATTCTTTTTCAATGGTGGCATAAGCCACTTCTCTGGGCAGGAGTTTCCTGCTTAGGTACAGAATTGGGTGTCCCTCTCCTTGTTGGTTCACCTGGCTGAGAACTGCACCTAGCCCATAGGTGCTGGCATCTGTCTGCACTACAAACCGGCGAGTGTAATCTGGAGCCTGCAGGATGGGTGAACTAACCAATGCCGACTTTAGGGCAGAAAATGATTCCTCACACTGAGGACTCCAGGAGACAATTTTAGGAAGTCTCTTCCTGGTCAGATCAGTTAACGGTTTGGCCAGAGCACTGTAGTTTGGTAGTTTGGTACAAACCTCCTATAGTAGCCAGCCGTACCCAGGAAGGACAGTACCTGCTTCTTGGTTTGTGGGGTGGCTCAGGCTGTAATGGCTTCTACCTTCCCTGGCTCAGGTTTTAGCAGTCCTCCCCCCACCCGGTGTCCCAGGTATTGAACTTCCCGCATGGCTACCTGACACTTCCCTGGCTTAACAGTAAGACCTGCAGTTTTAAACTTTTGCAACACCTGTGAAAGATGGTACGAGGTGTTCCTCCCAAGAATCACTAAAGATGGCTATATCATCAAGATAAGCAACGGCAAAACCATCACATCCTTCCAATAAGTGATTGACCAACCTCTGGAAGGTGGCAGGGGCATTCTTCCTACCAAAGGGCATCACCAGAAACTCAAACAGCCCGAATGGCGTTATAAAGGCAGACCTCTCCTGAGCTTCTCTGGTCAGGGGTATCTGCCAGTATCCCCTACTTAGGTCCATGGTGGTAAGGTACGATGCTTTAGCTAGCTGCTCTAACAGCTCATCTATCCTCGGCATGGGGCAGACCTCACATGTAGTCAATACATTTAATTTCCTGTAGTCTACACAGAACCGGGTAGTACGGTCCTTTTTTGGGACAAGAACCACAGGCGAGGCCCAGGCACTCTGGGATTTTTGTATTACCTTGAGTTTCAGCATCTCCTCTACCTGTTCTCTCATGTGTGCCTTCACCTCTGCTGACACACGGTACGCCGACTGCCGTACTGGGGGATTAGTACCAGTGTCCACATGGTGAACTGCTAAGTGTGTCCTCCCAGGCTCCCCTGTGAAGACTTCGTTGAACTCGCTGAGCGCCCCCATCAGCTCAGACCTCTGACTGTGGGATAGGTCAGGGTTAAACTCTGCTGACTCCAGGGACTCCATGTACTGAGTCCCGGCCCCCACATCTAATAACAGATCAGCCTCCCCCTCTTCAGGCAGGCTACAGACAGGTAAGACACAGGCCTCCCTGCCATGATGAGCCTTCAACATATTTACATGAAACACTTTCTGATGCTTTGCATGCTCATCTAGTGTCACCACATAATTAACATCATTCAGCCACTTATGTACAGTATATGGTCCCTCCCATGCGGCCTGCAATTTGTTCTGTAACATAGGGACCAACACCCAAACCTTCTGCCCTTCCTCGTAGGCCCTTAGTCTGGCATTACGGTCGTACCAGACCTTCTGGTTGGTTTGGGCCTGGGCCACATTCTCATGGGCCAGGTTGCTCAGTTTTTGCTTTCTCTCTCTGAGCCGCAGTACAGATTCGACCACTGAGACTCCAGTAGTGCTGGGGTCGTCCTCCCAACAGTCCTTAATCAAATCAAGTGGCCCCCTGACCCTCCTCCCATAGACCAGTTCAAAGGGGGAGAATCCAGTAGCCGCCAGGGGGAACCTCTCTGTAGGCAAACAGCAGATGGGGAAGGTACCGCTCCCAGTCTCTTCCTTCAGTCTCCACCAACATTTTGAGCATTTGCTTTAATGTTCCATTGAAGCGCTCGCAGAGTCCGTTGGTTTGGGGATGATAGGCGCTGGCCACAAGATGCTGTACCTTGTATTCTTTCACAGAGGCTTTCCATCAGATCAGACATGAACTGGGTTCCCTGATCGGTCAACATTTCCCTGGGGAAACCCACACGAGAGAACACAGTCAGTAAAGCATCCGCCACTTTGTCTGCTCGGATGGAGGACAGTGCCACAGCTTCCGGGTATCGTGTAGCATAGTCCACCACTGTGAGGATGTACTTTTTGCCAGAGCTGCTAGGGATTGCAAGTGGCCCTATGATATCCACAGCCACTCGCTGGAAAAGTTCATCGATCACAGGCAGTGGTATCAATGGAGCTTTCTGTATATTCCCGGACTTTCCAACTCGCTGACAAACTACGCACGATCGGCAGTAATTGGCAATATCTGTCCCCATCTTGGGCCAATAGAAGTTATGTGTCAGGCGAGCTTTAGTCTTTTGGATTCCAAGGTGTCCGGCCAAAGGAATTTCATGGGCAATCCTCAATAATTGTTCCCTAAATGGATAAGGGACGATCAGCCGCCGTTCATAGTCCCAAGATTCTGTAGTATCCGTGGGGATAGTCTCTGTATACAGTCTGCCTTTGTCCCAGTATACTCTCTCTTTGCCAGAAGCAGCAGGGGGTTGGTCTGCAAGACATCTGAGCTCCTCCAGACTGGCATCTGTCTGCAGGGCCTCCTGGAAGCTCTGATGGTCAGCCTGCAGGCCCCGGCCTAGTGTGACTGCCAGGCCCTGGTCTGAAGCTGAGTTTCCAGTGTCTGTTATCAGGGACCGTGGTGGGTCTGCCATGTATGGAGGCTCCGGGACCACAGTATGGGCCTCCTGTTCTGGCAGTTCTGTCTGAGACTCATCCTCTAATCTCTGGGCCTGAGTCTGAGCGGCAGCCTGACTCCGGGTCACAGCTGCCACATATTTTCAGTCCTGTGCATTGGGACATTTTCCCTCCTCGCACAGGATCTCAGGTGGGTCACTTTCTTCCACCTTCTCTGCATCATTCACTTGCAAGGGAGGAACATAGTGGGACACCATCCTCCCCAGGTCCGTGCCTAGCAACACATTGGTGGGAATAGCCTCTGATACTCCCACTTCTCTCAGTCCTTTCCCTGCTCCCCAGTCCAGGTACACACGGGCCATGGGCACGGCAGGGCTGACCCCTCCAATCCCGGTTATAGACATCGTTTTTCCTGGTATGATATCGGCAGGGGTTATCATGGCTGGATGCACCAGGGTCACCTCTGCCCCAGTGTCTCTGAGACCAATGGTGACTTTATTGCCAACAGTGACAGATTGACAGTTCTCATTTGCCCTCACATCAGAGCCGGCTACAAAGAGGACAGACGGTGGGGGCACAGTCGGCTTTGTGGTGGTAGTTGGGCGTTTCTCCCTATCAGGGCAGACAGCGCTAACATGTCTCACTTTGTTGCAGGAGAAGCACCGGCGTGCATCACCTAGAGAATGTCTATTTCCCGTGGCCCCATAGGAGGTGGGCTTAGACAGCACTGGTGATCGGCCGGCAGAGGGAGAAGGGTCCCCGTTTGGCTTACCTCCCCTCCAGCTGAATCCCGATGGCTTCCACACCTCAGGCATCCTGTTAGCCATGTAGCAGTCCGCAATCCTTGCAGCCTGATCCGCAGTTTGTGGCTCCCGATCACACACAAATTGTCGTACATCCGTGGGGCACATGTGAAGAAATTGATCCTTCACCATAAGATCTGTTAAGTCCTCAAAACTGTTGACAGAAAGTCCCCTAATCCATTGGTGGAACGTGGTCCTCAAGGTGCCCACAACATCCGCATAGCTGTCAGTTGATCCACGTTGTAGGTTCCGGAACTTTCTACGATACACTTCTGGTGTCAGGTTGTATTTCCTGATCAGGGCCTCCTTTATGGCCTCATAATTCGCATCTAGCTCTGGTGGGAGGTCAGCAAAAACTTCCAGGGCTTTGCCTCTCAACCCTGGGGTTAGATACTGTGCCCACTGCTCACGGGGTAGATGGTACTGCCTGCAGGTTTTTTCAAACCCCCGCAGGAAAGTATCTAAGTCCGTATCCTTCTCCATCACAGGGAAGTTTTCAAGACGTGGCCTCCTTGGATTTATGTCCTGGGAGGGGGTTATCTGAGGACTGATACCCCGCTCTAGTTGAGCCATCTGAAGCTGGAAAGCTCTCTCCTCCCGGCGTTCTGCAGCCTCTCTCTCAGCCTGTCGGTCTGCAGCCTGTCAGTACTGTAGAATTAGCTGCATGCGCAGATTGGGATCACTTGTTCCCAGCCGTTGTAAGTCCATTTGCAAAGTACAGTCCATAGGCTCCTCAGCACTGGCATTGCTGACATTTCCATCAGGCATCTCCGGTGCAAGAGCTGGCATTGCTGGGTCTCTCTGAGGTGGGCTCTCTCCTTGCCCAGATGTTCCAGCACTTTGCTCTATGTCCTGCTCGACCAAGGCGCGTATCAGCAGTTCCTTGGATCTGTCGGCTGTCTCTATTCCTCTCTGCTCACAGAGGTCGGTCAGAGCTTCTTTGCTCTGCTTCTTGTACTGGGCTGCCATATCGATGAACAGCCTTTGCCAAATAAAAGAAAAACGGGGAGGGTAAACTGTTTGCAAGTATGTCTATGTAAGCACTGAGTTGAACCTTGAAGAACTGGTGCACTCCTCACAAGGATACCAATACTTTAGTACAGGGAATCATTGCTTAAACCATGCACTAATGCTCTAATAGAAATAATTCTATCCCAGTGCTCTGCCACCAATTGTCACGGATCGCTGCTCCGTGGTGTCACTTATTCGTCACGTGTCTGCTCTCACATGTGACTTTGGGTTGTGCCTGCAAGGATTAATCTATCTCCCCACTCTCCGTCCAGCATTCAACCTCTGTCCTATGCTGTAGTGGGAGCATAAATCACACACCGACCCAGGCCACACACCCGCTCATACACGCTGCCTCCACTCATCGAATACACGGGCGATGAGTCCCAGAAATAACTAATCAAAATATGTCTATCACTCATAAGGCTCACACACCTCTAGGCTATGGATACTTTAGAACATTCAAGGTTCAACTTATTAAAGTTTATACTTTAATAGAAAAAGGTTCAGTGCTTACAAGAAAAAGGTATAAAAATATGATAATAAAAAGACATACAACTTATGCAAAACAGTATAAACTAAAGAGGAGGAAACTTACAGAAATCATCTAACTTGTAGTCTGCTTTCTGCTCCCTGAGGGGGGGGGGGTGAATGTAGTTGTGGAACACATCAGCTTTTCAGGCTGCCCTCATCATGTGAACACCATTCTCTGTCTGCAGCCTAAATTTATAACTTTGGTCTGAGGTCAGGTTTCTAGACCGGCCCCTCAGGCCAATATCATAACTGCTGCCTGTCTGATTGGGCCATGGCCGCACTACTAATGAATATATATTATTTTCCTCTGGAGACATGTGTGAAATGGTTCCCAGGGATACCTTCCCTCAAGCAGCATTTAGCATCTCCCCTCCAAGACCTCAGAGGTGTCAAGTGTCCCTTTGTTCTTGGCTCTAGCTAGACCCCCTGGTGAGATATGGAGACAGAATTCCTACTCTTCCCAAGGAAGTACATATTAACACCTAGGTGCCACTGGCCTTCAGGACAGATGCTACATTATCACTAGACAGATGTCAGAGGCCACTACACACATATAGATATATATAATATATATACACATATTCCACCACAGTGTGCAAAGCAGTTATCAAAGCAAAAGGTGGCTACTTTGAAGAACCTACAATATAAGACATAATTTCAGTTTCACACTTTTTTGTTAAGTATATAATTCCACATGTGTTAATTCATAGTTTTGATACCTTCAGTGAGTAGGTGTGTCCAAACATTTGGTCTGTATGTATGTACGTCGCGCTGTGAGTGGGGGTTAAATTCCGCACCAATATCGCTGATTGGTCGTGCCCGGCTGGCCGATCAGCGAAGAGTGGTTCAAATCTGGCGCCAGTTCACGGCTGGAATGCGCCTGTCGCTGATTGGTCGCGGCCAGCCGGGCACGACCAATGACCGAAGCAGTGTTTAAATACCACGCCAATATCGTTGATTGGTCGCGGCCGGCCGTGAGCTGCCAATCACTGAAGCTCTGTTTAAATCCCGTGCCAATATCGCTGATTGGTCGCGCCCGGCCGGCTGCATAGGCAGCATCAATAGTAAAAAGTTCGTCACACAGTGTTAATAGCAGCATTAACAGACTGCGTTAGACCACGTTATGCCGCGGTGTAACGCAGTTGGTTTAACAGACTGCCAAAACGCTATGTGAGCGGCGGGACGCTGACTGGGGGGGGGGGCAGGTGGGGGCGTATGGAGGGGGCACTGACTTTAGGGGAGGAGGGAGCGGCCATTTCGCGGCCGGACTGTGCCCTTCGCTGATTGGCCGCGACCAATCAGCGATCTGGATTTCCGTTACAGACAGACACAGACGGAAGTGCCCCTTAGACGATGAGATATCTATATATATATATACATACTATATAATTGTCTAAGGGTCACTTCCGTCTTTCTGTCTGTCCAGGATATTCATTGGTCTCGCCAACTGCCTGTCATGGCTGCCGCGACCACGATCAGCAACGGCCACAGTCCGATTAGTCCCTCCCTACTCCCCTGCAGTCAGTGCCCGGTGCCCGCGCTATACTCCCCGCAGTCAGTGCCCGGCGTCCGCTCCATACTCCCCTCCGGTCACCGCTCACACAGGGTTAATGCCAGCGGTAACTGACCGCGTTATGCCGCGGGTAATGCACTCCGTTACAACCGCTATTAACCCTGTGTGACCAATGTTAAAAATAATAAAAAAAAAAAAAAAACCTGCTATTCTCGCCTTCGGTAGTCCGACGATGTGCTCGCGCCTGCCGCCAGCTTCCGGTCCCAGAGATGCATTGTGAAATTACCCAGAAGACTGCTAAGTGATCTGGGTAATTTCGCAATGCATCCTGGGAACACAAGATGGCGGCAACCGCGCGCATCGCCAGAAGTTCACTGGAACCCGCTGGGTGAGTATATAACTATTTTTTATTTTAATTTTTTTTTTTTTTTTAACAGGGATATGGTGCCCACACTGCTAAATACTGTGTGGGCTGTGTTAGATACCGCGTGGCTGCTATATACTACATGGCCAGTGTTGGATACTATGTGGGCTGTGTTCTATACTGCGTGGGCTGTGCTATATATTACGTGGCCAGTGTTATATACTGCGTGGGCTGCGTTATACACTGTGTTCCAAATTATTATGCAAATTGGATTTAAGTGTCATAAAGAGTTAATTGTTTTGTTTTTCAAATAAACTCATGGATGGTATTGTCTCAGGGCTCAATAGATAACTGAAATAAATCTTAAACACGTGATAATTAGTTTTCTAGGTGATTCTAATTAAAGGAAAACTACTTAAAAATTATGTTCCACATTATTAAGCAGGCCAAAGGTTTCAAGCAATATGAGAAATAAAAAGGATCTCTCTGCTGCTGAAAAGCGTTAAATAGTGCAATGCCTTGGACAAGGTATGAAAAAATTAGATACTTCACAAAATTTTGTGATCATCATACTGTGAAGAGATTTGTGACTGAAACAGAGCACATACAGAGTTCATGCAGATAAAGGCATAATGAGGAAGGTTTCTGCAGACAAATTCATTGATTAAGAAAGCAGCTGCCAAAATACCATTACAAAGCAGCAAACAGTTATTTGAAGCTGCTGGTGCCTCTGGAGTCTCTCGATCCTCAAGGTGTAGGATTCTACAAAGGCTTGCTGTGGTGCAAAAACCTACTATTCGGCCACCCCTAAACAGTGTTCATGAGCAGAAACGGTTGCAGTGGGCCCAGACATACATGAAGACTAATTTTCAAACAGTCTTGTTTACTGATGAGTGTCGAGCAACCCTAGGATGGTCCAGATGGATGGTTGGTGGATGGCCACCATGTCGCAACAAGGCTGCGACGTCAGCAAGGAGGTGGAGAAATCATGTTTTGGGCCGGAATCATGGGGAAACAGCTGGTGGGGCCCTTTAAGGTCCCTGAAGGTGTGAAAATGACCTCTGCAAAGAATATCTGACTGACAACTTTCTTCCATGGTCTAAAAGCAGAAACGTGCCTTCAGGAGCAAAATAATCTTCATACATGACAATGCCCCATCTCATGCTGCAAATAATACCTCTGAGTCATTGGCTGCTATGGGCATAAAAGGAGATAAACTCATGGTGTGGCCACCATCTTCCCCTGACCTCAACCCTATAGAGAACCTTTGGAGTATCATCAGGCAAAAGATCTATGAGGGTGGGAGGCCGTTCACATCAAAACAGCAGCTCCGGGAGGCTATTCTGACTTCATGCAAAGAAATACAAGCAGAAACTCTCCAAAAACTCACACGTTCAATAAATGCAAGAATCGTGAAGGTGATATCAAAGAAGGGGTCCTATGTTAACATGTAACTTGGCCTCTTAGGATGTTTTGGAGATAAATAGCTTTTTTGAATGTGACCTCCTAATGAGCATTTTCAGTTCTTTAAAACATATCAAATGTTTAGAAATTCTACTGTGACTAATATTTTGGAACAGTGCATTTTGAGTTTTTATTCATTTTGGAGATTATACTGTTATCATTGGGAGGTTTCTTCAATAAAATTCCATGTATACTCTAACGGGTGATGACTTTTAATAGACTGCCTTTTGCACCGACCATTTAGGAAAATCCGAGAAAAGTGTCATCTGCATAATAATTTGGAACATGGTGTACAGGTCCTTCTCAAAAAATTAGCATATAGTGTTAAAGTTCATTATTTACCATAATGTAATGATTACAATTAAACTTTCATATATTATAGATTCATTATCCACCAACTGAAATTTGTCAGGTCTTTTATTGTTTTAATACTGATGATTTTGGCATACAACTCCTGATAACCCAAAAAACCTGTCTCAATAAATTAGCATATTTCACCCATCCAATCAAATAAAAGTGTTTTTTAATACCAAACAAAAAAACCATCAAATAATAATGTTCAGTTATGCACTCAATACTTGGTCGGGAATCCTTTGGCAGAAATGACTGCTTCAATGCGGCGTGGCATGGAGGCAATCAGCATGTGACACTGCTGAGATGTTATGGAGGCCCAGGATGCTTCAATAGCGGCCTTAAGCTCATCCAGAGTGTTGGGTCTTGCGTCTCTCAACTTTCTCTTCACAATATCCCACAGATTCTCTATGGGGTTCAGGTCAGGAGAGTTGGCAGGCCAATTGAGCACAGTAATACCATGGTCAGTAAACCATTTACCAGTGGTTTTGGCACTGTGAGCAGGTGCCAGGTCGTGCTGAAAAATGAAATCTTCATCTCCATAAAGCATTTCAGCCGATGGAAGCATGAAGTGCTCCAAAATCTCCTGATAGCTAGCTGCATTGACCCTGCCCTTGATGAAACACAGTGGACCAACACCAGCAGCTGACATGGCACCCCACACCATCACTGACTGTGGGTACTTGACACTGGACTTCAGGCATTTTGGCATTTCCTTCTCCCCAGTCTTCCTCCAGACTCTGGCACCTTGATTTCCGAATGACATGCAAAATTTGCTTTCATCAGAAAAAAGTACTTGGGACCACTTAGCAACAGTCCAGTGCTGCTTCTCTGTAGCCCAGGTCAGGGCGCCTCTGCCGCTGTTTATGGTTCAAAAGTGGCTTTACCTGGGGAATGCGGCACCTGTAGCCCATTTCCTGCACACGCCTGTGCACGGTGGCTCTGGATGTTTCCACACCAGACTCAGTCCACTGCTTCCTCAGGTTCCCCAAGGTCTGGAATCGGTCCTTCTCCACAATCTTCCTCAGGGTCCGGTCTCCTCTTCTCGTTGTACAGCGTTTTCTGCCACATTGTTTCCTTCCAACAGACTTACCATTGAGGTGCCTTGATACAGCACTCTGGGAACAGCCTATTTGTTGAGAAATTTCTTTCTGGGTCTTACCCTCTTGCTTGAGGGTGTCAATGATGGCCTTCTTGACATCTGTCAGGTCGCTAGTCTTACCCATGATGGGGGTTTTGAGTAATGAACCAGGCAGGGAGTTTATAAAAGCCTCAGGTATCTTTTGCATGTGTTTAGAGTTAATTAGTTGATTCAGAAGATTAGGGTAATAGGTCGTTTAGAGAACCTTTTCTTGATATGCTAATTTATTGAGACAGGTTTTTTGGGTTATCAGGAGTTGTATGCCAAAATCATCAGTATTAAAACAATAAAAGACCTGACAAATTTCAGTTGGTGGATAATGAATCTATAATATATGAAAGTTTAATTGTAATCATTACATTATGGTAAATAATGAACTTTAACACTATATGCTAATTTTTTGAGAAGGACCTGTATACTACATGGCTGCTATATACTACGTGGGCAGTGTTATATACTACGTGGGCAGTGTTATATACTACGTGGCTGTGTTCTATACTGCGTGCTATATACTATGTGGGCTGTGCTATATATTACGTGGCCAGTGTTACATACTACGTGGGCTGTGTTATATACTGCGTGGGCAGTGTTATTTACTGCGTGGCCTATATTAACGCATCGGGTATTCTACAATATGTATGTATGTACATAGTTACATAGTTATTAAGGTTGGAAACAGGAACACATGGGCTACTCGCACAGTGAACAAGTCTGTAGGAACATGCTCACACACCACCAAGAAACTTGAAGACACAAAAGAGTATAGTAGAACCAAAAACACTCCGTTTCAAAAAATCACAGTAATCCGCAAGTGCTAGTAAAAAGATGTAAAAAAAACAGGGTATTTGGTTGATACGTTTTTTGCAAAAAATGTATACTAAGCTGCTCCACCAAACGTCAAGGTATACCCATATCAGAGCAGTCCTAACTGATATACCACCCTCCGCACACATTTCACCACACACACACCAACCTCGCCACATAAAAGTCGAAACACAAAAGTCGCCGCTCAAAATTCGCCACATGCAAAACTCGCCATATGCAAAACTAGGCTCACGCAAAAAAACTTGCCACACGTGCAAAACTCACCTCATGGAAAACTCTACACATGCAAAACTTGCACACGCGGAAAAATTGCCACATGCACAAAAGTTGCAACACATGCAAAAGTTGCCTCACACAAAACTTGCACATACTCAAAATGTACCACACATAAAACTCGCCATGTGCAAAACTTGCTGCACACAACTTGCTACACTAACCTGTCACATGCAACTCGACACAAAAAAGTTGCTACACGCATGTCGCCACACGCAACTCAACACACACAACTTGACACATGAAACTCGCCCTAAAACACACACAAGTCTGGTATTATCCTTCAAAAATAAAAATCTGATTAATAAGCAGACAAACTACAAGAGCAACAACTGTACCATATAGGAAATACGGCAGCTGTCAGTCACATGACCTGTCTATTATGTGTATGTGTGAGCTAATACAGGTCCTTCTCAAAAAATTAGCATATAGTGTTAAAGTTCATTATTTACCATAATGTAATGATTACAATTAAACTTTCATATATTATAGATTCATTATCCACCAACTGAAATTTGTCAGGTCTTTTATTGTTTTAATACTGATGATTTTGGCATACAACTCCTGATAACCCAAAAAACCTGTCTCAATAAATTAGCATATCAAGAAAAGGTTCTCTAAACGACCTATTACCCTAATCTTCTGAATCAACTAATTAACTCTAAACACATGCAAAAGATACCTGAGGCTTTTATAAACTCCCTACCTGGTTCATTACTCAAAACCCCCATCATGGGTAAGACTAGTGACCTGACAGATGTCAAGAAGGCCATCATTGACACCCTCAAGCAAGAGGGTAAGACCCAGAAAGAAATTTCTCAACAAATAGGCTGTTCCCAGAGTGCTGTATCAAGGCACCTCAATGGTAAGTCTGTTGGAAGGAAACAATGTGGCAGAAAACGCTGTACAACGAGAAGAGGAGACCGGACCCTGAGGAAGATTGTGGAGAAGGACCGATTCCAGACCTTGGGGAACCTGAGGAAGCAGTGGACTGAGTCTGGTGTGGAAACATCCATAGCCACCGTGCACAGGCGTGTGCAGGAAATGGGCTACAGGTGCCGCATTTCCCAGGTAAAGCCACTTTTGAACCATAAACAGCGGCAGAGGCGCCTGACCTGGGCTACAGAGAAGCAGCACTGGACTGTTGCTAAGTGGTCCCAAGTACTTTTTTCTGATGAAAGCAAATTTTGCATGTCATTCGGAAATCAAGGTGCCAGAGTCTGGAGGAAGACTGGGGAGAAGGAAATGCCAAAATGCCTGAAGTCCAGTGTCAAGTACCCACAGTCAGTGATGGTGTTGGTCCACTGTGTTTCATCAAGGGCAGGGTCAATGCAGCTAGCTATCAGGAGATTTTGGAGCACTTCATGCTTCCATCGGCTGAAATGCTTTATGGAGATGAAGATTTCATTTTTCAGCACGACCTGGCACCTGCTCACAGTGCCAAAACCACTGGTAAATGGTTTACTGACCATGGTATTACTGTGCTCAATTGGCCTGCCAACTCTCCTGACCTGAACCCCATAGAGAATCTGTGGGATATTGTGAAGAGAAAGTTGAGAGACGCAAGACCCAACACTCTGGATGAGCTTAAGGCCGCTATTGAAGCATCCTGGGCCTCCATAACATCTCAGCAGTGTCACAGGCTGATTGCCTCCATGCCACGCCGCATTGAAGCAGTCATTTCTGCCAAAGGATTCCCGACCAAGTATTGAGTGCATAACTGAACATTATTATTTGATGGTTTTTTTGTTTGTTATTAAAAAACACTTTTATTTGATTGGATGGGTGAAATATGCTAATTTATTGAGACAGGTTTTTTGGGTTATCAGGAGTTGTATGCCAAAATCATCAGTATTAAAACAATAAAAGACCTGACAAATTTCAGTTGGTGGATAATGAATCTATAATATATGAAAGTTTAATTGTAATCATTACATTATGGTAAATAATGAACTTTAACACTATATGCTAATTTTTTGAGAAGGAACTGTATATTCTGCCAGGGGGGAGGGCTCATGCACCGCCTCATGCTACTGTGCAGTACCTCTATCTGGCTCACTGCCTGTCATTTCTACCTGTTGTCTGTACCATTTGCATAACAGCAGGAGAATACATATGCACTCCAGTTATGAAGCAACACTAATTGTGAATCAATTTCTCATGCTGTTGTGCAAATGTAACAGACAACAGGTAGAAGTGATTGGCAATTAGCAAGACAACCCCTATAAAGGGGTGGTTCTGCAGGGGGTGACCACAGACCATGTCTCTGTTCTTATCCTTTTTAAAAAGCTGGTTTACATGAAGCCACAGGGTGAAATTTCTAATATTTCTTCCATTTACCTACAGGACTTCAGCGAGTGTGAACCTGACGATTTCTGGTGTAATGAGGAGCTGTTTGATTACCTGGTAAGGACTCATCTTATATGAGCACTTTTATACTAAAAATAAAGTTCAAAGTGAAAAAACTTATTATATATATATATATATATATATATATATATATATATATATATATATATATATATATATAATTAGCTATTGAACCCGTTCTACGCCCGGCTGGCGAGCATTTATATTGGTATATGGTCTCCATCCTGGTATGTGCTGCTCCATCCTGCGTCCCCATCCTGTCATGTGCTGCTCCCATCCTGCGCCCCCATTCTGACATGTGCTGCTCCCATCCTGCGCCCCCATTCTGTCATTTGCTGCTTCCATCCTGCGCCTCCATTCTGACATGTGCTGCACCCATCCTGCGCCTCCATTCTGACATGTGCTGCACCCATCCTGCGCCTCCATTCTGACATGTGCTGCACCCATCCTGCGCCTCCATTCTGTCATTTGCTGCTCTCATCCTGCGCCCCCATCCTGCGGCCCCATTCTGTCATGTGCTGCCCTATTCTGTCATGTGCTGCTCCATAGTATATGCCCCGTACACTGCTCCATAAAGGTTGATGGCCCCCATAAGATGCTCCATTGTATATGCCCCGTACACTGCTCCATAAAGGTTTATGGCCCCCATAAGATGCTCCATAGTGTATGCCCCGTATGCTGTTTCATAAAGGTTTATGGCCCCCATAAGATGCTCCTTGGTATATGCCCCCGTACACTGCTCCATTATGGTTTATGGCCCCATAAGATGCTCCATTGTATATGCCCTGTATGCTGCTGCAATATATTAAAAAAAAAAAAAAACATACTCGCCTATCGTCGCTGGGCGCCGAGTGCTGGGGGGCTTGAGCAGGCGGGGACACCGGTGCGCTGTGGGGGTCAGGTGCCTTTATCGCCGCCAGCTCAGGCCCCCCAGCACTTACTATATTCACCTGTCCTCCGTTCCACCGCTGCGCGCCGCCATCTTCCCGGTCCTCTGGCTGTGACTGGTCAGTCAGAGGGCGGCGCCGGCGCGCATTAAGCGCGTCATCGCGCCCTCTGAACTGAACGTCACAGGCCGAGGACCGGGAAGATGGCGGCGCGCAGCGGTGGAACGGGGCCAGTTGAATATAGCCGATACTCACCCTCCTGGCGGTCCCTGCTTCTCTGTTGGAGATCGCGGTGTGCGTTCAGTGTTTACGCATACCGCGATCTCCTGGGAGCGTCACTCTGTGAGGCCCAGACTGCGCCGGCGCTTGCGCCGTCTATAAAGGCTTCGGACAGAGTGACGCTCCCAGCGTGTTATTATAGATATATAAAGGAACAGCACAACACTTCTACTTATCTCTGGGTGCAAAGCCTCCAGGCAACCTGTCCACTGGTTATCCAAAGTCCATAAAATTCAAAAAAGAAGGCAGCACTCCATTTTTCTTAGTAAATGTGCAGGATTTAATCAGACCCACATGTCTGTGCGACGTTTCGGCTCTAAATTAGCCTTTCTCAAGCATATAGTATATATGTATGTATTAATATATAATTTTTTTTTTCCATTCTCCGTGGTGTCACTAATTCGTCAAGTGCCCGCTCTCAGCACGTGATTTGGGTTGTGCCTGCAAGGGTTAATCTATCTCCTCTCTCAGTCCAGCATTCAACTTCTGTCCTATGCTGTAATGGGAGCATAAATCACACACCGACCCAGGCCACATACCCGCTGCCACCACTCACTGAATACACGGGTGATGAGTCCCGGAAATATACTAATAGTCTACCACTCATAAGGCTCAAACACCTTAGGCTATGGATTCTTTTAGAACATTCAAGGTTCAACTTGCTAACATTTTATACTTTAATACAAAAAGGTTCAGTGCTTACAGTAAGAAAGTTATAAAAATATGATAAAACTACATACAACTTATGCAATACAGTATAAAATAACATGAGAAAGCTCACATAAATCATCTAACTGGTAGTTTGCTTTCTGCTCCCTGAGGGGAGGTGAATGGAGTTGGTGGAACACTTCAGCATCGGCTGCCCTCACATGTGAACATGACTCTCTGTATACAGGTCTAATTTATAGCTTTGGTCTGGAGGTCATGTTTCTAGACCAGCCCCTCAGGTCAATATCATAATTGCTTGGTTTTTGATTGGACCACAGCCGCGCCCCCAATAAATATATTATTTTCTCTTGAGATCCTTTCTGTATCAGCTGTCACAGAGATACTATCAGGCCGTAATTAACATCTCTCTTCCAAGAGCTAGGAGGTGTCAAATGTTACCTTTCTTCTTGGCTTCCAGCAGGACCCCTTGGTGAGATTGGAGACAATTCTTCTTGTCCCAGGAAAATACATATTAACACCGGTGGTGCGAACCTGCAGCCTTAAGGTACCGTCACACTGAACGATATCGCTAGCGATCCGTGACGTTGCAGCCTCCTGGCTAGCGATATCGTTCAGTTTGACACGCAGCAGCGATCAGGATCCTGCTGTGATGTCGTTGGTCGCTGCAGAAAGTCCAGAACTTTATTTCGTCGCTGGACTCCCTGCAGACATCGCTGAATCGGCGTGTGTGATGCCGATTCAACGATGCTGGTAACCAGGGTAAACATCGGGTTACTAAGCGCAGGGCCGTGCTTAGTAACCCGATGTTTACCCTGGTTACCATCGTAAAAGTAAAAAAAACAAACACTACATACTTACCTTCAGCTGTCTGTCCCCGGCGCTGTGCTTCTCTGCACTGGCTGTGAGCGCCGGAAAGCAGAGCACAGCGGTGACGTCACCGCTCTGCTTTCCGGCCGCTGTGCTCAGTCAGTGCAGGAAAGCAGAGCGCCGGGGACAGACAGCGGAATGTAAGTATGTAGTGTTTGTTTTTTTTACTTTTACAATGGTAACCAGGGTAAACATCGGGTTACTAAGCGCGGCCCTGCGCTTAGTAACCCGATGTTTACCCTGGTTACCAGCATCGTTGGTCGCAGGAGAGCTGTCTGTGTGACAGCTCTCCAGCGACCAAACAGCGACGCTGCAGCGATCGACATTGTTGTCGGTATCGCTGCAGCGTCGCTGAGTGTGAAGGTACCTTTAAGGACAGATGTTACATTATTGCCAGTGACACAATAAATCTATACATAGTCCATATATAATATATTTCACCACAACCGCCTTTCCATATTCTATACATAAACCATAAAACATATAGTGGGTTAATGGCCGAGAGCAAAAAAGTATCTCATCCCCACTAGTACTGTCCACATCAATAGGACCTACAGGAAAGCTCCTAAGTTACACACGAGACAAAAGAACGGAGTGCAAAAATCCCAGATCTCATAATGTCTAAAAACAATGTATATTTTATTAGATCCAATAACAATTATTTAAATTATGATAGAAATATAGGAGGGAAAAAAATCAGTTCAAAATCTTTTCAAAGCTGGCGGCGAAACATGCGTCAGGGGGCCGCTGGTGGAACTGGGAGAATCATTCGCCTATCACATGGGTAAGCTTTGGTATTTTATACTTGGATTGGGATTTAATATGGAGGTCTATGTTTGTACACTTATGTGCTCCACAGCCCTGTTTTAATCACAGATTTTTTCCCTCCTATATTTCTATTATCGGGACTTGCCGTATATACCTTGCTTAGGATGATTAGGTTCCCCCACCCCATCTAGCATACCGACAGTTTTTCCTCCACATTTCTACTGTTTTACATGTGTTATTACAGTGTTTGATCTTTAAATTATTATTGGATCTAATAAAATATACATTGCTTTTAGATATTATGAGTTCTGGGATTTTTGCACTCCGTTCTTTTGTCTTGTGTGCACCTTTCCATATTCAGTAAATTTTATTTTAAAATAATTGTTGTCATTCAAAACTACAACTCATCCTTCAAAAAAAAAAAAGCTCTTGATTGTAACGTCAGCATAGAACTAACAAAGTCATGAGTCTTGAAATTGGTGGAACTACAGTAAGAACAAAAATTGTCCTCAGCTCTAATACTGAGGTGCGTAGATTTACCTTCTGATTTTTCTCTTTTTTTAGAAATGCTATTACATTGGAGATGAAGAAGATGTCCAGTTCATCCTGGAGGCCATAAAGACCTTGTCTCACGCCTTGGTCCGTCACAAGACACGGATGGAAGATCTGAAGAATTGGATCGCGCAGGAGAAGAAGAAGCTGGAAGAGGAGAAGAAGGTATTATGTGCTGTGTGACTGTCCCTTCACCTCCAGAATAGGGGGCCTTTTGTGCATAGTTTGTGCGCCTCCCTCATCGTTCCTCAGTGGCTTGATTTGTAATTGCAAGATCAATGTATGGTGGGTCGGGGCCCTAACTGATCAGCATAACAAAGGCGCACTAAATGGATGTGACCATCCGTGATGTAATGCCAGGCATTGCTTTAGCCAGATTTGCTCCTTCTAACCATGTTGGAGCTGTGGCTAAGCCTTTGGGGTCCCCATTGCTAGCCTATAAGACCTGGACAGCCCCGTTTCCTGCACAGAGGCACGTAAACAAGTATTCCAGTTTAGGCTAGGGTCACATTGCGTTAGGGCAGTCCGTTTAGTTCATAGCGCTACGGACTGCGCTAACACAATGTCCCAAAAGGGATTGCGTTTGCCGATCCCGCTAGCGCAGATCCCCGATCTGCGCTAGCGAGGAACGGACTGCGAATGCTGCAAGCAGCGTTCGTGGTCCGTCACTCAAATGAGTGACTCAATGTGGGCGTGCGCTAGCGATGCGTTCGCCATTACAATCAATGGCGGCGTTAACGGACTACGTTATGCCGCGGTGTAACGTAGTCCGTTAAACGGGTTCACATAACGAAATGTGAACCTAGCCTTACAAAGAACTATTCACTAGATAGGAGATAACTTCGATCAATGTCAGATCCCCACAGATCTTCCGTACCGTGGACCCAAATGGCTTTTGGTTTTCCCCTGTCCCTGGAGGAGCGAAATGAGGCTGCCAATCACAGGTGATCCTGTATAACCACCTGTCTTCTATATTCTAGAAATTTCAAGAAATGAAGAAGCGGAAAGAAGATAAGATAACCAGCACAAAAATCTGCGGTAAGTACAAGACATGGCGTAGCGGGAGAAACACGTGTCATAAGGGTGACTGCACTGCTAGAAAACTGAGACACAAACAATCAAAAATAGAAGCAAAGGAGAAACCTAAATCGCATCTATATTTGGTAACCCCCCCCAATTATTTCCAAAACAAAATAAACATCTTTGAGAATTCACCGCAGATCTTCTGTGGATGGATATTTTTTAACTAGCTATTGAACCCGTTCTACGCCCAGGTGGCGAGCATTTATATTGGTATATGGTCTCCATCCTGGTATGTGCTGCTCCATCCTGCGTCCCCATCCTGTCATGCGCTGCTCCATCCTGCCATGTGCTGCTTCCATCCTGCGCCCCCATTCTGTCATGTACTGCTCCCATTTTGCGCCCCCATTCTGATGTGCTGCTCCCATCCTGCGCCCCCATTCTGACATGTGCTGCTGCTGCCATCCTGCGCCCCCGTTCTGTCATGTGCTGCTCCCATCCTGCACCCCCGTTCTGTCATGTGCTGCTCCCATCCTGCGCCCCCGTTCTGTCATGTGCTGCTCCCATCCTGCACCCCGTTCTGTCATGTGCTGCTCCCATCCTGCGCCTCTGTTCTGTCATGTGCTGCTCCCATCCTGCGCCACCGTTCTGTAATTTGCTGCTCCCATCGATATGCCCCATACGCTGCTCCATAAAGGTTTATGGCCCCCATAAGATGCTCCATATTATATGCCCCGTACACTGCTCCATAAAGGTTCATGGCCCCCATAAGATGCTCCATAGTATATGCTCCCCGTACACTGCTCCATTATGGTTTATGGCCCCTTATAAGATGCTCCATAATATATGCCCCCGTACACTGCTCCATTATGGTTTATGCCCCCCATAAGATGCTCCATAATATATGCCCCCCATAAGATGCTCCATAATATATGCCCCCCATAAGATGCTCCATAATATATGCCCCCCATAAGATGCTCCATAGTATATGCCCCCCATAAGATGCTCCATAGTATATGCCCCCCATAAGATGCTCCATTGTATATGCCCCGTATGCTGCTGCGATATATATGGTGCCGGTATCGCCGCCAGCTCAGGCCCCCCAGGACTTGCTATATTCACCTGACCCCGTTCCACTGCTGCCCGCCGCTTCTTCCGGCTCCTCTGGCTGTGACTGTTCAGTCAGAGGGCGGCGCGCATTAAGCGCGTCATCGCGCCCTCTGAACTGTGAACGTCACAGGCAGAGGACCGGGACACGGAGCCGCACGCAGCGCTGGAACGGAGGACAGGTGAATATACTTACCCTCCTGGCGGTCCCTGCCTCTCCAGTGGAGATCGCGGTGTGCGTTCAGTGTTTACGCATACCGCGATCTCCTGGGAGCGTCACTCTGTGAGGCCCAGATTGCGCCGGCGCTTGCGCAGTCTATAAAGGCTTCGGACAGAGTGACGCTGCTAGCGTTATATTATAGATAATCTTTTTTTTTATATAGCACTAACATATTCCACAGCGCTTTACAGTTTGCACACATTATCATCGCTGTCCCCGATGGGGCTCACAATCTATATTCCCTATCAGTATGTTTTTGGAATGTGGGAGGAATCAGGAGAACCCGGAGGAAACCCACGCAAACACGGGGAGAACATACAAACTTCTTGCAGATGTTGTCCTGGGTGGGATTAGAACCAAGGACCCCAGCGCTGCAAGGCTGCAGTGCTAACTACTGAACCACCGTGCTGCCCCGTTTGTGCTCCTCATGTAGTGAAAGACTGGATCATGTGAGATATGGGCTCTGTGGGGGTCTCATCATCACTCCCAGGATTCCTTGTGCTTATAATTTTCGTATGTTTGGGGTCATTGCTTGGCTGCAGAATAAACTTGTGGCCAGTCAGATGCATCCCTTTTGCTATTACATGATGGATAAGTATCTGTTAGTATTTCTCAGCATTAAGGACAACATTAAACGGAATCTGTCACCCCAAAAATCGTATATGAGCTGCGGCCACCGGCATCAGGGGCTTATCTACAGTATTCTGTAATGCAGTAGATAAGCCCCCGATGTCACCTGAAAGATGAGAAAAAGAGGTTAGATAACTCACCCAGGGGCGGTCCCGGTCCGATGGGCATCGCAGTCCAGTCCGAGGCCTCCCATCTTCATACGATGACGTCCTCTTCTTGTCTTCTTGCCGCGGCTCCGGCGCAGGCATATTTTGTCTGCCCTGTTGAGGGCAGAGCAAAGTACTGCAGTGCGCAGGCGCCGGGAAAGGTCAGAGAGGCCCTGCACACTGCAGTACTTTACTCTGCCCTCAACAGGGCAAATCGGTACGCCTGCGCAGGAGCAGTGGCAGGAAGCAAGAAAGTGGACGACATCGTATGAAGATGGGCATCGCAGGTCCAGCGCCTCCTATCGGACCGGACCACCCCTGTGTGAGTATAATATAACCTTTCATTCTGATCTTTCAGGTTACATCGGGGACTTATGTACAGCATTACAGAATGTTGTGGATAAGCCCCTGATGCCTGTTGCCGTAGGTCATAATACGATTTGTGGGGGTGACAGATTCCCTTTAATCCTGACCAAATCCCATTCAGTTTGCTGAACTTGCAGGGCCTTCCACCGGGCTTCATTATTGTGCTGCATTCCAGCCATTCAGGAACAAACTGCCTTCTATTGTAGCCAAATATTTCACACTGATAAGACCAAAGCACCTGCTGACATTTTTCTGCCCCTGGTTCCTATCTTTTGTGCATTGTTGAGTCGTTTGGCCTTATGTTGTGTCAGACGTCTCTGAACAGTAGCTGGTCCCACTAGTTGCTGCCAATTCGGAGTTCATGGCACTGACAGACATCTTCCAATTTCAAAGGGGAAGTAAGCATGATGTGTCTTTCATCTGCTGCACTAAATTACCTTGGTCGAACACTGATCTTCTTTCCTGATCATTGCCTTTTTCTTGGACTTTCTTGAAATGAGCTTGAACAGCATCTTTTTTCCTAGGAGAGACCTTGCTGACCCTGCTGTGTCTTGTTTGTGTGCTCAATCTTACCACGGTGTATGACCTGCAGGGTCGTGCTGGCCCACCGGAGAACCGGCACTGACACCTGCTGGCATACTGGCCAGCAAGCTGCCTAAGGCCCTCACTGCTTTAGGGGCCTGGGGCTATGGGGCCCCTGAGTCAAAGGGGCCTGCCCTGTGCCAGTGGAGCAGCAGTGGGTGACAGGAAGCCACGCCTGTCCCTGCTGCTAAAGAAATGAATATTCATGCTTCTCTACGCCCCCATGGTCATGAAGAGGAGTGAATACCATTTCACTTTAATAGCTGGCAGCGTTAGCCGCCGGCTGCAGCTAACACTGCCCTCATGTAAAGCCCCAACACCACCACCCCACTCTCACACACACACAGCACTGCACCACACACACGCACGCAGCACATCTTGGCGTCCTGCTTCCTGTCTGAGACAGCACAGCTGGATGACATCATCATTCAGCGTGCGGCTGTTTCACACAGAAAGCTGCCAGTGTGGAAGAGGCTCCCGGGATGTGCTGCGAGAGGTGAGTGGTGCTGTGCGTGTGTGTATGTGCTGCTTTGAGTGTGAGTGAGAGAGAGAGTGGTGCGGTGCTGTGTGTGTGTATTGGACATTGGCAATGATGGGGTGGTGGGGAAGGAGGCAATGATGAGGGAGAAAGCAATGATGCTTGTGGTGTAAATGACAATGATGGTATTGGTGGAAAAGACAATGGTGGTAGTTGAATGGGCAATGATGGGGTGGTGGAAAGGGCAATGATGTGGGGTGCTGCATTATATTCTATGAGGTGGGCTGCATTATGTTTACTTTGTCGCCTCATTGGGGGACACAAGACCATGGGTGTTATGCTGCTGTCCACTAGGAGGCGACACTATGCATAATCTTAAAAAGATTAACTGTGGCTCCTCCCTTGCAGTATACACCCCTGGACGGCGTCAGCCTTCTCTAGTTTTTGCTTAGTGTCGCATAGGAGGCACACCTAAGATTTTTTACTCTGTTTTTTTCCGACGGATTACAGATGAAGAAAAGTAGGTTTCCTGCGAGACTCCCGGCATGGCTCCTTCTTCGGCCCCCTATTATGGGGTGCCCGGTTGAAGTAGAGATGGCTATTCCCCATGTCGCTCCTTCCCCAGTCCCTCGGGTGCTGGTTCGAAGTAGAGACCCCCCCCCCTTCCTTCCCCAATTTCTTTTGGTTTGAGGTCGCGGCGAGGATAAAACCCCCTGAAGGTGACAACAGCACCCTCCCTATTCCCCGTCTGGGGGCATTAGGTTGAGACGCCTCAGGTAGGGCCTGTACAGGCAGCACTCTGCAGCTCCCAGCAATGGGCGAGCACACTGCGCCTGCATCCAGGGACCCCAGCCCAGCTGCGGGCTCCTGTCAGGGCCGGGGGGAGTGCAGGCAGGCATGGCACATACAGACACAGGGCTCCCTGCGCCCCTGTCTCTGCGGCAGCACCAGCTCTATACTGCCTCAGGGGGACCCTCACATGCCCCCTTTCCGCTTATAGCCCCAGCGCTATCATGCCTTTAAATCCGGGGGGTCCGGTTCAAGGCCATCCTGACTTGGGCCAAAAATTTACAAGCTGGCCTCCAAGCATCTGCTCCTGAGCTGTCGGACCAAGCGGTTCACATAGCAGTTGTAGCAGATTACATGCTTCATGCAGCTCTGGATTCAGCAAGGGGCGTAGCGGGGATAGCATCAAACGCCATCACGACTCGGCGTATCCTCTGGCTGCGGAATGGAAAGCGGACGCAGCCTCAAAGAAGTCCCTCACGCACCTCCCGTATCTGTGGGTGACCTTTTGTTTTCGGTGAAAAGTTGGACACAATATCCAACGCCACTGGGGGTTAGAATACTTCTCTCCCTCAACTGAAACCTATACGCACTTACAAAAGGTGTAACAAACCCGATTCCAATCCTTTTGGAATTCCTCGGGCTGGTCCGTCTCGCGTCCAGCACGCAACCGTTCCCCACACAGGGACAACTCACGGTCGACGCAAAGGTTGGACAAGACCTGGCAGTTAAAAGCAGGCCAGTCAAAGCCCAAAGGAGGAAAACCTCAGACTTTTTCCTCCTCATGACTCATGGACCCCGGAAGACATCCCACCCGTAGGCGACTTTGCTCCTTTCAGCAAGTCTGGATGCCTACTAATGAAGACAGGTGGATCGGGGAACTAGTGTCTTCCGGATACAAGATAGCGTTCAACTTCCAACCCAAGAACCGATTCTTCCTCTCGGCCCCCCCCCCCTCCACCCCCCCCCAAAACCGTCAGCCAAGGCTCGTGCCTTTCACCGAGTGGTTTCCTCGCTTCAAGCAGGAGTCATAGTACCGGTCCCCACAGCCGAGCGCTTCCGAGGGTTCTACTCCAATCTATTCGTAGTCCCCAAGAAAGGAGGCAGTGTGCGGCGCATATTGGACCTAAAACAACTCAACAAATATGTTCGGGTCCGTCACTTCCGCATGGAGTCTCTTCGGTCCATCATTGCGTCCATGGAGAAGGGAGAATATCTCGCCTCCATAGACATACAAGACGCATACCTGCATATACCGATTGCACCTGCCCATCAGAGGTTTCTCAGGTTCCAATCGACCAGGACCACTACCAGTTCGTGGCTCTCCTGTTCGGACTCGCCACGGCTCCCAGAGTGTTTACCCAGGTCATGGCAGCCACCATGGACGTCCTGCACTCCAGAGGCATAGTAGTCGTTCCATACCCGGACGATCTACTCATCAAGGCTCCTACCTTCAATGACTGCGAGCTCAGCGTCTCAATCACAAACGACACTCTGAGTCGCATGGGCTGGTTAGTCAACCTACAAAGGTCATCACCAACCCTGAGTCAGTCTCTGACCTTCCTGGGAATGCTAGACAACACCTCCAGGGGTCTAGTGCCCTTTCCCTGGGACAAGGCACTGGCTCTCCGGCTAGGAGTTCGCATCCTCCTCTGCAAACCCCTCCGATCTCTCCGGTTTGCCATGAGCGTCCCTGGCAGGATGGGGGCAGCAATAGAAGCGGTCCCATTTGGCCCAGTTTCACCTCAGGCCTCTCCAACTAGCCATTCTCAAGTCCTGGGACAGGAATCCTGTTCCCTCTCGACAGGGAATTCCAGCTAATGTTGTCAACCAGGAGGTCCCTGCACTGGTTGCTCAAGCCAACCTTGCTAGCAAAGGGGAATCCTTTATCACAGGTCAATGGAAGGTTCTGACCACCGATGCAAGCCTGACGGGTTGGGGTGCAGTGCACCTACAACACAGGGCACGTGGTCCCCAGTGGAAGCGACCATGCCCATCAACATCCTGGAAATTCGTGCCATCCTCCTGGCATTGAGGGCCTTCCATCACTTACTGGCAGCCTCTCACATCAGAATACAATAGGACAATGCCACGACTGTGGCATATGTGAATCACCAAGGGGGGACCCGCAGTACCCAGGCGATGCGAGAAGTGTCGCACATCCTCCACTAGGTGGAGGACACAGGCTCGGTTCTCTCGGCGGTCCGCATTCCAGATGTGGACAACTGGGAAGCAGTCTCCCTCAGACGACAAGGAATAGATTTGGGACAGTGGTCTCTCCATCCCGAAATTTTTCACCAGATCTGACGTTGCTGGGTACCCCAGATGTGGACCTAATGGCATCCCACTTCAATGCCAAGGTCTCCAACTTCATGGCTAGAACACATGATCCGCGGTCGCTCGGAGCAGACGCTCTGGTTCAGGACTGGACCCAGTTCCAGCTTCTGTACATTTTTCCACCTCTCCCCCTGTTATCCAGAGTGGTGAGGAAAATCAAGCAAGATGGAGTTCCAACCATCTTAATCGCACCGGTCTGGCCCAGACGTACATGGTACGCTGACGTCGTACAACTTTCAGCAGATGCCCCCTGGCGCCTCCCCAACCGCCTGGATCTTCTATCACAAGGCCCGTTTTACCACCAGAACTCGGGCTCTCAATTTGACGGCGTGGCCCTTGAAACCTAGGTTCTAACCCAGGCAGGGCTCTCGACGGACGTCATTGGAACCATGATCAGGGCACGGAAGCCAGCCTCTGCCAAGATCTATTACCGTACCAGAAAAGCTTTCTTTACCTGGTGCGAATCTCGTGGCCAGACCCCACTCCCTTATTCCTTACCCAAAGTACTAGGTTTTCTCCAATCGGGTCTGGAGGCCAGGCTGTCCCTGGGCTCGCTTAAGAGCCAGGTGTCAGCCCTCTCAGTGTTTTTTTCAAAGGCGCATTGCTACCAAGTTGCAAGTAAGGACTTTTATTCAGGGGGTTTCTCGATTGGTTCCCCCCTACAGACGACCACTAGAAAGGTGGGACCTCAAGCTGGTCCTGACAGCATTGCAGGAACCACCCTTCAAACCCTTTAAGGAGGTCCCGCTCTGCCTTCTATCCCAGAAGGAGGTTTTTCCTGGTGGCAATCACCTCGCTACGCAGGGTGTCTGAACTGACAGCACTCTCCTGCAGACGGCCCTTCCTGGTTTTTCACCAGGATATGGTAGTTTTCCGTACGGTCCCATCTTTCCTTCCGAAGGTTGTGTCCCACTTCCACCTCAATGAGGAAATTTCACTACCATCCTTTTGTCCGGTCTCGGTTCATAGAGTGGAGAAGGCTCTGCATACGCTTGACCTTGTCAGGGCATTGCGTTTGTGTCTAGGACTAGGTTCTTCCTGAGGTCTGATTCTCTTTTCCTTCCGGAAGGCGGCTGCAAGGGTCTGCCAGCTTCCAAAGCTACCCTTGCCAGGTGGATCAGAACCACCATACAAGACGCCTACCGCCTTAAGAATTCTCCTCTTCCAGCCGGTATTACGGCACACTCTACACGGGCGGTAGGGGCCTCCTCCATTCGGCACCAGGCTTCGGCACAACAAGTGTGTAAGGCGGCCACTTGGACTAGCCTACACACGTTTACTAAACACTACAGGGTTCATACCCAGTCCTCAGCGGATGCAAGCCTGGGTAGATGTGTTCTGCAGGCGGCGGTGCCCCAAGTGTAGCGGCCTGTCTGCACAATATTCGTCCATTGCTTCCCACCCAGGGACTGCATTGGGATGTCCCATGGTCCTGTGTCCCCCAATGAGGCGACAGAGTAAAGGAGATTTTTGTGTACTCACCGTAAAATCTCTTAGCTTCTAATTGGGGAACACAGCTCCCACCCTGTTGCCCTTTTCGGGCCGTTGTTACAGTTGAGTTCTCATATTGTTCTTTGAGCTCGTACATAGTGGCCTTCTTATAGGCATGTCTATGTTCATGTTACATTCCTCTTACTGCTTTTGCACAAAACTGGAGAAGGCTGACGCCGTCCAGGGGTGTATACTGCAGAGGAGGAGCCACAGTTAATCTTTTTCAGATTATGCATAGTGTCGCCTCCTAGTGGACAGCAGCATAACACCCATCGTCCTGTGTCACCCAATTAGAGGCTAAGAGAAAGAGATTTTACGGTGAGTACACAAAAATCTCCTTTTTACCTATTAACAGAATTTATCTCAAAACAGCAAGATGGAGTTGAAAAGCACAAAATGAAGCCTGCTTTAATTTTGATCTTAGTTTAACCCTTCACATTTTCACAAGCAAATCTGCAACGTGGCCCGGATGGGATACACCCTCAAGTACTGCAGGAATTAAGTACAGTCATTGATAGACCATTATTTTTAATCTTTAAAGACTCCATAATAACAGGGTCTGTGCCACAGGACTGGCGTATAGCAAATGTGGTGCCAATATTCAAAAAGGGGACAAAAACTGAACTCAGAAATTATAGGCCAGTAAGCTTAACCTCTACTGTGGGTAAAATCCTGGAGGGCATTCTAAGGGACGCTATACTGGAGTATCTGAAGAGGAATAACCTCATGACCCAGTATCAGCACGGGTTTACTACGGACCGTTCATGTCAGACTAATTTGATCAGATTCTATGAAGAGGTAAGTTCTGGATTGGACGAAGGGAACCCAGTGGATGTAGTGTATATGGACTTTTCAAAAGCTTTTGATACGGTGCCACACAAAAGGTTGATACATAAAATGAGAATAATGGGGATAGGGTAAAATATGTGCAAGTGGGTTGAGAGCTGGCTCAGGGATAGGAAACAAAGGGTGGTTATTAATGGATCACACTCGGACTGGGTAGCGGTTAGCGGTGTGGTACCACAGGGGTCAGTATTGGGCCCTCTTCTTTTTAACATATTTATTAATGACCTTGTAGGGTGCATTCAGAGTAGAATTTCAATATTTGCAGATGACACTAAACTCTGCAGGGTAATCAATACAGAGGAGGACAATTTTATATTACAGGATGATTTATGTAAACTAGATGCTTGGGCTGATAAATGGCAAATGAGCTTTAATGGGGATAAATGTAAGGTCATGCACTTGGGTAGAAGTAATAAGATGTATAATTATGTGCTTAATCCTAAAACTCTGGGCAAAACCGTCAATGAAAAAGACGTGGGTGTATGGGTGGATGACAAACTCATATTCAGTGGCCAGTGTCAGGCAGCTGCTACAAAGGCAAATAAAATAATGGGATGCATTAAAAGAATCATAGATGCTCATGAGGAGAACATAATTTTACCTCTATACAAGTCACTAGTTCGACCACACTTAGAATACTGTGCACAGTTCTGGTCTCCGGTGTATAAGAAAGACATAGCTGAACTGGAGTGGGTGCAGAGAAGAGCGACCAAGGTTATTAGAGGACTGGGGGGTCTGCAATACCAGGATAGGTTATCACACTTGGGGCTATTTAGTTTGGAAAAACAAAGACTAAGGGGTGATCTTATTTTAATGTATAAATATATGAGGGACAGTACAAAGACCTTTCTGATGATCTTTTTAATCATAGACCTGAAACAGGGACAAGGGGACATCCTCTGCGTTTGGAGGAATAACAGATGTGGATTCTTTACTGTAAGAGCAGTGAGACTATGGAACTCTCTGCCGTATGATGTTGTAATGAGTGATTCATTACTTAAATTTAAGAGGGACTGGATACCTTTCTGGAAAAGTGTAATGTTACAGGGTATATATACTAGATTCCTTGATAGGGCGTTGATCCAGGGAACTAGTCTGATTGCCGTATGTGGAGTCGGGAAGGAATTTTTTTCCCCAAGGTAGAGCTTACTCTTTGCCTTTGTTTTTTTGCCTTCCTCTGGATCAACATGTTAGGGCATGTTAGGTTAGGCTATGGGTTGAACTAGATGGACTTAGTCTTCCTTCAACCTTAATAACTATGTAACGTGCGCTCATAGCCTTACACAGTGAAAAATATTTTATAGAAAAAAATAATTTTTTGCATCTCTTTATTCTGAGAGCTATAACTTTTTTATTTTTCCACTGATGGAGCTGTATGGCATCTAGTTTTTTGTGGGACAAGATGACTTTTTCAGCGGTATCATCTTCATTTATATCTGTCTTTTTTATCACGTTTTATTCCACTTTTTGTTTGGTATGATGATAAAGCATTGGGTTTTTTGGGGGGCTTTTTTTATTTATTTTTTGGTCTTCACTAAAGGGGTTAACTAGTTAGACAGTTTTATAGGTCGTCATTGCAGAAGCGGCTTTACCAAATGTGTACTTTTATTGTTTGTTTTTTTCATACAAATATTTATGGATACAATCTTTTTATTTTTAAATAAATATTTTTAGAATTTTTTATTTATTTTTTTATACTTTTTTACTTTGTCCCACTATGGGACTAGCATTTTTTGGAGGCTGATCGCGTCTGTAGAAACTGTCAGCTCTGGACTGACAGAGAAAGTTGCTGATCATGCACTGCGCATGATCAAGCAACTTTCCCAGCTTTGGTGACCCAGAAGTTGTCATGATGACATCGGGACATCATAGCAACGATCGGGACCCCGCGTCAAGCTGCAGGGCCTACGATCCAAGGGCAGAGGGGCTGTCATCCCTCTGCCGGCTCCCGGAATGCAGCATTTAGGGGGTTAAAGTGCCACGAGTGGTGCGGGGACCGCTCCTGGCACTTATTGTTGGGTTACAGCTGTCAGAATCAGCTGCCATCGCCCGTGCACCACCTGTGTGCACGGGTGATTGCGATAACGTAATAATAATCCATCTCTGGTCAATAAGGCCCAGGGCACAGGGACGTATTACAACAAATGTCAGAAAGGGGTTAACAAAATTGAAACACTTATTTTTAAAAGTATTCTACTTGGCAGTAATTTTTCCACATCTGCCTAAAACATTTCCACTGTGCGGTGTATATCACAATACCATCGGGGAGACGTCTGAATCCAAATATATAATCGTTTTTCTATCCATCAGTTTTCTGATTTTTTTTTTTTTTTCTTTCATTTTTGCAGAACCCGAGATGCTGAAGATGTTTAATGAAGTGACAGGGTCCCATAAGAAGCAAAGCTCCGATACTGGAAAAGACGCTCAAGCGGCTGCTCAGAATACTTCTGGTGAGTGTGTAGTATTACGCTGTACATATACCGGGCAATCTCGTGACCTGCTCGGATCCCATTCCATGTTCTCCCAAGAAAACTCTCCAGTAACTGACATTTTATATCATTTCTACAGCGGAGAAGGTCCCCCTCCTTCCTCTGCCTGTGCCCGCTCAGAGACCTCCAGGTAACAATGTAGTACATGGGCGCGCCACTCTATAGGGTGTTGGGAGTTGATGCGGTAACATACAGTATATCGCACCTCTCTATTCAGTGGGGGTCTTTGTTAGTGCAGTAGGGGGTGCAGGTAGGGTTTATGGTCCCACTGAAATGCAATTGCCTTTTTTTTTATCCCTTTAAAGGAGTTTTTTTGTCCAGGCGTACACAAATAAGCAACAGAATCCTATTAATTCATGAAATAACCTGTAAATGGCTCACATAGCAAGACTGTCACAAGGCTCCCACCTGAATGCAGTGGTCACAAGGCTACCAACAAAGATGGTTAGCAGTGGTCTTTGTTGTGACTGTGGAGATGTGATATGTAGGTAGAGAAGACGCTGACAATTATGAGACCACCGGTCCTGCAGCTTCTCTCAATCATTCCCATGACCGGAGCAGCCAATTTCTATCCTCTTCTGTAATGTTGGCACACACGGCACGTGATCGCTGAGGTCACTGATTTGCTGCAGCGGTCACATGAATGATGTGCAGCATATTACAGGCAGCAGGGCATTTTTTGTATATTATCATGTTTCCTGTTATGATGAACATATTGTGAAATCACTGATATACCGTAATTTATACTCTTCTTGCTGCCGAAAAAGTTAACCAGCCTCCGCAGCTGACCAACTTCCTGAAGACTATTGTGGCCGGCATACCACCAATGATGCTACCAGCCACTCAGAGATTTCCAGGTAACAAAAGGGATTCCCCTCGGGGATACACAGATGCTGTACAGATCTGACTGTAATGCTGAGATTTTTTATCCTGTCTACAGCAGTCACTGCTCCACAGCTCGTGCCCGGCTCCCAGAATCCGTTGGTAGCCGGTTCAGCACCAGTACAACAAGCCGCCCAGAAACCTCCAGGTAACAATATAGTAATGAATGCATTTCTGTCCTCATACTGGGCACATACAGAATTCGGATAACACTGAGATTTTATTCTGTGTGCAGCACTGAACCTCACCCTGGCCCAGCAAGCTCTCATCTCCCAGAAGGCATTAATGGCCGGCATGGGGCAACTACTTCAACAGCTTTTCCTCAGACCTCAGGGTAACTGTATGTATGGTCATTTCTCATGCACATCATTCAGGGGGCAGTTGAGAATGGGGGGAATGGCTGCTGCACATATAAAAGTGTTAACTCCCACCAGCTATACTGGGTGCTGAGCATAGCGATGAATTTCAGCATGTCTGATCCTTCTCTTCCCCAACATCATCTCTCAGGAGGCAGGGCCCTTGTATGAGACAGTTAGGAGGGAGGGTCCTTGTAAGCAAAAGTCAGGAGGGCTCTTTACACGTGTCTAGTCAGTAGGGAGGGCTCCTTACATGTGACTAGTCAGTAGGGGGGGCTCCTTACACGTGACTAGTCAGTAGGGAGGGCTCCTTACACTTGACTAGTCAGGAGGCCGGGCTCCTTACACTTGACCAGTCAGTAGGGAGGGCTCCATACACGTGTCTAGTCAGTAGGGAGGGCTCCTTACATGTGACCAGTCAGTAGGGAGGGCTCCTTACACGTGACCAGTCAGTAGGGAGGGCTCCTTACACGTGACCAGTCAGTAGGGAGGGCTCCTTACACGTGACCAGTCAGTAGGGAGGGCTCCTTACACGTGACCAGTCAGTAGGGAGGGCTCCTTACACGTGTCTAGTTAGCAGGGAGGGCTCCTTACACGTGTCTAGTCAGTAGGGAGGGCTCCTTACATGTGACCAGTCAGTAGGGAGGGCTCCTTACACGTGTCTAGTCAGTAGGGAGGGCTCCTTACACGTGTCTAGTCAGTAGGGAGGGCTCCTTACACGTGACCAGTCAGTAGGGAGTGCTCCTTACATGTGTCTAGTCAGTAAGGAGGGCTCCTTACATGTGACTAGTCAGTAGGGAGGGCTCTTTACACGTGACTAGTCAGTAGGGAGGGCTCCTTACACGTGACAGGAGGGAGGGTCCTTGATGCGCAATAGTTGGGAGGGAGGGCCTTTGTACTCGACAGTCAGGCGTGAAGAGCCCATGTATTCGACAGGCCCCAGTGGGCCAGATTAGGCCGACATTGCCCTCTTGTGTAAAGGGCCTTTAGTCCTATGTTTGTCTCTTTTCATCCATAGCTCCTGCTAATCCTCTTATCCCAACACCCAGTCCTCAATTTAACACCAGGGGTCCTTTGGGTGGAACAAGACCGGCCCTAGCAGCAGGTAATTGTATACTTAGCCACAGATCATAGAGTGTACATGCCAGTGTTGGATCGATATACCGCTTTTTTTTTTTTTTTTAATCTGCATTCACAGCATCTACTACCCCAAGTCAGAATCTGCAGAACCCCGGCCCCAAACTTGATAATCCAAATCCCTCTAAGGAACAGTGGCCTTTCCCAGGACAAGGAGCCGGCAGATATCCAGGTATCTTGT
The DNA here is from genome assembly GCF_032444005.1 of Ranitomeya imitator. Classification (NCBI taxonomy): domain Eukaryota; kingdom Metazoa; phylum Chordata; class Amphibia; order Anura; family Dendrobatidae; genus Ranitomeya; species Ranitomeya imitator. The sequence continues at coordinate 653,258,767 of NC_091282.1, read as the reverse complement.
GTTGATGCTTGGTTTTTGATTGGACCACAGCCGCGCCCCCAATGAATATATACTATTTTCTCTTGAGATCCTTTCTGTATCAGCTGTCACAGAGATACTATCAGGCCGTAATTAACATCTCTCTTCCAAGAGCTAGGAGGTGTCAAATGTTACCTCTCTTCTTGGCTTCCAGCAGGACCCCTTGGTGAGATTGGAGACAGAATTCTACTTGTCCCTGGAAAATACATATTAACACTGGGGTGCGAACCTGCAGCCTTAAGGACAGATGTTACATTATTGCCAGTGACACAATAAATCTATACGTAGATATATATATATATATATATATATATATATTTTTTTTTTTTTTTCCCAATATTTCACCACACCGCTTTTTTTTTATTTTTTTATCTGCAGTCACAGCATCTACTACCCCAAGTCAGAATCTGCAGAACCCCGGCCCCAAACGTGATAATCCAAATCCCTCTAAGGAACAGTGGCCTTTCCCAGGACAAGGAGCCGGCAGATATCCAGGTATCTTGTGTTGATGCTATTGTTAGGGCCTCGGAAGGAAGGGTTCCCTACTTCAGCGCCCCCTGGTGTGCGTCAGCAGTTCTACACTGCAGCTGACAAGGATCTTCCAGTAATATGTGGATTATGTGTTGGCAGCAGAGAACGTCGTCCCTTCCAATCCTGTGACCGGTTACCAGCAGTTACCTGGGTCCAGTACTGCACCAGTCCAACAAACCGGTCCGAGAGCTCCAGGTAATTATCATAGTAATGGTCTCAGGTGGTTGCAGTTGTAAGATCCATTTTTGTAAATTGAAGTCCATCCTCATTACGATGCTGAGCTGATGGCGCAGAGGAGACCCTCCGACCCATGTACGTTGGTGAGGATGTCATCTGCTTTCATTCTTTCAGGACCTGAAACGCGTTATGCTCTGAATCCTGAGATTCTCAGGTCCATATTTAACCCCTTTCTGCCATTAGACATATTATTCCGTCCATGTGACCCGGGCACTACCTCACATGGATGGAATAGTACGTCATAGGCGATCGGCCGCGCTCACGGGGGAGCGCGGCCCCTCACCACCGGGTGTCAGCTGATTATTACAGCTGACATCTGGCACATTAACCCCCGGAACACTGCGATCAAACATGATTGCAGTGTTCCGGCGGCATAGGGGAAGCATCGCGCAGGGAGGGGGCTCCCTGAGACTCTCGGTGGAACACGATGTGATCATGTTGTACATAAAGAAAAAAAAAACAAAAAACAATAAAAGTACACATTTAGTATCGCCGCGTCCGTAACAACCCGACCTATAAAACTGGCTCACTAGTTAACCCCTTCAGTGAACACCGTAAAAAAAAGAAATGATGCAAAAAACGCTTTATCATACTGCCTAACAAAAGGTGGAATAACACGCAATCAAAAAAACGGATATAAATAACTATGGCACCGCTGAAAACGTCATCTTGTCCCGCAAAAAACGAGCCGCCATACAGCATCATCAGCGAAAAATGAAAAAGTTATAGTCCTCAGAATAAAGCGATGCAAAAAAATAATTTTTTATATAAAATAGTTTTTACCGTATAAAAGCGCCAAAACATTAAAAAAATGATATAAATGAGGTATCGCTGTAATCTTACTGACCCGAAGAATAAAACAGCTTTATCGATTTTGCCAAACGTGGAACGGTATAACCCCCCCCCCCCCCAAAGAAATTCATGAATAGCTGGTTTTAGGTCATTTTTCCTCACAAAAATGGGAATAAAAAGCGATCAAAAAATGTCACGTGCCCGAAAATGGTACCAATAAAAACATCAACTCATCCCGCAAAAAACAAGACCTCACATGACTCTGTGGACCAAAATCTGAAAAAAATTATAGCTCTCAAAATGTTAAGACGCAAACACTATTTTTTGCAATAAAAAGCGTCTTTTAGTGTGTGACAGCTGCCAATGATAAAAATTTGCTAAAAAACCCGCTATAGAAGTAAATCAATCCCCCCTTCATCACCCCCTTAGTTAGGGAAAAATAATACAATTAACAAAAATGTATTTATTTCCATTTTCCCATTAGGGTTAGGGTTGGGGCTAGAGTTGGGGTTGGGACTACAGCTGGGGTTAGAGTTGGGACTAAAGTTAGGGGTTGGATTACATTTATGGTTGGGATTAGGGTTAGTGGTGTGGTTAGGGTTATGGTTGGGATTGGGGTTAGGGGTGTGTTGGGGTTAGGGGTGTGGTTGGGATTAGGGTTAGGGGCGTGTTGGGGTTAAGGGTGTGGTTGGGATTAGGGTTAGGGGCGTGTTGGGGTTAAGGGTGTGGTTGGGATTAAGGTTAGGGGCATGTTGGGGTTAAAGGTGTGGTTAGGGTTAGGGGTGTGTTTGGGTTAGGGGTCTGTTTGGGTTAGGGGTGTGTTTGGGGTTAGGGGTGTGTTTGGGGTTAGGGGTGTGTTTGGGGTTAGGGGTGTGGTTGGGGTTAGGGGTGTGGTTGGGGTTAGGGTTTCTGTTAGAATTGGGGGGTTTCCACTGTTAAGGCACATCAGGGGCTCTCCAAACGCGACATGGCGTCCGATCTCAATTCCAGCCAATTCTGCGTTGAAAAAGTAAAACAGTGCTCCTTCCCTTCCGAGGTCTCACGTGCGCCCAAACAGGGGTTTACCCCAACATATGGGGTATCAGCGTACTCCAGATAAATTGGACAACTCTTGGGGTCCAATTTCTCCTGTTACCCTTGGGAAAATACAAAACTGGGGGCTAAAAAATCATTTTTGTGGAAAGAAAAAGATTTTTTTATTTTCACGGCTCTGCGTTATAAACTGTAGTGTAACACTTGGGGGTTCAAAGTTCTCTCAACACATCTAGATAAGTTCCTTGGGGGGTCTAATTTCCAATATGGGGTCAGTTGTGGGGGGGTTTCTACTGTTAAGGTACATCAGGGGCTCTGCAAATACAACGTGACGCCTGCAGACCAATCCATCTAAGTCTGCATTCCAAACGGCGCTCCTTCCCTTCCAAGCTCTGCCATGTGCCCAAACGGTGGTTCCCCCCCACATATGGGGTATCAGCGTACTCGGGACAAATTGCACAACAACTTTTGGGGTCCAATTTCTCCTGTTACCCTTGGGAAAATGCAAACCTGGGGGCTACAAAATAATTTTTGTGGGAAAAAAAAGGATTTTTTATTTTCACGGCTCTGCGATATAAACTGTAGTGAAACACTTGGGGGTTCAAAGTTCTCACAACACATCTATATAAGTTCCTTGGGGGGGTCTAGTTTCCAATATGGGGTCACTTGTGGGGGGTTTCTACTGTTTAGGTACATATGGGGCTCTGCAAAGGCAATGTGACGCCTGCAGACCAATCCATCTAAGTCTGCATTCCAAATGATGCTCCTTCCCTTCCTCTTTGCCGATCAATGTTCTCGAGTTCCGGATCATCTTTCCGTCTTGCCTTCACTGGGTAAGGATTCTCAGCAGCCTGCCAATTCGAACCCAGACAGACAATGACACAGCAGTGGCATACGTCTACCACCAGGGGCGTACTCGGCGTTCTCTGGCCTCGGCCGAGATTCCAGGATCCTCCTTTGGACAGAGGCAACGGTCCTGGTGAGCTCCGCAGTGCATGTCCCCGGCGTGGACATTTAGGCCGCCGACTTCCTCGGCTTCGAGGGCCTCGCGGCAGGGGAATGGTACTTCAGGAGGTTTCCCGTCGGATTGCTCTTCGATGGGGGACTCCAGAGGTGGACCTCATGGCGTCCCGATTGAACAGGAGGTCCCTCGGGTCGGCCCAGGGTCCCGTGATCCTCTCACAGTGGTGTTGATATTTTGGCCATTCCTTGGTTGCAGTTCCTGCTCCCCTATCGGTTCCCACCCCTTCCCTTGCTTTCCAAACTGTCGAAAAAGATCAAGGCGGGATGGGTGCCGGTCATTCTGATCGTCCCGGATTGACCTTGGAGGTCTTGGTTTGCAGACATCGTCTATCTTCTCGCGGACACCCCTGGTGCCTTCCAAACGGACCCCGATCTGCTGTCTCAGGGTCCGATCTGCCACCCGAATTATCGGTCGCTCAGTTTAACGGCGTGGATGTGGACTCCACTGTTTTTAAGAGTGTACGGCCTTTCGGCCCGGATGAGTCACACTATAATCCAGGCTAGGAAGCCTTCGTCTTCTTCCAGGATCTACTAGTGTACCTGGAAGGCTTACTTTGCTGATGCGAGTCCAACCGCTTTTCACCTATGTCCCTTTTCCCTGCCTTCCATTTGGTTTTCCTTCAGGCAGGACTGGATTCGGGCTTCGCTCTCAGTTCTCAAAAGGGCCAGGTTCCTGCGCTCTTCTTCCCTTTAAGAAGACTTATCTCCTCAGCCACAGGTTAAGACTTTCCTTCAAGGAGTAGTCCACGCTGTCCCTCCGTTCAGGGCCTCTGTGGATTCATGGGATTTAAAGGTTGTGTTGGTTGTTCTTAGGGGTTCTCCCCTTTGAGCCTCTCAGGGAGTTTTCCCTGTCAGTTCTATCTCGGAAGGTGGTTTTTCTCAGGTCCATCTCTTCGATCCGCCGCGTTTTTGAGTTGACGGCCATTTCCTGCCGTCCTCCTTTCTTGATTTTTCCACCAGGGTAAGGTGGTCCCAGGCCTCCGCCTTCCTTCCTTTCTCGAGGTGGTTTTCATCTTTCCACCTCAACGAGGACTTCGTTCTACCTTCCTTTTGTCCAGCTCCGACTCATCCTCTGGAGCGATCGTTGAACAGGCTGGACCTCGTCAGGGCAGTGAGGATCTCCCTGGCTAGCACGGCCGCTTTCCGAAAGATGGATTCTCTTTTCGCCATCCCTGATGGCGTGCGTAGAGGCCTGCCGGCTTCCAAGGCGACGATTGCTCGCTCGATCAGAATGGCAATTTTGGAAGCTTACCGGGTCAAGCACAGGGGGCCCCCTCCTGAGATGAAGGCTCACTCTACCCGGGCAGTCGGCGCTTCCAGTGCGGTACGTCACAGGGCTTTCGCCGACGGCTTTGCAAAGCGGCAACCTGGTCTTCCATCCACACGTTTCGCCGAACTACGGCGGACTCCAGCCTGGGCAGAAGGATCCTGCAGGCGGCAGTGGTGAGTCCTCTGGCCTGATGGAAGTCTGTTTTTTCCCACCCCAGGGACTGCTTTGGGACGTCCCATGGTTCCTGTGTCCCCCAATGAAAGGCGATAGAGAAAACAGGATTTTTGGTTGCTTACCGTAAAATCTGTTTCTCGGAGCCTTCATTGGGGGACACAGCACCCTCCCAAGTTGAACAGCTCTGTTTACTGTCTACGTTTGAGTTCTTTGAACACTCTGAGTGTTTGAAGCTGTTAATCTGTGAAGCGCCATGGATTTTGTTGGCGCTATATAAAGTTCATTATTATTATATTATCCTTCTCTTTTACACGTTGCTTCTCCTACTGCTTTCTCACTATCTGAAGATCCTACTTCCTGTCGGTGGGGTGTACACTGCAGAGGAGGAGCTAACTTTTTATTTGCATAGTGTCAGCCTCCTAGTGGCAGCAGCATACACCCATGGTTCCTGTGTCCCCCAATGAAGGCTCCGAGAAACAGATTTTACGGTAAGCAACCAAAAATCCTGTTTTTCACTGCTCTACATTATAAACTTCTGTGAAGCACTTGGTGGGTCAAAGTGCTCACCGCACATTTAGATAAGTTCCTTAGGGGGTCTACTTTCCAAAATGGTGTCACTTGTGGGGGGTTTCAATGTTTAGGCACATCAGGGGATCTCCAAACGCAACATGGCGTCCCATCTCAATTCCAGTCAATTTTGCATTGAAAAGTCAAACGGCGCTCCTTCTCTTCCGAGCTCTGCCATGCGCCCAAACAGTGGTTCCCCCCCACATATGGAGTATCAGCGTACTCAGGACAAATTGCACAACAACTTTTGGGGTCCAATTTCTTCTGTTACCCTTGGGAAAAAAAAATTGGGGGCGAAATATCATTTTTGTGAAAAAATGATTTCTCCTTCGCTCATTGGGGGACACAGACCGTGGGTGTATGCTGCTGCCACTAGGAGGCTGACACTAAGTGATACAAAGAACGTTCGTTCCTCCCCTGCAGTATACACCCTCCTGCTGGCTCTCAGCTCACCAGTTCTTAGTGTCCGTAGGAGGCACACGGACGGATCTGCTATTCAGACCCAAAACTCTTTATTATTTTATTTTTACCTTTTACATTTTTTCTTTTACTTTCTACAACGAAGGGCGACGGATCCTTTCATGTTCCGATCTCCCCAAACCATCAACTGTTGAGCACGGAGAGTGTAGGTTCTCTGTATCCTCTCCTGCAACATGCCACGCCTGGGCTGATTCTTAGGGGCGACGGGCCCCTTCAAGGGCACCGATCTCCCCGCACCATCAACAGATGAGCACATGGAGTGTCGCCTCCACGTACCCTCTTCTGCAGCCAGGCCTAATGCCGGACAACTAGCCCTGTCCACCTGGGGGCTGAACTCCATGGATGTACAGAGGCACCCTAAAGCGGATGGCACAAGGAGGCAGACGGTTCCTCTCCACCTCCCTAACAAAGGGATGGTGGATTGAGGTTTACCCCTCTATCCCTGCACCGTCCACTTTGCAATACCTGACCTGCAGCAGAACAGTAGACTGCGTGCGCCTTCATCGGCGCTGAAACCCAGTCATCACTGCGGCTCCATGCCGAGACGTGCACCGATGGTGAGTGGATCCAGTCAGCGATGGGTCTCTGCAGCGGGATATTCACATGCTGACAGGCAGCCTCAGCTTCCCTGTGGCGCACCTCCCTGAGGTAACACTCCGGCCGGCTGCAAAAATTTAGCTCCCGGCTTCGGCCGATGTGTAGGCCGCATCCTGGAAGCCGCACCCGCACTATGGCGCACTAAGGCAGCTCCGCTCACCTTTCCTGGCGCTCTCACCTAGCACGGGAGCGATCGTTTCTCCCGGCCACCACCAACGTCCCTCTATTCTACCCCTGGTATTTGCATTGAAGGGGCACCTGCAACTGGGTAAGAAAGTACTGCTCTCCCCCCCTGCATCTTCCCCCTGTGCTTAAAGACACATGACCAGTATTTCCTGGTCTTTAAAGGAACATGACCAGAATTCCCAAATCTTAAAGGCACATGACCAGTATTCCCTAGTCTAAAAGGCGCATGACCAGTATTCCCTAGTCTTAAAGGAACATGACCAGTATTCCTTAATCTTAAAGGCACAAGACCAGTATTCCTGGTCTTAAAGGTGCATGACCAGTATTCCCTGGTCTTAAAGATGCATGACCAGCATTCCTTGGTTATAAAGGCACATGACCAGCATTCCCTGGTCTTTAAAGGCACATGACCAGTATTACATGGTCTTAAAGGCATAGAACCAGTATCCCCTTATCTTAAAGGCTAATGACCAATATTCCCTGTCTTAAAGGCACATGACCAGTCCGAAACCAGTCACCTTAAATGAGCTCGGGAGCCCTCCGTCGCCGACCCCAGCTTATCCCAGAGTACCTAGTTCCTTGAGTGGGCTTCGTCACTGCCGCAACCCACATGGCTTCTCTGACCAAGAGATTAAATCCCTCAGTGAACCCCTCTGTGGCTCGGAGTGCTTGCAGGACCAATATAGATGGTCCTTCTCCTTCATGCGAGCCGTCAGCTAGCAGGGGCCGCAAGTATTCTAGAAGCGTACAGGTGTCTAGAAAACGGAAGTTTTGTTTTTTTGATCCCTCACCAATGATTTGCTGAGAACAAGACTCTGAATATGGATCGGATATTGCCTTGGTTCTGGACTCGCCAGAACTTCAGAAAAAGATGGATTTGCCTATTTGTTATCTATCTATCTGTGTAGATTGACCAGGACTTCGGTTCTACTCTAGATCACGCAGTTTCCCTCATAAGGAGACTAAACTCCCAGCAGAGCATTTGCCATCACCCGGACAGGGAGCGTCCGGATAAGCGATTCACTGGACAGAAGCCTCTGCATGCACGGTATCCTTTTTCAGCCAATTTAAGAACACGTGTGGTCTCTCCTCCACGTATACCCCCTATGACGTGGGATGCCATGCCTGGTCTGATTCTTAGGGGCGACGGGTCTTTTTAAAGGGCACCGATCTCCCGACACCATCAATAGACGAGCACACAGAGTATCGCCTCTATGTATCCTCTTCTGCAGCCAGGCCCATCGTCGGACAACCAGCCCTGTCCACCCGGTGACCTGAACTCTGTGGATGTACAGAGGCACCCTTTTCGGCGTCCTAATGTCCCCCTCTGCATCACCGTTATTTAGCAGATGATGCAAGAAGGCGGACAATCTCCACTTCCCTGTTAAGAGGATGGTGGATCGAGGGTTCCTAATTTTTAACTCCACACCGTTAAAAGAGAGTGGCGATTGCAAGAGACTGCTAATCCTGACCTGGATGCAGCCGCGCATTCTGCGACTTGGCAGATTAACCGGGTAGAATCTCCTGTGGTATACCTTCAAGTATCCCTGCCCGATGGGTCATCAATTAAAAATACAACGGACTGTCAGATAGCAAATCTGGTTAGTCCCGTCTTGCGGCCTCGGGTTCAGCGCTCTACCCTTAGCCGCCGCATGGGTTGCTACAGCAATGGTCTCCTGGTCGGAGACCTTAACTTCCTTGATTCACAACAGTAACCTTCTCCCGAAGACAGTACATCTGGTCAATCAAATTTCTTGAGTGGGAGACTAGCTGCTTCACGCCTCTCGGATGCGGCTATTTGCGCGGCGCTGTCAGCAGCAAATGCCATTACACTCAGAAGGACGTTATAGCTCAGAGAATGGAAGCGTACTCTGGGATCAAAAAGCCTCTGAAATCACTCCCTTATCAGGGTGATGGGTTATTCGGTGAGAAGTTGGGAGCGTTCCCCACACAGGAACAATGGATCGCATGTTTCCTATAGACCCAACCAGCAGTGGATGAGTTGACCAGGACGGTTTAGATCTAAGGCATCTTGGTTCCAAAAAGGGGACCGAAAACTGGACCTCAAAATTCTACCAAGCTTGACAAGGTCCCCCTTCTTCGGATTGAGTTCCTCCGCTTAGCCACTACTTCAACGGAAAAAGGTGGAGTTTCTGGCATCCACCGACATTCAGGATACTTACTTCACATTCCTATTTTTTCCCTCTTCAAAAGTTCCTTCGCTTTTCCATTCGCGAACAGCATTTTCAAATCACGACCTTGTCCTTCAGCCGTGCTACCGCACCCATAGTGTTCGCAGGGGTTATGGCGGCTGTCATGTTCCTCTTGCACCCTAGAGTCATGGTGATCCTGCCCTATCTGGTCGACTTTTTAGCCACTCTTCCAGGACTGCGCTGAGTCGTCTATATCTCTTGCGATACCCTTTCTCACCTGGGCTGGCAGCTAATCTTAGACAAGTTTTTCCTCATTTCCAGCCCAGCAAATATCCTTTTTGAGGATGATCCTGGACACTTCCAGAAGGTTTGTAATTCTCCCTTGAGACAAGGCCCGTGGCCCTTCAACAGGGAGCTTGCACACTTGTTCACACGTCCCTTCCATTCGATTTGCTAGGAGGGTTCAGAGGGGAAAATGGTGACGACAATGGAAGCGGTTTCCTTCGCTCCTCATTTTCTGCAGGTCAAACAGGCTTTCAGAGGGTAGTCTCTAAGCTTCTTCCTCATCCAGGGGAGATCCTTTCTCCCGTTTCAATGGTTATTAGTGACTACTGATGCCAGTCCTCTTCTCCTGATCATTGTTCTGGGGATACAAACGGTATGGCTAATTCTACGGCAGCTCCATTGCCTTCTGGTGGGTCACCCCAACCGAATTCAATCGGACAATGCTACGGCTGTGCCATACGTCAATCATCTAGCACGTACCCACGGTCAGACGTCATGGTTGAAGTACCTCACATTCTCTGATGGGCCGAGCTCTATCATTCAGATCTATCACGCCGTCAGGGTCCCGCCTCAAGTGAGTGGGAACTTCACCCGGAAGTCTTCCATCAGATCTGCCTGCTCTGGAGCACTTCAGATGTAGGTCTGATGGCGTCCAGACTGAACGCCAATGTACTCTAGTTCATGGTTCGGCCTCGAGATCCAAAAGCCATCGCAGTGCATGCTCTGGTTCTTCCATGGTGCCTGTCACAGATCCCTACTCCGTGGTGTAACTAATTTCACGTGCCCGCTCTCAGCGTGTGACTTAGGTTGTGCCTGCAAGGGTTAATCTCCCCACTCTCAGTCCAGCATCCAACCTCTGTCCTATGCTGTAATGGGAGCATAAATCGCACACCAACCCAGGCCACACACACGCTCATACACGCTGCCACCACTCATCGAATACACAACATGAGTCCCGGAAATATTAATACTAATACTGTCTATCACTCACAAGGCTCACACACCTTAGGCTATGGATTCTTTTAGAACATTCAAGGTTCAACTTGTTAAAGTTTTATTCTTTAATACAAAAAGGTTCAGTGCTTACAGTAAGAAAGTTATAAAAATATGATAAGACATACAACTTATGCAAAACAGTATAAAATAACAGGAGAAAACTTACAGAAATCATCTAACTGGTAGTTTGCTTTCTGCTCCCTGAGGGGGGGTGAATGGAGTTGGTGGAACACATCAGCATCGGCTGCCCTCACATGTGAAAACGTCTCTATATATACAGATCTAATTTATAGCTTTGGTCTGGAGGTCATGTTTCTAGACCAGCCCCTCAGGTTAATATCATAATTGCTTGGTTTTTGATTGGACCACAGCCGCGCCCCCAATGAATATATACTATTTTCTCTTGAGATCCTTTCTGTATCAGCTGTCACAGAGATACTATCAGGCCGTAATTAACATCTCTCTTCCAAGAGCTAGGAGGTGTCAAATGTTACCTTTCTTCTTGGCTTCCAGCAGGACCCCTTGGTGAGATTGGAGACAGAATTCTACTTGTCCCTGGAAAATACATATTAACACTAGGGTGCGAACCTGCAGCCTTAAGGACAGATGTTACATTATTGCCAGTGACACAATAAATCTATACGTAGATATACTATATATATATATATATATATATATATATATATATATATATATTTTATTTTTTTTTCAATATTTCACCACACCGCTTTTTTTTTATTTTTTTATCTGCAGTTACAGCATCTACTACCCCAAGTCAGAATCTGCAGAACCCCGGCCCCAAACGTGATAATCCAAATCCCTCTAAGGAACAGTGGCCTTTCCCAGGACAAGGAGCTGGCAGATATCCAGGTATCTTGTGTTGATGCTATTGTTAGGGCCTCGGAAGGAAGGGTTCCCTACTTCAGCGCCCCCTGGTGTGCGTCAGCAGTTCTACACTGCAGCTGACAAGGATCTTCCAGTAATATGTGGATTATGTGTTGGCAGCAGAGAACGTCGTCCCTTCCAATCCTGTGACCGGTTACCAGCAGTTACCTGGGTCCAGTACTGCACCAGTCCAACAAACCGGTCCGAGAGCTCCAGGTAATTATCATAGTAATGGTCTCAGGTGGTTGCAGTTGTAAGATCCATTTTTGTAAATTGAAGTCCATCCTCATTACGATGCTGAGCTGATGGCGCAGAGGAGACCCTCCGACCCATGTACGTTGGTGAGAATGTCATCTGCTTTCATCTTTTCAGGCCCTGAAACGCGTTACGCTCAGAATCCAGAGATTCCCGGGTCCAGATTTAATAATCGGGACCCCTCTAAGGAACAAAGGCCTCCTTTGTTGGGACAAGGACCTGGTGGATATCCAGGTAATCCTGCACCGTGACTACTAATTCACACTAGTGATAATGCTATAACAGTTTCTAGGATCTCGATATTGATTAGTAGAGTCAGATGTATGCTTCGCCTGTTGATAGGGCATTGTGCCATCCGCCCTCTATTCCCTACATCTGACAAGGAAGGATCCCCCGATGACATTATGCCCTAGCAGGGGGTACAGACAGGTGGTCCAGTTGGATAATCACTTGGTCTCATATTCTGCACTTTGCCGATTTCTTTAGCTCACCCTAGTAGTGATGGGCAGTCTGGCTCCGCTCACCAAAAAGAGCCTGCTCTTATGGATCCTGAATGGATCACTGTAAAATGTGTTCACAATAGGTGATTACGTATTTAAGCTGATGTTAATACGGCCGACACCCCGCCCAACCATGACGGTTGCTGTTAGCCAATGAAATTGATGAGTGGTTGGAATTTGGTTTGGGTGGGTGGAGTTACGTCTCTTGAACACCAGAATTTCACGCCCAGTGAGAGCCATTCAGAAAATTCAGTGGCACTCACTGGGGTACCGTCACCCATCGGTCACGGCAGGGACCCAGCTCTTTGTACCTGATCGTTCGCCAACGACTCATCACTACCTCCTAGTGGGTGATAATGGTAATACACTGCTATGTACAAGATTTGTTTCCACGTGTAGTTTTATTTCTGCAGTGTGACAATAACATCAATCTCTTTATACACTTCCAGCTCCCATGAATCCCAGCCAGCCTCAACAACAAGCTGCTCCAAACCCTCAAGGTAGCACCGTACTATAGTGGTTGCAGACTAGTAATGGTCCCATTGTAAAATGATGTGCCGCCCCCTGATGTTTAAGGGGCAGGACCCACACAGCTTTCCTAGTCTGCCACATACTGCATTGGACATTGTATATATTTTTTCCTCCATAGACGCCAATCGCTTTAACCAAAATCCTCGTCCTGGCATTGACATCAGGGGACCTGTGGATGGAGCAGGACCAGGTATGGTGGAAGGAACAACCACTGCTCCATTCATTTCCTGAGGGGCTGCCATTCTACAGGGGATCCAAGAGCCCTATTTTTGTGATCAGTTGGCTCCCCGTATTCTGGCCCCAGCCATCTTAGGTTGTGCATTATTATAGTGGGCCGTCCCTTTGAAATGCAATGGTATTAATGTGTCTGTTGCTGAACATGGCTGTAGTCTTACCCCCTGCAGCCATACATTCCCATGCACACGTAGAAGTATGTCACATTCTCCCTTCATCTCTTAACTTCTTTTTTTTTTTTTTGCGTTACAGGTTCTGAAACACGCTTCAGTCAAAATCAGGGACCTCCTGTGTCCAGATTTAATAATCCGAATCCCCCAAAGGACCAAAAGTCTCAGATGGGACAAGCAGTGGGCAGATATCCAGGTATCCATGGTGTGTGGAGATAGATGCTCTCCATTTGTACCACACGAGTGGTAATTACATGTGATCGGCCTCGGTTATAATTCTGTCATTCTTCGATTAGAATCAGATGGTCGTTATAACCAGAATGAGGCGTTTCCCGGTCCCCGGACTGACAGCGCGGGAGCTCCCAATAAGTCAGGACCACCATTAGGAGCAGGTGATTACTGATAGTCAGGATGAGGACATGCCAGATGATCAGGTGTATTTCATGGTCGTATTTGGGATCTGTATCCCCTTCATATTGTGGCATCACAAATGACGTACGTATGTATTGTATACTCATAGCCATACACCTGACTCTTGCTTTCCTTTTTATTAAAACCTCTTAGATGCTGCAGTAAATGCCGACTATAGCATCTAGGGGTGCTAAGCAATTGACAGCATGTGCATGGCTAGGGGGAATCATCTCATAAACTGCCCCACAAAGTGGAACATAGTCTCTGATTATATATTTTTTTGGCTGCTTGCATGGTTGGTTACTGAAAATATTGAGCAATCGCAGGGTGAACAGCAGCCAACAATGCGCAGAGTGGTGCTGGCATGACTGCCATTATGTCTTACTGGTGTGGCAGTGGTTGGACCTCCGCTGATGGGACATTGGTGGCAGAATCTACATCGCTCTTATAACTCCTACCACATGCAAACATCACATGATCCCGTACTTTTTCCATCTTACATGCTCCCGTGTTTCATACATGCTCCCTTTTCTTTTCTTTCACAGATGCTGCCAATCGTTTTAACCAAAATCCGCCTTCCCGCTTTGATACCAGAGAACCTGTGGATGGTGCAGGAGCAGGACCAGGTATATATGTATATATATGTGTATATATATATATATATATATATATATGTATATATATGTGTGTATATATATATATATATGTGTGTATATATATATATATATATATATATATACACTAGCTGAAGAGCCCGGCGTTGCCTGGGCATAGTAAATATCTGTGGTTAGTTATAGCACCTCATTTCTCTTATTTTCCCATCACGCCTCTCATTTTCCCAATCACATCTTTCATTTTCCCCCTCACATCTCTCATTTTCTCCCTCACACCTCTCATTTTCTCCCTCACACCTCTCATTTTCTCCCTCACACCTCTCATTTTCTCCCTCACACCTCTCATTTTCTCCCTCACTCCTCTCATTTTCTCCCTCACTCCTCTCATTCCCCCCTAACACTTGTCATTTCAACCTCACATCTGTCATTTTCTGATCACTCCACTATTTTTCCTCACTCCTCTCATTTTGCACTCACACCTTTTCATTTTCACTTCACACCTCTCATTTTCACCTCATCACCTCAGTATATACATGTTTGTCATCTCCCTTATATATAGTATACATCTGTATGTCATCTCCTGTATATAGTATATACCTGTATGTCATCTCCCCTGTATATAGTATATACCTGCTGTGTGTCATCTCCCCTATATATAGTATATACCTGAATGTCATCTCCTTCTATATATAGTATATACCTGTATGTCATCTCCTCCTGTATATAGTATATACCTGTGTCATCTCCTTCTATATATAGTATATACCTGTATGTCATCTCCTCCTGCATATAGTATATACCTGTGTCATCTACCCTGTATATAGTATATATCTGAGTGTCATCTCCTCCTGCATATAGTATATACCTGCATGTCATCTTCTATATATAGCAAATACCTGTATGTCATCTCCTCCTGTATATAGTATATACCTGTGTGTCATCTCCCCTGTATATAGTATATATCTGAGTGTCATCTCCTCCTGCATATAGTATATACCTGCATGTCATCTTCTATATATAGCATATACCTGTATGTCATCTCCTCCTGTATATAGTATATACCTGTATGTCATCTCCTCCTGTATATATATGTACCTATATGTCATCTCCTCTATATAGTATATACCTGTGTGTCATCTCTCCTGTATATAGTATATATCTGTGTGTCATCTCCCCTGTATATAGTATATACCTGTGTGTCATCTCCTCCTGTATTAGACCTCGTTCACACGTTATTTGCTCAGTATTTTTACCTCAGTATTTGTAAGCTAAATTGGCAGCCTGATAAATCCCCAGCCAACAGGAAGCCCTCCCCCTGGCATATATTAGCTCACACATACACATAATAGACAGGTCATGTGACTGACAGCTGCCGTATTTCCTATATGGTGCAATTGTTGTAGTTTGTCTGCTTATTAATCAGATGTTTATTTTTGAAGGATAATACCAGACTTGTGTGTGTTTTAGGGCGAGTTTCGTTTGTCAAGTTGTGTGTGTTGAGTTGCGTGTGGCGACATGCATGTAGCGACTTTTGTGAGATGAGTTTTGTGTAGCAACATGCGTGTAGCAACTTTTTGTGTGTCGAGTTGCATGTGACAGGTTAGTGTAGCAAGTTGTGTGCAGCAAGTTTTGCGCATGGCGAGTTTTGCGCGTTGCGAGTATTATGTGTGGTGCCTTTTGAGTATGTGCAAGTTTTGTGTGAGGCAACTTTTGCATGTGTTGCAACTTTTGTGCATGTGGCAATTTTTCTGCGTGTGCAAGTTTTGCGTGTGTGGCGAGTTTTTCATGAGGAGAATTTTGCACTTGTGGCGAGTTTTTGCAAGAGCCTAGTTTTTGCATGTGGCGAGTTCTGCGCGTGGCGACTTTTGAGTGGCGACTTTTGTGTTTTGACTTTTATGTGGCGAGGTTGGTGTATTTGTGGTGAAATGTGTGCTGAGGGTAATATGTGTTCAAGCACGTGGTAGTGTGTGGCGCATTTTGTGTGTGTTCATATCCCCGTGTGTGGTGAGTATCCCATGTCGAGGCCCCACCTTAGCAACTGTATGGTATATACTCTTTGGCGCCATCGCTCTCATTCTTTAAGTCCCCCTTGTTCACATCTGGCAGCTGTCAATTTGCCTCCTACACTTTTCCTTTCACTTTTTCCCATTATGTAGATAGGGGCAAAATTGTTTGGTGAATTGGAACGCGCAGGGTTAATATTTCACCTCACAATATAGCCTATGACGCTCTCGGGGTCCAGACGTGTGACTGTGCAAAATTTTGTTTCTGTAGCTGCGATGCCTCCAACACTTTTCCTTTCACTTTTTTCCCCATTATGTAGATAGGGGCAAAATTGTTTGGTGAATTGGAAAGCGCGGGGTTAATATTTCACCTCACAATATAGCCTATGACGCTCTCGGGGTCCAGACGTGTGACTGTGCAAAATTTTGTTGCTGTAGCTGCGACGCTTCCAACACTTTACATAATGGGGAAAAAAGTGAAAGGAAGATAGGGGCAAAATTGTTTGGTGAATTGGAACGCGCGGGGTTAAAATTTCGCCTCACAATATAGCCTATGACGCTCTCGGGGTCCAGACGTGTGACTGTGCAAAATTTTGTGGCTGTAGCTGCGACGGTGCAGATGCCAATCCCGGACACACACACACACACACACACACACATTCAGCTTTATATAGTGTAGATAGATATATATAGAAATATATATATAACATTAATATGTCCACCCGTACACATTCGATTAATATAGGCCTACTCCACCCGGATCTTTTGGACATGGGAAGTCCTCATTGTTTGTTGTGGGTCCTTCTGTACCTCCATATGCCCCCAGTATGGTATAGAGTATTGTTAGCATTACTATAGACCTGGAGCTGCTATGTAGGCTCCATGGATGTTTCGGAGCCATGTGTACTATCACTTTATTTTTCTACAGGTCCCATAACGCATTTCAGTCAGACTCCACAAGTTCCTGTCTCCAGATTTGACAATCCGAATGTCTCTAAGGATTCAAGGTCTAACGTCGGGCAAACAGCAGGCAGATATCTAGGTACCTCGCACGTTTCTGAATTTGGTCCCAACTTGGATGGGTGACCACTTATTGATAGCTGGCGTTCGGGTTCTGGGACACAATCACTTACTGTGCCGTCAGTGATTATATATTATTACTGTGAGAATTGAGCGGCCTTGGTTATAATTTTATCATTCTTCATGTATAGGGTCAGATGGTCGTTACAGCCAGAATGAGCCGTATCCCGGGGCCCGGACTGACAACAATGGATCCTTCGATAAGACAAGACCACCATCAGGAGCAGGTAATTACTGACCGTCAGGATTGATGACAAAGGGTTTTTCACTTGGTAATAGGGTCCTTTGACAACAATCGATCACTTTGTCCTTGTTTTTCTCAGTGATCAGCTGTAAACTGTGGATAAACCTCGCAGTATCTACATTTTCTGCTGCGCCCCCAGAGGGGAAATGCAGTATTATAGTTTCCATATCAATGAACTGTCTGCGTAATTCAGGGCAGGCCGTGTCCTCCAGAGCGAGAAAAATTCCAAGAGATGATGAACAGAGGACCCTTTCTATAAACTCAATCTATGTTTTTGTTTGTGTTTTTACAGGCTCTGAGATGCGTTTCAGTCAGAATTTGCAAAACCCTGGTCCCAGATTTGACAATTCAAATCCCAGTAATCAACCAAAATCCATGGTGGGACAAGCAGCAAACAGATATCAAGGTATCCCGATTCACAGCAACACTGCTCAGTACTACATTATCCAAAGAATTGGTGGGGATGGTGGTGCTGAAATGGCTATGAAGTCCAATGGTGCGGGGTATAGAACCTGGAGTGGAGGGGGTGAGGCGCAGCACTGAACAATATTCATGGCACAGCAATAGAACCGGGATATATAAAAACAATTAGAGGTTATGTTGGTGTGCTGTCAGCACAATTAGTGAGGATGCAGTAATTAAAAATAAATCCCTTTTTTATTTTGGTGTTTTCAGAAATCACTGAGGTCATATTCCAATTTTGTCAATGGGTTATAAGTGATCATTTTATAATATTTTTCTTCAAACAAAAGATACTTATTTTTAGTTACTGCATCTTCAGTAATGCTACTGGCAGCGCACTAAATTATGTGTTTAATCACACCGAGTGCTGGATTCACAGCTACTTCTCAATACTGCTGTATAATGTCCTCTGTGCTGCTGCTTTCTAGTAAAAGCAGCAAGTCTGGGTTCACAGTGACGGTGCTCAGTACTGTTGTATGATGTGTACCATGATGATGCTTCTACTGAACAAGTGCTACATGACGCAGGACATCTACCATACGCAGCTCACTCAGCCATATCAGCAAGTCTCCACCCACTAGCTCAGAGACCGTGATAATTTTTTCATTCTTTGTGTACAGAGCCAAACACTTTTTATAGCCAGGATGAAGCGTATCCCGGTGCCTGGACCAAAAACAATGGATCTCACGATAAGACAAGACCACCAATAGGAGCAGGTGATTACTGACTGTCAGGATCAGAGAACCGACAGATGATCTCATTTATTGCTTTATTGGACATGAAAGTTAAAGGGAACTTGTCAGCAGGATTGTGCACAGTAAGTAGTAAAAAATCCAGCACCAAGAGGTTGCACTCCAATAGGCTTTATTCAAACAAAATCTTCATAGAGAAGCATAGACAACCGATAATAGAAAAAAATGGCACAAATAGCAGCGGTCCCAGACACCGGTTTACGCCTATTTCTGCCATTTTTTTCTGTCTGTTTTTATGTGAAGATTTTGGAATAAAGCTTATTGGAGTGCAACCTCTTGGTTCTGGATTTTTTACTACTTGTTGGATTTTCCTCGGATGGCAGCCATGCACAGGGAGGACAGGTGAGCTGAAAAAAACTTTCATTTACTCATTGTGCACATTAATCTACAGACAGTATCAGGTCGGCGCTGTTATACTGATTACAGTGATACCTGGTGATGGAATCCGTCTTGTGGTTGTTGTGTAATCTTTATTTGTAGTTTTGAGGTAATGATATGCTCGTGCCCCGGGGCGGCCTGTGGGGGTCTTCATGCTCTGATTAGGTATTCACCAATATGACTTCTGACTGGTCACTGATCCCTCACTGATCTGTCCCCTAGTTTACATAATGAATATTATATATGATCGCATCCACATTGTGCATTTAATTATTCTTATGGTATACATAGATTGCTTTAAAAAAAAAAAAAATCAGTTTGAAAATGGCGCCGGTCGCGCCATCTTGCTAGGAAAAAAAAATTGCCTCTTCCGAGATGGCGCCATTTTCAAACTGATTGGTTTTTTTTTAAAGGAATTTATGGATACCATCAAAAAGAATAAATGCACAATATGGATGTAATCATGGTGCAACACCGGCTCCTGCCTGCAGAAGGGTGGGGCTTTTTTAATCCCTTAATGACAGAGGTATTTTTGTTTTTGCATTTTCGTTTTTTGCTGCCCTTCTTTTAACTTTTGGCATGCTTCAATAGTGTCAATGGGACACTTAAAGCTGCCATAACCCGATCGCCTCTGCTACATACAAGCGATGATCAGATCGATTGCCTGTATGTAGCAGAATTACTTACTTGTAATGAGCGCCAACCACCGGGCGGCGCTCATAGCGATCCGGCAGTGACAACCATAGAGGTCTGCAGGAGACCTCTAGTTGTCATGTCAACCCACCGGTGACCCGCGATCACATGACGGGGTCACTGATGGGTGGATTTCTGGCGCACTTGCCTGAAGCACGTGTTAAATGCGCTGTCAGTTCGACAGTGGCATTTAATGGGTTAATAGCCGTCGGTGGATCGCGATCCCTCCCACGGCTGTTAGCAGCACATGTCAACTGTTCAAAACAGCTGACATGTACCTGAAAAGGATGTGGGTTAAGTGCCAGAGCCCACATCAAAGGGAGGGTGTCTGACGTCTGCGTACATTTATGCACAATGTCAGAAAGGGGTTAAATATATAATATTATATAAACTAGGGGGCAGGTCAGTGACAGATCAGTACCTGTGAGAAGCGATACTGATGAATACCTAATCAGAGCACCACATCTGCACGAGCAGATCATTAACTCAAAACTGAAAATAAAGATTAAATAACCACAAGAAGGATTTCATCACCAGGTATCACTGTAATCAGTATAACAGCCCCGACCTGACACTGTCTGTAGGGTACTGTGCACAATCCTGCTGACAGATTCCCCTTGACGGTGTGGTTGAGGACTTTGATACTGCTAGCCAAGCTTAAGTATTGGTCAGCTGTGACATATTTATTGGGATCCTGCAGCTGTCTAATGTACACAGTGTACAGAGCTGGAACACAACAGCGCCGTACAGTGTGCAGTGGCCATTCATGGTACTGCCTTTCAGTTTTTATTCACTTTAATACGAGCTGCTCTTCAGTGCCTAAAAAGTGCCACAACATGGCGTATAAGAGTTACTTTTCCTTTGCATGGAGCATACATTAGTGTCCTTCCAGTTGCTGTAGAGCTTTGTATCAGCCGAGGGTCCGGATTTTAATGACCTATTTTAAGTGTCTTAGTCAACCGCTTTAAGCTAGAATCTCTATTTCCCCTGTCCTGAGTATGTTGCCCCTTTTCTGTATCAAAAATAATGTTTATTGTTGTATGACGCATTGCATACTGTTGTGTTGCTTACAAGTATAATGGGGGCAACATGAGACAGCACAGGAAGTCCCCTACGTACCAGTAGCCCTTTGATGGAGGGATAGGTTCACTGTAGTGAAGCGATTCCAGGTCCACATAAATCTATGGGCGATCTCCGCCACCATTCCATATTGCTGGACTGTGACTGTATATATTTTCTTGGCGATTATAACACATACACTTTATCTTCATAGATCAACAAGGAAATTATAAGCAGACGGCATGGAATAGCGGCCCAGCGTCAGGAAAACAGGGCTTCTATAATGAGGCGCAACCAGCTTCCGGGATGGGAACTGGAAGATATGACGGTATTATTAATGTGTACTGTTAATGTGTCCATGCTATACACTGTGGGTGGATTGTGGTTGTTGTGGGGTCTGTAGGGAAACAAGACATCTGTATGATGGACGGAGGCGTGTAAATAATCACTCGTGTGTTTTGTCAGACCAGTACACCCAAAACCAGTGGCAATCCCAGTACAGTAGCAAAGAGCAGTATGGAGCCGACAATAAACCTCCTGGTATGTATCTATGACTTACTAAATTTGCATGGAGATAGGAGTAGTTATTTATTTTACTTATATTGCGACAATAATTCCACAACACGTTGCACATATTATTGTCGCTGTCCCCAATGGAGCTCACAATCTAGATTTCCTATCAGTAGGTCTTTGGAATGTGGGAGGAAATCAGAGCAAAATACCTTCCAGTAAATTTTAGCAGAGAAACCCACGCAAACGCACAAACTCCTTGCAGATCCTGTCCTGGGATTTTAACCCAGGACCTCAGCGCTGCAAGGCTGCAGTGCTAACCACTGAGCCACCGTGCCGTCCATAAGTAAGCTTCTGCCACAACCCTCTGGCATGGCTGCTTTTTTTGCAATCTGTACCACTTTGTTACCTACGCAGAGCATCCCCATGTCTTTGGTGGAAAAAACCCTTAACTGTAGGAAAGAATTATGACTTAGTGGATTGGGAGGTTGAGCCATAACACGTGATAATTTTTGGGTAATAATAAGTGATAGATTTATATTGGCATATTAGTTCTTAATTCTTGTATTTCATCATTGCTTTACAGCACCCCAAGGTCTCCAGCCTCAGCCTGCTGCTTCTACCGGGTACTCATCAGAGGGGCGTCCAGACACATGGCCCAGTGCAGCTCCTGCTAAACGTGGCGTTTACCCTGCCGGCATCCTCAAAAACAAAACGGTCAACCCCCCTTCCTAAATCCTTCCCAAATCAGGCAAATGTCTCTGTAAGTAGTAGCGAAGACCACCCCAATTCATACTCTGTTAGGTCAAATTGATGTCATGATTATCACCCCCTCTTCTTATTCCTTAACCCTGCTGTGGAACCATGAAAAAAATCACTGCTTTGGTACCATGGGGTCTTTATGACCCCAGGCTCAAAATCGTCATATTTCATTAAAATGAACATGCTGCCTGTTCAGAATAATCAAGTGTTATTCTGTCATCATTTCAGAGCACCATTATGAAATCAAACACAACTTTGAAGCGATTTATTTGTCATCATCAAACACTAAGGGTATGTGCACACGTTGCGGATTCTCTGCGGATCCGCACTGTTTTTTGAGGTGCAGAAACGCTGCAGATCCGCAATTGATTTACAGTACAATGTAAATCAATGAGAAAAAAAATGCTGTGCACAGCAGCAAATCCGCAAGAAAACTGCAGCAAAAACGCACAAAAAACGCTGCGGAACCGCACAGAAAACGCTGTGGAATTGCACAAAAAAACGTGACAAATCCACAGGTGCGGTTTCTGCCAGGAGAGGCAGAATCCGCACCAGAAATTCCTAAGCCTAATCCGCAACGTGTGCACATAGCCTTACTGAAATTTATACCAAAATGCTTTACTAATAACTGAAAGTATTCAATAACAAAAATGCACAATAACTGCAACTGTGTGGATTTTAGTAAAAACATAATGGCAACGAATGATCTGGCAATAAATGTAGCCCTTGCATTCACTGCACGTCATGGTGCCATGTTCTTCACAAATGAACTTCTTGCAGTCATTGCAAACAAATCTCATCTTTTTGTCCTTCGATCGTCTTCATCATCGGAGGAATTAGTGTCGTCAGTGTCAGACAGAATAGCACTTTGTTCGCTGTCTGAATCCGATGCGGCATCGAGATCTGTGTCACTTTCGACCCAGCTCAAATTATCTTCCAAATGACCTTCATTATCAAGGAATATATGCTAATAAGGTGCAGAGGTAGTGTAGATTACAGCAATAGTAGATGCATAATGAGAGGTAAAGGTGGAAGGTAAAAGATTAGTGCTCAGATATGGGTATACATGACCTGGTTTGCAGGATGGCGCCCCGACGTGCGTTTCGCATTAGCTTCTTCTTGTGGGGGATCTGTGCTGTAATCAACAATACCTCTGCACCTTGTTAGCACATATTCCTTGGTGTCATGGAAATCACTTTAGACATTTAGATAATTGTGTGCCAAAAAATACATTTCAATACCTATGAGCACTGAGCACGTTACTAACAGGTGGAGATATACAGCAACTTATGCACTTAAAATACATATTTGTGTGAGGATTAATGTGCTCTTGTGTACAAAATTTGGGTTAGGTTGTATTCACCAGAATTTATTTGGGATAATCCTTGTTTTAAAGGCTCTGTCTATCTATTATCTATCTATCTGTCTATCATCTATCTGTCTATCATCTATCTGTCTATTATCTATCTGTCATCTATCTATCATCTATCTATCTGTCTGCCGATCTATCTATTAACCTGTTTATACATATAAAGCCTTAAAAGCACTAATTGTTCCCACTTTGGGGTTTATTTAAATAGAAGCATTGTTCAAGGATTTCTTCTTTTTTTTTTTTGCTCTGCTATTGATATGAAATTTGAATCCTAACCCAATATTTGGAGTAATCATCCCTGTGTTGTCAGGTCCATTTTGTGTATCTACCCACTAAAGGCAATTTATATTTTTTATAATTGTGTGTTAATAAAAATTGTTAATTTTAAATTACGGTACTTGGCAGATGCTTCCGTCGGTTTATAGATAAAATAAGCAGAAATATGTTACTTGAAAATACATAGAAGGTCAATGTCTGAGATTGACCAGTTTTAGAAATATTCCAATTTAGTCAGCTCTGGGGTCTATATGACCCCATGGTTCCACAGCAGGGTTAACTTCCCTTTTCCTCTTCTCCCTTCTTTTTCATTTTGCCATTTCATTTTGCCATTTCCTTACCTATCTTTTACTTCCCCTTCACTGCCTTTATTTCCCCTCTTTCTGCCTCCATCTTTCTTCTTTCACTTCCCTTTTCTCTACCTTCCTGTTGCAGTCCTTTTTTTTCTACCAGTTTCCTCACCTTTTATATCCCTTTTTTCTCTTTCTCACCCTTGTCCCTGATTCACCTTTCTCTTTTCCTTCACGTCTTCTCCCCCTTTCTCTCCTTTTTTCCCCTTCTACCATTATTTCTCTTCCTTCAGTCACTCATTTATTCTTTTCCTCCTTCATTTCTCCCTTGTCTTTACATTTTACTTCTCTTCCCTTCCTATTCCTTCCCAACAGTTCCTTTATTCCTCACCTTATTTCCTGTGTCCTTCTTTTCTCACCCTTCACCTCCTTTCTTCTGCTCTTCCTCTCTTTATTTCTTTTCCATGTTTCTTTTCTTATCCTTCTTTCTCTTTCTTCCACTTCATATTTTCTTCTCTTTTTCTTCCATATTCCTCCCTGTTCTGCTTTTTCTTGTTTCGTTCTTTGTTTCTTTCTCCAATACTACATAGAGAAGTCTGTGGTACAATCAGCATGTTCCCTGGCAGTGACTTGGCCCTGCTGATGTCTGCACCTCACTTCCACCTTTCTTTTACAGATGACGTGATGAAGTTCCGGGGTTGCGCTTGTTATCAGGAGCGACACATCGTCATGAATAGAGTCTGCATATTACATAATTGTCTTTATAACTTCATTTAATTATATCCTGTGAGTTAAGATGGAAGCGGCCCACGTGCCAGTAACGTTATAGATTTTCCTTTTTATCCTGTTATTGTAGAATGTAACATCAGTAAAGTGTGACCTGAAACCTGCTGCATTCCTTCGGTCATTTATTTCTAGTAGATGGTGCAAAATGTTTGAACTTCATAGAATTATTCGATATCTTTGGTCAGATCGTCAGACTAGTTACCACAAGCCTTCAATCCTAGATCGAGTACAGGCCGCGATGTTCCCTGACCCAATCTCCACAGGCATATGTGATGTTCTGGAGTTCGGCTTATGCAAATATTCCGAAAATGCTTGCTCTGGGGCAGGGTTTAAAAGTGTTGGAAGACCCGCCCCTGCAGTGTTGTTGTTTTGTGGAGTGGGCTTTATGTTCAGCTGCCGAAGGTCATTCATGGGTGCCCTACTCTGATGGCAGAAGGTTTTTTTGCCGCACTGCCTGTGTGCCCCATTTAGTCTCTGTGGCTTGGTGCCTGACCACAGCGCATTGTAGAAAACCCATCTGTGGGCTGAGGTTAGTCTTTATGACTCCTGGGGGTAAACCCATCGTGTTGCTTAGTTAGAAACCCAATTTTAATGCTACAGTGACAGGAAACTGCTATACTCGATATTCAAAGCATAGTAATAGGATCATTCTTAAAGAGTATCTGTCACTTTCTAAAAATATTAAAGTTGGTGCTAATCGATTTACAGGACCCGGTCCTCGGCCACCCCAGTAATTTGTGGCTGCTGAATGGGGATCCTTACCTCTCGGCTTCCACAACGTTATCTTTTGATTACCTGGCCTGGTGCAAAGTCATTGCTGCCTGATGTACATGGGACGTCACACCAAGCCAGATAATGAAAAGAACCACGGCTGGAATCATGTAAGGGGCGGTTCTCGGGACTCCTGTCCACCAGCGGATCACCGACAGCCCATGGACCGGATCCTGCAAATAAAGTTACAACAACTCTAGTATGTACAATTTTAACTGTCTGAAATTGAGGACCCACATTCGGGACCCCCACAAATATGAAGCCTATTTCACAATTAGTAGACAGGTAATAAATGGGAATATACAGGAGCAGCAGTCCTCAAACACCATATACAACGTTGCTTATGATTTTCCACTTTCCCCATCATTGCAGATAACATATATGTCCCTTTATTTGGGAATCAACACTCTCCGTAAATTGTAAGCCATCCACACATCCTTAATACATTGCGTATAACTAAAGTCATCTCCACGTTAATTACATTTTTTAATGTTTTTGTGTCCATTTTTAATGTATGTCTAATAATACATTCCATGAATGGTGCTGCAGAGCGAGAGCAAGGGGCCAGTCTATAAATACTGTGAGATGAAAGGACCTTGTTGGTGCAAGACTACAAAAATATCAGGGCTCTTCAGTCAGAGTTCAGGAAGAAAAGTTCATGTTTTGGAAACCGATGGGGGATCTGCAAGAGCAGAAAAAAATCCCACAAAAATAGTAGGAAAAAAAATGTAAAAAAGGAAAAGCTTTCTCTGTACTAACCTGATTACACCCGGTACATTAGCAACATGTGAATAAAATGATTCATCACTGCTGCGACATTGAACATGTAATGCATATGTAAGCTAGATACCAAGTGTCCAGTGGGCAGTCCCAGGCTAGGAATGTGCTCTAGAGCAGGGGTCCCCAACTCCAGTCCTCAAGGCCCACCAACATGTCATGTTTTCAGGATTTCCTTAGTCTTGCCCAGGTAATAATTGCATCACCTGTGCAATGCAAAGGAAATCCAGAAAACATGACCTGTTGGTGGGCCTTGAGGACTGGAGTTGGGGACCCCTGCTCTAGTGTCACTAATCCCTCCTTAGCACCTCTTTCTCTGTGGTGATTGACCACATTGGCGCAGCCCGGGACTGAAATGTTATCAGTCAACACCAGGGAAAGGACATGAGATTGGTGGCAACTACTTGTGACCTCCCACTGGACACTTAAGACCCAACGTCCCACCAGATGGGAAAACCAAGGTGCTGTTTTTATGATGGTATCATTTTTGAAGGGGTCTCCAAAATATAGGACCCCCAAAGTCACTTCAAACATGGATAGGTCCCTAAAAAAAAATAATTTTGTAAATTTCCTTAAAAATGTAGCAGCAATTTTTTCATTTTTTCTAACTCTTCTAAAACGCTAACAAAATAAAATAACATTTTACCACTGGTGCTCATGTAAAGCCCGACTTATGGGAAATGTTATTTATTAATGTTTCGCTGTGGTATCATTATCTGAATTAAAGGGATAATGACTCAAAGTTTGAAATTTTCAATTTTATATTTTTGTCAAATTCCTGATATTTTTTATAAACACAAAACACATTGACCTAAATTTATCATTATAAAGTACAATGTGTCACGAAAAATGGGATATGTTGAAGCGTTCCAGAGTTATTACCACATAAAGTGACACTGGTCAGATTTCAAAAATTTGGCTCAGTCACTAAGGGGTCAAAGACTTCTACCTAAACGATACATCAAATTATGTTACTTGGTGATGTGACACTATAAAACTGTGACATGGTTTATGCTGTAATTATAACCCTCTGACGTTCTGGGCCTGCAGACGACACATCCTCCGTTTGCTCCATCTCCTTTCTGAAATGTCACTTGCATGACTTTAGCCTAAGCTCCAGGAAAGCTTGATATATTGAGCTTGCAAGCTTCCCCTACATCTGTTTCAATCTTTTTTTAGACCCCCTTAGTCTCTCCCCCTTCCCTCTCTCTCACACACACCCTATACTGTACTTCTTCCATCCTGCAAGTAACATATGCACAGAGCCTGCAGCGCTGAGGGGGCCAAACACAGTTGTTCAAGCAACGAGCAGGTGCCAATGTCCACTGATTTATCTCCCCTCTGGTGTCTCTGGAGCTCCGCTGAGACCAGCTGCACCCACCCTAAAAAAAAAAAAAGGTGGTCCCAGATGAGGGCACAGAACTGTGCAGAGAAGTGCAGTGGGATCATCTGATATCATTCTGCGACTAGAGTATTGGGGTCCGACTATTGGGTGGCGGACGAGATGCTGATATGATCCGTTGCAGTCACTGCCACCTGCAGCAGTGCGGCTACATGAGTCATGGGCAAGTGAAGAGTACGGCCTGAGAGCGGTGTGCCAGGTAAGTGACATGCGCATGCCTGCAGAGGCAACTATCCAGCAGTGGGTATTTTTCTCTTTGATTCTTAGGTTTTGAAATTTTGTCTAAAAAATAAACAAAAAAAAAACCACAGTGTGTGTGTGTATATATATATATATATATATATATATATATATATATATATATATATATATATATATATATATATATATATAATATATAAATATATATATATATATAGGCACACATTATATATTATGTATATATACTGTACATTTTGGGATTTTAAAAATAATTTGAGAGAAACAAACTGCGTTCGTGTGTGTGTATGTATGTATATGTATATATATATATATATATATATATACATACACACATTATATAATCTAAAACTTTTAGTACATCTATTGTTGTTTTATTTTTTTACCTCCTGGAATTTATATATAAAAAAGAATTCTAAAAATACAGATTTTGTACAAAATAAATATACCGTTATATATTATATATACTTACGAAATCTGTTATTTTAGAATTTGTTTTCTATATATATTGAATTCGTGTGTGTGTGTGTGTGTGTGTATATATGTATGTATATATGTATGTATATATGTATGTATATATATATATATATATATATATATATATATATATATATATATATATATAATTTCTATGATTACATATTTGTTTTATTGAAATAGTAATTTTCCTGTTCGTTTTGCTACTGAAGTCTCTGGATATTGCACTTTAATTTTAGGGTCTAGTATAGGAAAAAATAGAGAAAAAAATTGAAAACTGTATTTATCCTGCTGGGATCTGTAGTTCTGCATCCACCAGTGTTCACAGGTTATCTCCCAAGTTTTCCTCTGAATTTATCCTTGGCATTTGGAAATGCCCCGCAGCTCGGATGTCACACAGGGTGGTACGGTTTACCCCAGCTGCCCATCAAACCGCAGAATCACCAAACTGAGTTTTTCCTCACACCAGACACTTTTTGTTCTTATCCCTATTTGTACAAGAGCTTAGAAGCAAATAGGAAAACAGCTGGGACCATGAGGGGTACATTCAATCCCCAAGGAGCATTTACCCCCAAATTAAAAAAAAATAAATAAAATTATGAAGCCATTTTTTGTTCTGTTTTTTTCCGATGGGACTCCTTTACAAGACTGCCTTGTCGACCCATTCAGATTTGAAGGGAATTTGAGGGTGATTGGAGTGAATGCCCGTCGGGTCTTCGTCTGACATCCATGACCTTGTGCGTGTATAATAACTTTTTAGAGGAAATGTAGAGTGTGGCCGTTCAGGGTGCCTTGTCAGCTGCGTGGTAACATTGAAGAATTTGCTTTTGACAGTTTGGTCTTTGGGCTGGCGGAGGCTACTGATTACAGCAGTCATTACGAGAGGGGTAACACATGGATCATACTAAACTGCAAGACAATATGGCACTTAGTTGTAAGGAGAAAGGCAAATCTGCGGACACCTGGCGTCATTAAATTTCAGTAGTCTGGAGGCCATCGGGCAACTATTTTGCTGGACTTGTTCATGTTTGACCGTGTAAAGGGTGAAATCTGCAGTAAATTAAATTCTGCTTGATTTGATGGGGATTGTGTTGGTTGCAGGGGGTACAGCCAGGCCCACAGAGGTGTGATCAGAGGACACCGAACTTTGCTTTACTCATGTGGGCAAATCAGTGTGTAGCAGCAGCACAGAGAATTTCTGGAATGGAGCAAGGAGGTAGCGACCTGTCTATTCATAAAATTGGTAATGAAGATGGCATCATGTGGGACAGGAGCAGTGAGGAAAATATAGACGAGAGGTCAAAGTCAATGGAAGGTGTTACAGCAGCACAGAGTATTTCAGCCTCACATAATGATCCTGGCGAAGGAGCTGTGATCTGACCACTCCCTCGGATAAGGCATTGTGGACAGATGAGGATGTGAATGAATTAAGTGGGAGTTTAGGAGGAGCAAGATCTTTCAGCAGCACAGAGAAAGTCAGCAGTGGGGAGGAAAAACAGTGTTGCTACTGGGAAGGGCAATAAGTGTGTGTGTCGCACATAATGGAAACCACAGGATGGAGACGTTACTGATTTCTAAATGAGGGGAAAATGGAAACAACATTTTCAAAGCACCTTGATGTATTCAGGAGTATGAGCCATGGGCAGAAATCCCTCGTGCTGCTTTGGCTGCTACCACTGAGATTATAAATGGTCATCTTAGGAAGGTTGTGCCGCTGAACAGTGTTGGACTGGGGAGTAACATTGACTTTGAGGGGGCCCACTTTTCACCTTTATAAAAATATTACACGACTCTTGTTCACAAATTTACATATATCTCATAATAACTGGGTAGTTTGGTTAATGAATGATGAGATGCTACTTTTTTCTGTACAGAGTGAATCAAGTGAATTATGCCAAGTACTGCCCATACAGTGGGGTTGGGGCTCAGATCTACACAGACACAGAGGCCCACCGGAGGATTCTCGTTACCCTATGGGCCAGTCCGAGCCTGCGCTGAATGCACTTGGGCACATCATCAAGATTCGCTGGTGGCAATTACCAACCAATGACGTGCAAGATGGAAAACAAGTCTGGAGACACTGTGGCCATGTTTACACGTTTAGGCCGTACCACGGATTCTACCACTCAATCAATGTAACGCCATGCTGTTAGTGTACTCGGAATGAAGACTACTGGGTCTGGCTACTGTACATTACACCATCACACACCATAATCCCTGGATTAGGACCAAAGTGACGTTCCACTGTGAAGGCCCCTTCATGGCGTTGCCCACGTGGGCTCCAGTCCAATCTCCGACTAACATTGCATCTAAGCCATAAACATGACTTATCACGAAAGAGGAAAGACCTGCCTTCAATGCTCGATTCTAGCCCCCGGTCTCCATCTGGAGATGACACGTGCAATGCCTGACATCAAGATGCCTTCAAGAACGTAACACTGGTCCTGCTGTTGGGAAAATGGTGTCTAGTGGCATGATGTATGGCAGATAGACCCCTATAATCTTCATTCTGGGTACACTTAACAGTTCGGTTTTACATTGATTTGATGGTGGAATCAGTGGTGGTGCCTTTTCTCCAGGGTCTCGCAACATTTTTCAACACGACAATGCCAGGCTGCATGATGCTCATGCTACTTTGAGTAGCCTCCAGACTTGTCTCCCATCAAACACATCTGTGACATCTTTGGTCAGTGATTATACAGAAGCTGCCAGCATAGTATCTTGATTTGCCTGAATGTACTCAGTGCAGCAGAACTTTCCTCAGACAACTATTAATAACCTCAGAGATGGCAGCCAAGCTTGGAAGTTCAGGAATTTCTGCGCGTGGCTCATACTCAATAATGAAGAAATCCCGTTGTTTTTAAAATGTTGTTCACATTTTTTCATAATTTCCAACATGTCTCCATCCTCTATAATTCCATGACTTTTCCTTCTTGGTGTTACAATTTCAATGTTGAGGAGTGTATATCCGACGTGGTCACTGAGTACAGGAATCTGTTTGAGTCACTATCGGTGAAAGGTAAAACTATGATGAAAGTGAACATGTCCAGTCAGACTAAGCAGCAGACCGTAAGTGCTATGCACAGGTGACCTTGCCAAAGTCACCATCCAGAATGGGAAAATCCTGCCCCCAGTTTAGAGGTTAGCGGAGAGCTATCACCAGTCCAGTAAAGAACCAGTACATTCCAGTCCCTTCTGATCAATGACAACCTCTTCGATCCTACGTACAACCTCTTTAGTAAAGCGTAAGGATCAGTAGCGTAACTTGAAACTCATGGACCCTGATGCAAAAGCTCCAACGGGGCCCCTAAATATTTTAAATCTTTAATAGCAATAGTTTTTTTTATATAGGCCAAAGGGAATTTTAGGGCTCCAGGGGCCTGGGTGCGATTGCAACCCCTGCACCTGTTGTAATTACGCTGCTGGTAAGGAAACCAATAGGGACTGTCAAAGGCCGGGATCACACATACGCGAGATACGGCCGAGTCTCGCAGGTGAAATCCCTCCTCTGGTGCCGGCACTTGGGAGTGGAGCGTGCGGCTCCATGTCTTGCTGTGCAACTGCACGGTCCACTCCAGAGTGCCGGTGCCAGAGCTGGGTTTTCACCTGCGAGACTCGGCCGTATCTCGCGTATGTGTGATCCCGGCAAAAATTAGATAAATTCTCTTGTGACTCGGTTTTCTCCGTTTTGAACAATCCCCTTTTTGGAAGAAGAGAATTGATGATGAGCTGATCACAGGATGCTCAAGGAAGTACATAGTGAAAAAGGAAACCAATTAATGATCCCAGAAATTGCGGGATCCAGGCTATAAGTGAACTCCATTACAGAGCACTGTATTCTAGCTAATTAATAGAGTTCATGTATAGCCTTGATTTCCCAGTGTCTGCGACATTTTTTGAAGAACTGTCAGCCTCTAGGATACAGCTAAGCTGAGCTCTCAATATCCACAAAGTTGTCATACAGCTTGCCATGTATATATGCAGCTAAATATCACTGCGCCAAAGTAATATAGGACTTGGCCTCAGGCGCTCAACCTGTTGAGCAGCTGCGAGCAGCCCTGATACAGCAGATTAGTGATGCATTTCATAGCTTGTTCCCCAGAGCTCGACTTGACATATCCAACATGGCCGCTCCCCCTGCTTCTCGGCACCTGGCTGGAGTTAGCACATGGGAGAGCCTTGGCCTACGTTCTGCATGCAGAAATATTACTAGATCACATCAATCATCAGTCAGATGCGCTCCATCCCCCGACACCTCGACGGTCTAATTACATGTGTGCTCCATTAACAGGCAACACGTGAGGAACATCATTTCTCATTTATGACTCCCACCTGACAGAATGGACTGCAATAAAAGTGTTAGAGAATGGAGGCCTGAACTATATGCATGCTAATCAGAATCGGACACTGATAGCTTGGGGCCCTTGTGCTTAAATGGGGCCCTCCTCCTGGACTGGTCTTCTGGTTAGATGCTGCTGTATAAGCAGTCATTTTATATCTAACAAGAGAGGACACTATGTAATAAAGAGAAGGCAATGTGAATCCCAAAAATAATGAGAATACGCTTTGTAAGAGACTGCTATATATATAACAAGACATACTATGTAATAATGGGACAGCACTGTACATAACAGAGGATGCTACATAATAAGGGACTGCTCCATACATAACCAGAAAGGATGATGCGTAATAAGAGATTCCAGTAATAATGTCCCCCATACTGAGCCATTTGCTGGTCCCCTTCCTGGTATAATGTGAACCATCCTGGACGCACATCCAGGTGAAGTATTCGCTGGAGGCGGTGGGCCCCTCTTCTCCTCCGGGCGCTGATGAAGCTAAATCGGTGATTTCTCTGCCACTAGCGTAGCTACTGGGGGGGCAGAGGGGGCCATTGCCCCGGGCCCAGTCACCTGAAGGGGCCCACCAGGAGATCCACTGCCGAGTCTGAGGTGTCAGGGAGAGAGCAGCACAATGCCGGCTGCAGAGCCCCCCTCCGTGCAGAGTGCGATGTGGCCTCACCCGAGGAGTCTCTTCCTGGCTGGTGGCAGCAGCAGCTGCAGTTACTTTCTGGCTGCGCACGCTTGGTTTGGCTGAGGCACGCTGGGTCCTAGTGCTCTCCTGCATCTATCTGGACACTTCCTGGTTCTCCTCACTGCCTGAAAACATCATCAGTAAGTGGGGATGGAATTTATTAGAGTAATTTGGTTTAGGCATATCATGGTCACTGTGGGGGGGAATGTGAGATGATTGTGTTATTGTAGGGGCTGAAGTGGGAGAGGAGGACAGGGCACTGTGGGGTAAATGTGAAACGATGGGGGTTATTGTGGGTGTGCAGGGGGACAGGGCACTGTGGGGTAAATGTGAAACGATGGGGGTTATTGTGGGTGTGCAGGGGACAGGGCACTGTGGGGTAAATGTGAAACGATGGGGGTTATTGTAGGTGTGCAGGGGGACAGGGCACTGTGGGGGTGAATGAGAGAGGGTGGTGGTATTGTGGGAGGGAGACAGGGCACTGTGGGGGTGAATGAGAGAGGGTGGTGGTATAGTGGGAGGGAGACAGGGCACTGTGGAGGTGAATGGGAGAGTTTGAGGGTATTGTGAGGGCTGACGTGGGTGAGGGGGCACTGGGGGGCTGATTATTATTATACTGTTTAATGTTATGAGATATTCACTCCATCATATGTGAGGGTATGTGTCCTCGAGGTGTTTTGGCAGCGCTTTGGACGCAGCAGATACCCCGCTCCGCCTAAAGTGCTGCCCCCTGTTGTAAGCACGGTGATTCTGCATATATTCATTGCACACAGGTGGAATCACTGCATCCTATTCATAGACTGTTTTATTTATCTTGTGGAGACGGAGCATCTCCACAAGATCAATAGACATGCTGCTGTCTAGAAAGACACGCCACATGTCCGGTTACGCAGGTCTGCCACCTGCGTCTATGTACGCATAGTGGAGATGGGATTTCATAAAATCCCCTCCACTAGGCTGTAACATCTGGAAGCTGCGGTTTCGACGCTGCGGATGTACACAGCGTCCAATCCCCAGCAAAACCCCAAGCAATACGCCCATGGAAACATACCCTAATAGTTGCTGTCTTGGGGGCTGGAGATGGGGAGGTCAGGGGCTTTTTATTATTGCGAGCTGGGTCTTTTATAAGTATTAGTAAAACAAGCATAGCAAAGAAGGTTAATATTACTATAACAAGGATAAGTATTAACATAAGGGCGCAGACAGACGCTGTATAACTCATGCGACGAGCGCATTGCAATCCTCGGACTGGCCCTGACACCTCTCCTGACATAAGCTTGACAGCGTGATAAATTGCTATGCAACTGTCAGCCTCAGGTCAGGAGAGCCGACGGTCAGTCCAAGGATTGCGATGCGATCTTCACATGAGAAATACGTCCGTCTGTCTGCCCTCTAACAAGTATAACAATACAGTAACCACGGGCTGCATTCTATGTTATAAGAATAAATTCCTTATAATTAAATTATTAAAGGGAACCTGTCACACCCCCCCCCCAGGGCCTATTAAGGTAATAGAGCCAGCCCCCTTCATCAGCACTAAGGCTGCATTCTGTGAAGGTGGCTCTTATGTTTGTGACCCCTAATAACGCTGAAATATTCACTTTTATAAATTGCGTGCCATACCTGTATTGAGTCTGGGGGGTACGTCTTTTGTCCCCGGACACAACCGTCTCCCAGCCGTCCATCATCCCCCCGGGCGCCGATGCCTGGGCTCTCATTTTTCGGGCATACGCCCTGTGCGCTGCCCTGGAACTCCCATCAGCTGATGTACTGATATTGCGCCTGCGTGTAGCGGAGGACCGAGATCCCGTCCCGAAGTGTGTTATGATTTATTCACACTGCGGGGCTGGGAATCTGGTGCTATGCGCAGGTGCGATCTACTTACATCACTTGTTATAAGTTCCAGGTCAGCGCGCATTGCGCATGCCCGAGAAATAATTGCAGAGCGCCGGTGACGGCACAAGACAGAGAGGAGGCGGTGCTCGGTGGGATGATGAACGGCTGCGAGGTGGCTGAGTCAGGGGGAGAAAACGTACCCCCCGGACTCAATACAGGTATGGCGCACAATTTATAAAAGTGAATATTTCAGCGTTATTAACCCCTTCCCGACCCATGACGCCACGTAGGCGTCATGAAAGTCGGTGCCAATCCGACCCATGACGCCTATGTGGCGTCATGGAAAGATCGCGTCCCTGCAGGCCGGGTGAAAGGGTTAACTCCCATTTCACCCGATCTGCAGGGACAGGGGGAGTGGTAGTTTAGCCCAGGGGGGGTGGCTTCACCCCCTCGTGGCTACGATCGCTCTGATTGGCTGTTGAAAGTGAAACTGCCAATCAGAGCGATTTGTAATATTTCACCTATTATAACTGGTGAAATATTACAATCCAGCCATGGCCGATGCTGAAATATCATCGGCCATGGCTGGAAATACCAATGTGCCCCCACCCCACCCCTCCGATCGCCCCCCCAGCCCTCCGATCTGCCCGATAAACTGCCCCGCTCCCCTCCGTCCTGTGCTCCGCTCCCCCCGTGCTCTTGTCCGCTCACCCCCGTGCTCCAATCACCCCCCCTGCACTCCGATCCACCCCCCCCCGGTGCTCCGTTCCACCCCCCCGTGCTCCATTCCAGCCCCCCCTGCTCCGTTCCACCCCTCCCGCGCTCCGATTCCCCCCCTCCCGCGCTCCGATTCCCCCCCCCCCCGTGCTCCGATCCCCCCCCCCGTGGTCCCCCCCCACCCCATCATACTTACCGATCCAGCCGGGGTCCCGTCCGTCTTCTCCCTGGGCGCCGCCATCTTCCAAAATGGCGGGCGCATGCGCAGTGCGCCCGCCGAATCTGCCGGCCGGCAGATTCGTTCCAAAATGCATTTTGATCACTGAGATAGATTATATCTCAGTGATCAAAATAATAAAAAAAATAATAAATGACCCCCCCCCCCCCACTTTGTCACCCCCATAGGTAGGGACAATAAAAAAAAAGAATTTTTTTTTTTCCACTAATGTTAGAATAGGGTTAGGGTTAGGGGTAGGTTAGGGCTAGGGTTAGGGGTAGGGTTAGGGTTAGGGTTTCGGTATGTGCACACGTATTCTGGTCCTCTGCGGATTTTTCCGCTGCGGATTTGATAAATCCGCAGTGCTAAACCGCTGCGGATTTATGGCGGATTTACCGCGTTTTTTTCTGCGCATTTCACTGCGGTTTTACAACTGCGATTTTCTATTGGAGCAGTTGTAAAACCGCTGCGGAATCCGCACAAAGAAGTGACATGCTGCGGAATGTAAACCGCTGCGTTTCCGTGCAGTTTTTCCGCAGCATGTGTACAGCGATTTTTGTTTCCCGTAGGTTTACATTGAACTGTAAACTCATGGGAAACTGCTGCGGATCCGCAGCATTTTCCGCAGCGTGTGCACATACCTTTAGAATTAGGCTATGTGCACACTGTGCGGATTTGGCTGCGGATTGGCCGCTGCGGATTCGCAGCAGTGTTCCATCAGGTTTACAGTACCATGTAAACCTATGGAAAACCAAATCCGCTGTGCCCATGGTGCGGAAAATACCGCGCGGAAACGCTGCGTTGTATTTTCCGCAGCATGTCAATTCTTTGTGCGGATTCCGCAGCGTTTTACACCTGTTCCTCAATAGGAATCCGCAGGTGAAATCCGCACAAAAAACACTGGAAATCCGCGGAAAATCCGCAGGTAAAACGCAGTGCCTTTTACCCGCGGATTTTTCAAAAATGGTGCGGAAATATCTCACACGAATCCGCAACGTGGGCACATAGCCTTAGGGTTAGGGTTGGAAATAGGGTTGTGGTTAGGGTTGTGATTAGGGTTATGGCTACAGTTGGGATTAGGGTTAGGGGTGTGGGGGGGTTAGTGTTGGAGGTAGAATTGAGGGGTTTCCACTGTTTAGGCACATCAGGGGTCTCCAAACGCAACATGGCGCCACCATTGATTCCAGCCAATCTCGTATTCAAAAAGTCAAATGGTGCTCCCTCACTTCCGAGCCCTGACGTGTGCCCAAACAGTGGTTTACCCCCACATATGGGGTACCAGCATACTCAGGACAAACTGCGCAACAATTACTGGGGTCCAATTTCTCCTGTTACCCTTGTGAATCTAAAAAAATGCTTGCTAAAACATGATTTTTGAGGAAAGAAAAATGATTTTTTATTTTCACGGCTCTGCGTTGTAAACGTCTGTGAAGCACTTGGGGGTTCAAAGTGCTCACCACATATCTAGATAAGTTCCTTGGGGGGTCTAGTTTCTAAAATTGGGTCACTTGTGGGGGTTTCTACTGTTTAGGCACACCAGGGGCTCTGCAAACGCAACGTGACACCCGCAGACCATTCCATCAAAGTCTGCATTTCAAAAGTCACTACTTCCCTTCTGAGCCCCGACGTGTGCCCAAACAGTGGTTTACCCCCACTCATGGGGTATCAGCGTACTCAGGAGAAACTGGACAACAACTTTTGGGGTCCAATTTCTCCTGTTACCCTTGGGAAAATTAAAAAATTCTGGGCTAAATAATTATTTTTGAGGAAAGAAAACGTATTTATTATTTTCACGGCTCTGCATTATAAACTTCTATGAAGTGCTTGGGGGTTCAAAGTGCTCACCACACATCTAGATAAGTTCCTTTGGGGGTCTAGTTTCCAAAATGGGGTCACTTGTGGGGGGTTTCTACTGTTAAGCCACATCAGGGGCTCTGCAAACGCAACGTGACGCCCACAGAGCATTCCATCAAAGTCTGCATTTCAAAACGTCACTACTTCACTTCCGAGCCCCGGCATGTGCCCAAACAGTGATTTACCCCCACATATGGGGTATCAGCGTACTCAGGAGAAACTGGACAACAACTTTTGGGGTCAAATTTCTCCTGTTACCCTTGGGAAAATAAAAAATTGCAGGCTAAAAGATCATTTTTGAGAAAATATTTTTTTATTTTTATTTTCATGGCTCTGCGTTATAAACTTCTGTGAAGCACTTGGGGGTTCAAAGTCCTCACCACACATCTAGATTAGTTCCTTTGGGGGTCTAGTTTCCAAAATGGGGTCATTTCTGGGGGATCTCCAATGTTTAGGCACACAGGGGCTCTCCAAACGTGACATGGTGTCCGCTAATGATTGGAGCTAATTTTCCATTTAAAAAGCCAAATGGCGTGCCATCCCTTCCGAGCCCTGCCGTGCGCCCAAACAGTGGTTTACCCCCACATATGGGGTATCAGCGTACTCAGGACAAACTGGACAACAATATTTGTGGTCCAATTTCTCCTATTATCCTTGGCAAAATAGGAAATTCCAGGCTAAAAAATCATTTTTGAGGAAAGAAAAATTATTTTTTATTTTCATGGCTCTGCGTTATAAACTTCTGTGAAGCACCTGGGGGTTTAAAGTGCTCAATATGCATCTAGATAAGTTCCTTGGGGGGTCTAGTTTCCAAAATGGGGTCACTTGTGGGGGAGCTCCAATGTTTAGGCACACAGGGGCTCTCCAAACGCGACATGGTGTCCGCTAACAATTGGAGCTAATTTTCCATTCAAAAAGTCAAATGGCGCGCCTTCCCTTCCGAGCCCTGCCGTGTGCCCAAACAGTGGTTTACCCCCACATATGAGGTATCGACGTACTCGGGAGAAATTGCCCAACAAATTTTATGATCCATTTTATCCTACTGCCCATGTGAAAATGAAAAAATTGAGGCGAAAATAATTTTTTTGTGAAAAAAAAGTACTTTTTCATTTTTACAGATCAATTTGTGAAGCACCTGAGGGTTTAAAGTGCTCACTAGGCATCTAAATAAGTTCCTTGGGGGGTCTAGTTTCCAAAATGGGGTCACTTGTGGGGGAGCGCCAATGTTTAGGCACACAGGAGCTATCCAAATGCGACATGGTGTCCGCTAACGATGGAAATAATTTTTCATTCAAAAAGTCAAATGGCGCTCCTTCCCTTCCGAGCCTTACCATGTGCCCAAACAGTGGTTTACCCCCACATGTGAGGTATTGGTGTACTCTGGAGAAATTGCCCAACACATTTTAGGATCCATTTTATCCTGTTGCCCATGTAAAAATGAAAAAATTTAGGCTAAAAGAATTTTTTTGTGAAAAAAAAGTACTTTTTCATTTTTACGGATCAATTTGTGAAGCACCTGGGGGTTCAAAGTGCTCACTATGCATCTAGATAAGTTCCTTGGGGCGTCTAGTTTCCAAAATGGGGTCACTTGTGGGGGAGCTCCAATTTTTAGGCACACGGGGGCTCTCCAAACGTGACATGGTGTCCGCTAAAGAGTGGAGCCAATTTTTAAAGTCAAATGGCGCTCCTTCCCTTCCAAGCCCTGCCGTGCGCCCAAACAGTGGTTTACCCCCACATATGAGGTATCAGCGTACTCAGGACAAATTGGACAACAACTTTCGTGGTTCAGTTTCTCCTTTTACCATTGGGAAAATTAAAAAATTGTTGCTAAAAGATAATTTTTGTGACTAAAAAGTTAAATGTTCATTTTTTACTTCCATGTTGCTTCTGCTGCTGTGAAGCACCTGAAGGGTTAATAAACTTCTTGAATGTGGTTTTGAGTACCTTGAGGGGTGCAGTTTTTAGAATGGTGTCACTTTTGGGTATTTTCAGCCATATAGACCCCTCAAACTGACTTCAAATGTGAGGTGGTCCCTAAAAAAAATGGTTTTGTAAATTTCGTTGTAAAAATGACAAATCGCTGGTCAAATTTTAACCCTTATAACTTCCTAACAAAAAAAAATTTTGTTTCCAAAATTGTGCTGATGTAAAGTAAACATGTGGGAAATGTTATTTATTAACTATTTTGTGTCACATATCTCTCTGGTTTAACAGAATAAAAATTCAAAATGTGAAAATTGCGAAATTTTCAAAATTTTCGCCAAATTTCCGTTTTTATCACAAATAAACGCAGAATTTATTGACCTAAATTTACCACTAACATGAAGCCCAATATGTCACGAAAAAACAATCTCAGAACCGCTAGGATCCGTTGAAGCGTTCCTGAGTTATTACCTCATAAAGGGACACTGGTCAGAATTGCAAAAAACGGCAAGGTCTTTAAGGTCAAAATAGGCTGGGTCATGAAGGGGTTAAGGATCAAAAACATAAGAGCCACCTTCACAGAATGCAACCTTAGTACTGAAGAAGGTGGCTCTTTTACCTTAATAGGCCCTGGGGGGGGGGGGGTGACAGGTTCCCTTTAAGTTATTAAAGGCTTGGGATAATTGTCTGCAGTCACTCTACAGACTGCCAAATCATGAAGGGGTGCACCTGCCGTCATGAGACCCCAAGACCACTGGTGTGATCAGGCGCTCATGCGACCACGTTTGCTATTTGCACGTGTTGACTAGACAAGTTTGACTTCTCTCAATAGAAGAAAATCGTCACATGACCTCCTGCTCTCATCAGCGATGCTGGGGCCATTATTACTGTACATAGGGGGACTCCTAAATATTAAGTAGGCACTTACGAAGCATTGAAGCCTAACTACTGGGTGGCAGATTGTGCTGTACCGGCTGTCAGTCTGTCCCGGGGCATCAGTTACAGCCGCCGCTCTCTATACACAGAGCAGTGACTGAAAAATGTGGAAGTAATAGTATATACAGATGGGAAAGAAGGTCCTCTGTAAGTCACCATCTATAACTGTACTGTGATCTCTCTATGTCATGCAGGACTGGTCTCTACTACTATATGGTATTACCGTATGGCGGTAATATCAGTACTGGTTATTGTATAGAGATTTATTTTGTCTGTGGACACAGACAGAAAAGGGCCCATGTGCAAGAACAATATATGGGCCCTTTGCAGCCCAAGAACTTCTAAAAATACAAAATTGCACCTTATTTAGAGGTAGAAAAGGCTCCCTTAACTCTTGGGCCCATGTGCTGCCGCATAGTTTGCACTAATGATATGTCCGCCTGTTAGGGGCCCACTCACATCCTGAGCTGAACCCCTAGCTACGCCTCTGCCTAGCGCTTATACAACCTCACAAAATCCCTCCAAATTTACACAAGAAAATTATTATCTACTATGAAGGCTATGTTCACACGCCATGGGTTTTACAAAGCTGCGAGAAGCACACTACATTGTATGAGTTTTGTATGCAAAATTTACTTACTTGCTAAATTGTAGTATAGAGGTTTTGTATTGAAATGGTAAATACACAAATTGTGGATTGTATGTGATTTTCATGCAGATTTTAGCACAGATTTTGTTGTGGATTTCACCATATTCATTGAAAAGGGTTAATGACTAGTGATGAGTGAATATACTCATTACTCGAGATTTCCCGAGCATGCCAGCATAAGTACATGTGGGGGTTCCCTAGCAACCAGGCAACCCCCACATGTACTCAGCCTGGCTAACAGATGTAAATCATTCAGCTGCGGCAATGAAAACTAATATCCTACAGACTTTACAAAAAATCTTATCTACATGCTGTGGTGAAAAAATAAATCTGTGGTGTGGATTCCAAGGTAGATTCACACCTAAAAGATCTGCTGTAGATTTTTTCACAGCAAAATGCAAGAATATTACATTCAGATTTTGCCACGGATTTTGTTGCAGATTTGCTACAAATTTCAACCTGTGTTTCAATAACATCATGGCCAGGCAGTGCCCCCGACAGACATCAGCTATTTCTATGACCGCCTGCCAGGTGCATGTTTTAATTGGCCCTGTCCGGAGAGGCATCTAAATTTAGTGCAGGCTTGTAGCTTTACCAAAATAAACGTAAGCAGGAGGGCAGCGCTTGGGTCTCAGTGGGAATGTAGAGCATTTAACCCCTTAAGCCCCGAGGGTGGTTTGCACGTTAATGACCGGGCCAATTTTTACAATTCTGACCACTGTCCCTTTATGAGGTTATAACTCTGGAACGCTTCAACGGATCTTGGCGATTCTGACATTGTTTTCTCGTGACATATTGTACTTCATTTTAGTAGTAACATTTATTCGATATAACTTGCGTTTATTTGTGAAAAAAACGGAAATTTGGCGAAAATTTAGAAAGTTTCGCAATTTTCCAACTTTAAATTTTTATGCCCTTAAATCACAGAGATATCTCACGCAAAATACTTAATAAGTAACATTTCCCACATGTCTACTTTACATCAGCACAATTTTGGAACCAAAATTTTTTTTTGTTAGGGAGTTATAAGGGTTAAAAGTTGACCAGCAATTTCTCATTTTTACAACACCATTTTTTTTTAGGGACCACATCTCATTTGATGTCATTTTGAGGGGTCTATATGATAGAAAATACCCAAGTGTGAGACCATTCTAAAAACTGCACCCCTCAAGGTGCTCAAAACCACATTCAAGAAGTTTATTAACCCTTCAGGGGTTTCACAGGAATTTTTGGAATGTTTAAATAAGAATGAATATTTAACTTTTTTTCACACAAAATTTATTTCAGCTCCAATTTGTTTTATTTTACCAAGGGTAACAGGATAAAATGGATGCCAAACATTGTTGTACAATCTGTACTGAGTACGCTGATAGCCCATATGTGGGAGTAAACCACTGTTTGGGCGCATGGCAGAGCTCGGAAGGGAAGGAGCGCCATTTGACTTTTCAATGCAAAATTGACAGGAATTGAGATGGGACGCCATGTTGCGTTTGGAGAGCCACTGATGTGCCTAAACATTGAAACCCCCCATAAGTGACACCATTTTGGAAAGTAGACACCCTAAGGAACTTATCTAGATGTGTGGTGACCACTTTGACCCACCAATTGCTTCACAGAAGTTTATAATGCAGAGCCGTAAAAATAAAAAATCATATTTTTTCACAAAAATGATCTTTTCGCCCCCAATTTTTTATTTTCCCAAGAGTAAGAGAAGAAATTGGACCTCAAAAATTGTTGGCCAATTTGTCCTGAGTACGCTGATACCCCATATATGGGTGTAAACCATTGTTTGGGTGTATGGCAGAGCTCGGAAGGGAAGGAGCGCCATTTGACTTTTCAATGCAAAATTGACTGGAATTGAGATGGGACGCCATGTTGCGTTTGGAGAGCCCCTGATGTGCCTAAACATTGGAACCCCTCACAAGTGACACCATTTTGAAAAGTAGACCCCTTAAGGAACTTATCTAGATGTGTGGTGAGCACTTTGACCCAACAAGTGCTTCACAGAAGTTTATAATGCAGAGCCGTAAAAATAAAAAATCTTATTTTTTCACAAAAATGATCTTTTCGCCCCCAATTTTTTATTTTCCCAAGGGTAAGAGAAGAAATTAGACCACAAAAGTTGTTGTGCAATTTGTCCTGAGTGCGACGATACCCCATATGTGGGGGGTAAACCACTTTTTGGGTGCATAGCAGAGCTCGGAAGGGAAGGAGCGCCATTTGACTTTTCAATGCAAAATTGACTGGAATTAAGTTGGGACGCCATGTTGGTTTGGAGAGCCCCTGATGTGCCTAAACATTAAAACCCCCCACAAGTGACACCATTTTGGAAACTAGACCCCATAAGGAACTTATCTAGATGTGTTTTGAGAGCTTTGAACCCCCAAATGTTTCACTACAGTTTATAACGCAGAGCCGTTAAAATAATTTTTTTTTTTTTTCGCAAAAATTATTTTTTAGCCCCCAGTTTTGTATTTTCACAAGGGTAACATAATAAATTGGACCCCAAAAGTTGTTGTCCAATTTGT
Organism: Ranitomeya imitator; assembly: GCF_032444005.1. NCBI lineage: Eukaryota > Metazoa > Chordata > Amphibia > Anura > Dendrobatidae > Ranitomeya > Ranitomeya imitator. The sequence continues at coordinate 653,214,822 of NC_091282.1, read as the reverse complement.
CCTGAGTACGCTGATACCCCATATGTGGGGGGGAACCACTGTTTGGGCACATGGCAGAGCTCGGAAGGGAAGGAGCGCCATTTGGAATGCAGACTTAGATGGATTGGTCTGCAGGAGTCACGTTGCATTTGCAGAGCCCCTGATGTACCCAAACAGTACAAACCCCCCACAAGTGACCCCATATTAGAAACTAGACCTCCCAAGGAACTTATCTAGATGTGTTGTGAGAACTTTGAACCCCTAAGTGTTTCACTACAGTTTATAACGCAGAGCCGTGAAAATAAAAATTATTTTTTTTTTTCACAAAAATGATTTTTTAGCCCCCAGCTTTGTATTTTTACAAGGGTAACAGAATAAATTGGACCCCAAAAGTTGTTGTTCAATTTGTCCTGAGTACGCTGATACCCCGTATGTGGGGGGGAACCACTGTTTGGGCGCATGGCAGAGCTCGGAAGGGAAGGAGCGCCATTTGGAATGCAGACTTAGATGGATTGGTCTGCAGGCGTCACGTTGCATTTGCAGAGCCCCTGATGTACCCAAACAGTAGAAACCACCCACAAGTGACCCCATATTGAAACTAGACCTCCCATGGAACTTATCTAGATGTGTTGTGAAAACTTTGAACCCCCAAGTGTTTCACTACAGTTTACAACGCAGAGCCGTGAAAATAAAAAATCCTTTTTTTTCCCACAAAAATGATTTTTAGCCCCCCAAATTTTTATTTTCCCAAGGATAACAAGAGAACTTGGACCCAAAAAGTTGTTGTCCAATTTGTCTCGAGTACGATGATACCCCATATGTTGGGGTAAACCCCTGTTTGGGCGCACGGGAGAGCTCGGAAGTGAAGGAGCACTGTTTTACTTTTTCAATGCAGAATTGGCTGGAATTGAGATCGGACGCCATGTCGCGTTTGGAGAGCCCCTGATGTGCCTAAACAGTGGAAACCCCCCAATTATAACTGAAACCCTAATCCAAACGCACCCCTAACCCTAATCCCAACTGTAACCCTAACCACACACCTAACCCTGACACACCCCTAATTCTAATCCCAACCCTAATCCCAACCGTAAATGTAATACAAACCCTAACCCTAGCCCTAACCCTAGCCCTAACCCTAACCCTAATGGGAAAATGGAAATAAATACATTTTTTTTAATTTTATTATTTTTCCCTAAGGCTAGGTTCACATTGCATTAGGGAAATCCGTTTAGCACTAGCGGATTGCGCTAACGCAATGTCTTTTTAGGTGTCGTGTTTAGTGGTCGCGTTAACGTCCCCGCTCTGGAAGATCGGGGATCGGACCTCGGGCGCGCCGCGGACGCTGCAAGCAGCGTCTGAGGCGCGCCACAAAAGAACGGCACCTTGCTAGCGCGAGCCGAAAATGGCACGCTCTAGCGATGCGCTACACCCGAAAATCACATTGCTGTCAATGGTTGTGCTAACGGACCCGTTGCACGGCGTTAATTGTGACATTTTCGCCGTGCAACGCTGTCCGTTAGCGTTAACCCATTAACGCAATGTGAACCTAGCCTAACTAAGGGGGTGATGAAGGGGGGTTTGATTTACTTTTATAGCGAGTTTTTTATATCGGATTTTTATGATTGGCAGCCGTCACACACTAAAAGACGCTTTTTATAGCAAAAAAGTTTTTGCGTCTCCACATTTTGAGACCTATAATTTTTCCATATTTTGGTCCACAGAGTCATGTGAGGTCTTGTTTTTTGCGGGACGAGTTGACGTTTTTATCGGTTACATTTTCGGACATGTGACAGTTTTTGATCGCTTTTTATTCCGATTTTTTGTGAGGCAGAATGACCAAAAACCAGCTATTCATGAATTTCTTTTGGGGGAGGCTTTTATACCGTTCCGCGTTTGGTAAAATTGATGAAGCAGTTTTATTCTTCGGGTCAGTACGATTACAGCGATACCTCATTTATATCATTTTTTTTATGTTTTGGCGCTTTTATACGATAAAAGCTATTTTATAGAAAAAATAATTATTTTGGCATCGCTTTATTCTCAGGACTATAACTTTTTTATTTTTTTGGTTATGATGCTATATGGCGGGTCGTTTTTTGCGGGACAAGATGACGTTTTCAGAGGTACCATGGTTATTTATATCCGTCTTTTTGATCGCGTGTTATTCCACTTTTTGTTCAGCGTTATGATAATAAAGCGTTGTTTTTTGGCTCGTTTTTTTTTTTTTTTTCTTACGGTGTTCACTGAAGGGGTTAACTAGTGGGCCAGTTTTATAGGTCGGGTCGTTACGGACGCGGCGATACTAAATATGTGTACTTTTATTGTTTTTTTTGTTTTTTTTTTTATGTAAAGAAATGTATTTATGGGAATAATATTTTTTTTTTTCTGCTTTATTTAGGAATTTTTTTTTTATTTTTTTTTACAAGTGTGGAAATTTTTTTTTTTACTTTTTCACTTTGTCCCAGGGGGGGACATCACAGATCACCGATCTGACAGTGTGCACAGCACTCTGTTAGATCGGTGATCTGACATACAGCCGGGCAGGATTAGAGCTGCAGCTGCAGCCTGATCCTGACCCGGAAGTGCTCCCTGCAGGACCCGGATGCAGCCCGGCGGCCATTTTGGATCCGGGGACTGCAGGGAGAAGACGCTCGGTACACGGTGAGCACATCACCGTGTACCGATCGTCTCAGGGAAGCCCGCAGGGAGCCCTCTCCCTGCGCGATGCTTCCCTGCACCGCCGGCACACCGCGATCATCTTTGATCGCGGTGTGCCGGGGGGTTAATGTGCCGGGAGCGGTCCGTGACCGCTCCTGGCACATAGTGCCGGATGTCAGCTGCGATAGGCAGCTGACACCCGGCCGCGATCGGCCGCGCTCCCCCCGTGAGCGCGGCCGATCGCATATGACGTACTATCCCGTCCATGGGAATTAAGTCCCAGGTCACCTGGACGGGATAGTACGTCATATGGGATTAAGGGGTTAAAAAGCAGATCGGGGAACTGCATTGTGGGTAATACTAGACTATAATACTATCGATGTTTAATAATATACTAGACTCTAGTAGAGTACTAAGAAAGTTGGGAACATGAAGGAGGAGACACAAGAAGAAAGCAGGTAAGGTGGGGGGGAGAAATAGGGGACTATGCATTTCTAAGAATCCAAGGTGACTGTGAAACTATATAATGGCTCCAGAGATGCAAAAATGGTTAGCTACATGAAGACCGTGAGGTTAGCAGAATAACCAGAGGACGTGCTTGGTGACGCGTGAAGATGTGTTGCTTGATACCATGCTGTTTTGTCATATATATCTCTATTTAATCTTTTTATATAAAAGGATAGAGCGGAGCAGATTATGACCACATGACCTTGCACTCTGGAGAACACTGGCCAGAAGAACCTTTAGGATGTAGGCTTGAAACCTCTATCTATGCTCCCTTTTTACAAGGCATCCCTTATCTGTTGTTTCCTGAACATAGGGGGCACTCCAGTGATGGAAGATTCCAGTAATGGGGCCAAGAATAGGACGTTTTGGAGTGTCCCAATTCTTCAGAAGCATGGCAAGTTTCCCCTTTTTCTACAAGCCTCCCAGGCGTTGCTGGAGAATTGGCAAGCATAGATTAAATATGTCAAATATTATAGGGCAGCACGGTGGCGCAGTGGTTAGCACTGCAGCCTTGCAGCGCTGGGGTCCTGGGTTCTAATCCCACCCAGGACAACATCTGCAAAGAGTTTGTATGTTCTCTCCGTGTTTGCGTGGGTTTCCTCTGGGTACTCCGGTTTCCTCCCACATTCCAAAGACATACTGATAGGGATTATAGATTGTGAGCCCCATTGGGGACAGTGATGATAATGTGTGCAAAACTGTAAAGCGCTGCGGAATATGTTAGCGCTATATAAAAATAAAGATTATTATTATTATAAATATTGAGGGTCTAGTAGTCTGACCAAACTTGAACAAAATATTATTCTTGAGCTGCAATTTTAATTAAACCTCTACATGTGCTAGGAAACCACCAAAGTTACAAACATGACCCTTAAAACCATGAGCTCCATCTCTCAATAATGTCACATTTCCCACGGTTGGAACTTATTAACCTATCATGGGCTTGTAAATAAAGTCATCAAGAGTCTAAAGCCCCCGTCACACAAAGCGAGATCGCTGCTGAGTCACAAGTTTTGTGACGCAACAGCGACCTCAGTAACGATCTCGCTATGTGTGACACGTAGCAGCGACCAGGCCCCTGCTGTGAGATCGCTGGTCATGTCGGAATGGCCTGGACCTTTTTTTGATCGTTGAGGTCCCGCTGGGTAGCACACATCGCTGTGTTTGACACCTTACCAACGACCTCGACAGGACATCCCTCATTGAGGTCTGAATCATCATGAAATAGCTGCCGTGTGACATCGTTGCACAGGTCGCTACAGGTCGCCGCATCGCTGCTGCGTCGTTGGGGAGATCTCACTGTTTGACATCTCACCAGCGACCACATAGCGACGCAGCAACGATCCCTGACAGGTCGTATCGTTGTCGGGATCGCTTTAGCGTCGCTAAGTGTGACGGGGCCTTAAGGTCCCCATACACTAAAGCCTGATGAGAAAGGTCAACAGATTAATGTGTAGAGAGGCATCCCAATTCTCCAATTGAGAGACGATGACGGGGAAGAGAAGGCTCGGCACACTGAACCTCCAAGGGCTGATCCTTTTATTCTCTAGGACAGGGGTCAGGAACCTTTTTGGCTAAGAGAGCCGTAAACGCCACATATTTTGAAATATAGTTCCGCGAGAGCCGTACAATATGTTTAAAGGGCCATTGACAGATCAATCGCTCCAATGTTCACTTAGTACAGCAAGGAATGCTCCTCCCTGCTGTATAAAGCCACAACTGGACTGAAACAATGGTAATTAGCAGTAAAAAATTAAATAAATAACTTACATTGTGAGCTTGCGATGCATGACATCAGTCCAGCAGTCTGGCTTCTTCTTTTTCCTGCGCATGACTGGAAGCTGGCATTCTTCCCACCTGATGTTGAGAGAATGCCAGCTTTGAGGCATTCGCAGAAGAAAGAAGCTGGAATGTTGGACATGTCACACAACGCATTGTCAGTTATGTCAATTGTCTATTTTATTATTGTATCCATCCTGCCCCATGTCTCCAATCATGCCCCGTGTCTACATTCTGCCCATGCCTCCAGTCCTGCCCCCAGTGTGTCCAGCATATTACCCCCAGTGTGTCCAGCATATTACCCCCAGTGTGTCCAGCAATCTGCCCCAGTATGTCCAGCATATTGCCCCCAGACAGTGTGTCCAGCAATCTGCCCCAGTGTGTCCAGCATATTACCACCAGTGTGTCCAGCAATCTGGCCCAGTGTCTCCAGCATTGCCCCAGTGTATCCAGCATTGCCCCAGTGTGTCCAGCAATCATCTGCCCCAGTGTCTCCAGCAATCTGCCCCAGTGTCTCCAGCAATCTGCCCCAGTGTCTCCAGCAATCTGCCCCCAGTGTCTCCAGCAATCTGCCCCCAGTGTCTCCAGCAATCTGCCCCCAGTGTGTCCTCCAGCAATCTGCCCCCAGTGTGTCCTCCAATCTGCCCCACTGTCTCCAGCATTGCCCCCAGTGTGTCCTCCAATCTGCCTCACTGTCTCCAGCATTGCCCCCAGTGTGTCCTCCAATCTGCCCTACTGTCTCCAGCTTTGCCCGCTTAGTGTGTCCTCCAATCTGCCCCAGTGTCTCCAGCATTGCCCCCAGTGTGTCCTCCAATCTGCCCCAGTGTCTCCAGCATTGCCCCCCAGTGTGTCCTCCAGCATTGCCCCCCACTCCCCCAGTGTGTCCACCGATAACTGATCCAAAAAAAAAAAAAAAAAAAACAAGCAGTCTCCTCACCTGTCCGCGCTCCAGGCGGCGAGCTCCCTGCAGCAGCGCACACTCGCCGGCGACTGACAATGACGTCAGACGCCGGCGACGTGTGCGCTGCGGCCGACATCAGCCGCCAGCCTCCAATTGGCTGGCGGCTGTTGTTGTTAACTATTGATGTGCGGGCGCGCGCCCGCACATCAATAGGAAACCGCCGCAGCGCTGCAAGGGGCCCGGTGAGCAGATGAGAAGGGGCCCGATGCGGCCCCCTCTCTCCGCCCACCGGGTCCGGGGGGCACATAAACGCCGGCGGCGGCGGCCGGCACGGGCCGGCATTCACAAATGATTATCAGAGGGTTAATCTGCGGTAGCCCAGGGCCCCCCCAGACCACTGGGCCCTGGGCTACCGCCCATATTGACCCTCTGATAATCCGCCCCTGGAAGTAAGTGACGGAAGTGTGCGGGAGCAGGAGGCGGACATAGTGCGGTGACCAGGGGCGTCTGACTTGCCGGCCCCGGGCCCCCTGTCTGCGAGCCAGATACGGCCATCAAAAGAGCCATATCTGGCTCGCGAGCCATAGGTTCCCGACCCCTGCTCTAGGAGATACAGTGGCATGCAAAAGTTTCGACTCCATCAATCAAAATTATTGTCATTTTGAACAGCTTTCAAGTTAAAGATCAAATGATCTCCAGAAGGCTTAAGGTACCTTCACACTGAGCAACTTTTGAACGAGAACGATAGTGATCCGTGACGTTGCAGCGTCCTGGCTAGCGATATCGTTGTGTTTGACACGCAGCAGCGATCAGGATCCTGCTGTAACATCGCTGGTCGGAGCTAGAAGGCCAGAACTTTATTTCGTCGCTGGATCACCTGCTGTCATCGCTGGATCGGCGTGTGTGACACCGATCCAGCGATGTGTTCACTTGTAACCAGGGTAAACATCGGGTTACTAAGCACAACGACTTACCAACGATCACGGCCAGGTCGTATCGCTGGTCGTGATCGTTGGAAAGTTGCTCTGTGTGAAGGTACCTTTAAAGTTAAAGATAACACATTTCCTTTGCATTTTCAGCAAAACACACACACGCACATATACACACACACATACAGTGGGTACGGAAAGTATTCAGACCCCTTTAAATTTTTCATTCTTTGTTTCATTGCAGCCATTTGGTAAATTCAAAAAAAGTTAATATTTTTCTCATTAATGTACGCTCTGCACCCCATCTTGACTGAAAAAAACAGAAATGTAGAAATTTTTGCAAATGTAATAAAAAAGAAAAACTGAAATATCACATGGTTATAAGTATTCAGACCCTTTGCTCAGACACTGATATTTAAGTCACACGCTGTCCATTTCCTTGTGATTCTCCTTGAGATGGTTCTACTCATTCATTGGAGTCCAGCTGTGTTTAATTAAACTGATAGGACTTGATTTGGAAAGGCACCCACCTGTCTATATAAGACCTCACAGCTCACAGTGCATGTCAAACCAAATGAGGATCATGAGGTCAAAGGAACTGGTGAGGAGCTCAGAGACAGAATTATGGCAAGGCACAGATCTGGCCAAGGTTACAAAAGAATTTCTGCAGTACTCAAGGTTCCTAAGAGCACTGTGGCCTCCATAACCCTTAACCCTGCTGTACTGTTTGGGTTAATATGATTTTTGAGACCCTGTAGGTTTTTTTATATGAGGATTTGAAACTAGTGGTATCTTGACTTCTCCTCATTTGTGGAGCTCTATATATAATAAAATGGTTAGCTACATGAAGACCGTGAGGTTAGCAGAATAACCAGAGGACATGCTTGGTGACGCGTGAAGATGTGTTGCTTCATACCATGCTGTTTTGTCATATATATCTCTATTTAATCTTTTTATATAAAAGGATAGAGCGGAGCAGATTATGACCACATGACATTGCACTAGGATTTGAAACTAGTGGTATCTTGACTTCTCATTTGTGGAGCTCTCTCTCTCTCTCTCTCTCTCTCTCTCTCTCTCTCTCTCTCTATTTATTTTTTTTTGTTTACTTTTTGCTACACGCTGAATGTTACACTTGTACTGTTCGGGTCAATATGACCCGATAGCATTTTATACTGTTCTACAGGTCTCTGATTATTTCTGACTGCAAAAGTTGTTTTTTAATGTGTACTTCATCTCAAAATGGTGGTGGTTTCACTGTTCTTATCAGTAAACAAGTAATTATCTAGTATTATCCATTTGCTGTTTGTGAGAGAGGAGACTGGTTGTCTATCATTCAAGACAATGTATACCAAGTAAGCCAGCAAAATATGGCATCAAGATCTGGAGGACACTTTGCAACAGCAAGTTCATATGCTCTAAAAGTTCAAGTGTATACAGGAGAAACCCCTGGTGAAAGACCTGAAAAAAATCAGGGTATGCGTGTTGTTCTCGATTTGACCCATGGACTGAAAGGACAAAATGTCACATGTGACAACTTTTTTACATCCTATCAACAAGGCCAGATGTTGAAGAAAAAAACAACTTACCATGCTGGGTACTATAAGAAAAAACAAACCTGAACTACCGCAAGGTATCCTTAGCAAGAGAGAGGTGTACAGTTCTACTTTTTTTTTCTGGAAATACAACTGTTGTTTCTTATGTTCCAAAAAAAACCAAGCAGGTAATTCTAATGAGCACAATGCACCATGACAATGCCGTAAATGGTAGAGAAGACAGAAAGCCTGACATTATTTTGGATTATAATACCACAAAGGGAGCAGTTGATACAATATCAACATATACATGCAAACGCAAAACCAATCGGTGGCCAATGATTTTATTTTATAACATACTGGACGTTTCTGCAGACAATGCATTTGTCTTATGGAGAGAAATCGACCCCGATTGGAACCGGAATAAGCTGCATAAAAGAAGATTATTTCTTGAGGAATTGGGCAAATCCCTGGTTAGGCCATATATTGAGAGCAGAAAAGTGACCCCCAGAAGTGAAGGAGCAACAGCCATTGTAAAAAGTGTCCAGCATGCTCAAGAAAGAGACTCCACATCCACGGCCTCCACCAGCACAGCTACCAGCAGCACAGCTACCAGCAAAAAAAGGAAGAGATGTAGCTTCTGTCCGTCTTCCTGTGACAATAAGGGCTTGTTTTCACTTGCGAGGAACACGTCCGTGTCTCGCATGTGGAAACGAAGCTCTGGTGCCGGCACTCCAGAGCGGAGCGTGCAGCTCCATGTGTTGCAATGCGGCCGCACGCTCCGCTCCGGAGTGCCAGCACCAGAGCTTCGTTTACACATGCGAGACACGGTTGTGTTCCACGCAAGTGAAAACAAGCCTTAAGACTAATCTGACATGTGCTGGATGTTCAAAATATCTGTGTAAAGGACATGTCTTATTATTGTGTTCAGTGTAAAAACGCATGAACCTGTTCAGTTTTTCTTTTTTCTTTCTAAAAAGGTTGACGTTTTTATGATTTTTCATTTGTTGATTTATAAATATTGTTTTCAAAAAGTTACATTTCATGTTTTAGTAATAGTAATGTAAAGCTTCTTTGTTATTTGTGTGCAGAATGCCAACAATCAAAGATAATTGTAAAAAGCCTGTGTAACCTTTTTATGAAAAAAAATAAGTTAAGAAGTTTAAATTTTAATTTTTCATTTTCATTTCACATACAGTATAATAATGAAAAAAGTAATCAAATAAAACACTTAGAGTAGCTAAAAATCAAGAATTAATAGGGCGGGTCATATAGACCTGGGAACAGTACAAGTGTTCAAGTGAACAGCTGGGTTAAATGGAAGACGTTTGGGACCACCAGGAGTCTTCCTCGACCTGGCTGTCCAGCCAAACTGAGGAATCGTGGGAGAAGAGCCTTGGTTAGAGAGATAAAGAAGAACCCCAAGATCACTGTGGCTGAACTCCAGAGATGCAGTAGGGAGATGGGAGAAAGTTCCACAAAGTCAACTATCACTGCAGCCCTCCACCAGTCGGGCCTTTATGTCAGAGTGGCCCAACGGAAGCCTCTCCTCAGTGCAAGACATATCAAAGCCCACATAGTTTGCCAAAAAACACATGAAGGACTCACCGCCTATGAGAAAATCAGATTCTCCGGTCTGATGAGACGAAGATAGACCTTTTTGGAGATAATTGTAAGTGGTATGTGTGGAGAAAACCAGGCACTGCTCATCACCTGCTCAATTCAATCCCAACAGTGAAACATGGTGATGGCAGCATCATGCTATGGGGGGTGTTTTTCAGCTGCAGGGACAGGACGATTAGTTGTCATTGAAGGAAACATGAATGTGGCCAAGAACAGAGATATCCTGGATGAAAACCTCTTCCAGAGTGCTCTGGACCTCAGACTTGGCCAAAGGTTCACCTTCTAACAAAACAATGACCCTAAGCACACAACTAAAATAACAAAGGAGTGGCTTCAGAACAACTCTGTGACCATTCTTGACTGGCCAATCCAGAGCCCTGACCTAAACCCAAATGAGCATCTCTGGAGAGACCTGAAAACGGCTGTCCACCAACGTTCACCATCCAACCTGACGGAACTGGAGAGGATCTGCAAGGAAGAATTGCAGAGGATCCCCAAATCCAGGTGTGAAAAACTTGCTGCATCATTCCCAAGAAGACTCATGGCTGTACAAGCTCAAAACGGTGCTTCTACTCAATACTGCACAAAGGTCTGAATACTTATGAGTCTATGACCATTGATATTTCAATTTTTTCTTTTTTAATAAATTTGCATAAATTACTACATTTCTGTTTTTTTCAGTCAAGATGGGATGCAGAGTGTACATTTAATGAAAAAAAATTAACTTTTTTTAATTTACCAAATGGCTGCAATGAAACAGTGAAAAATTTAAAGGGGTCTGTATACTTTCAGTACCAACTGTGTGTGTATCTACTATATAATCGTCTAATTCTGTCTGTTTGTCTGTAACGGAAATCCCGCGTCGCAGATTGGTCGCCACATAGTTCACTCATGTTTACTGAACAAGTTCTTTCAGTCACAGTGTGATGTAGTTCAGTCACGTTTAATGGACAAGTTTTGTCAGTCACAGTGCCACGTAGTTCAGTCACGTTTACTGAACAAGTTCTGTCAATCACAGTGCGACATAGTTCACTCACGTTTACTGAATAAGTTCCGTCAGTCACAGTGCCATGTAGTTCACTCACGTTTACTGAACACGTTCAGTCAGTCAATGTGGTGTGCAAAAATATTTTGGGTTGATATTGTTAAAAATATATTATAGTGTCTATGTATTTCTTTTGTCCGATGATTTATTTAAATACAGTTAGATATTTATGTAATGGTTTATATAGTTTGATGATCTGTTTAATAATTTTGTTCAGTCGTATTAAGTTCTATGAGCAATAACATTTAATGATAATGTATATACTTTACCCGGAAAATCCTGTGTATTCAGTACATTATTCTAAAATCTTTATAAACTACATACATAGATTCTAGAATACCCGATGCGTTAGAATCGGGCCACCATCTAGTGTATATATATATATATATATATATATATATATATATATATATATATACACACTATACCTGAAATCCGCTGCCTCGGGCTAACTCTCGATTCTGCCCTGTCCTTCAAACCGCACGTCCAAACTCTTGCCACCTCCTGTCGCCTCCAACTCAAAAATATTGCCAGAATTCGTCCCTTCCTCAGCCAGCAATCTATTAAGACTCTTGTGCATGCCCTCATCATCTCCCGCCTCAATTACAGCAACACCCTCCTCTGTGGCCTCTCTGTTAACTCCCTTGCACCACTCCAGTCTGTCCTCAACTCTGCTGCTCGGCTAATCCACCTCTCTCCTAGCTACTCCCCTGCTTCACCCCTCTGCAAATCCCTCCACTGACTCCCAATTCCCCAACAAATCCAGTTCAAACTAATAACACTGATCTACAAAGCCATCCACAACCTGTCCCCTCCCTATATCTCTGAACTAATCTCCCACTATCTTCCCTCACGTAATCTTCGATCATCCCAAGACCTCCTACTCTCCTCCACACTTATTCGTTCCTCACACAACCGCCTACAAGATTTCTCCCGAATATCCCCCATCCTCTGGAATTCCATGCCTCAACATGTCCGACTATCCACCACCCTCGGATCCTTCAGACGGAACCTGAAAACCCATCTCTTCAGGAAAGCCTACAGCCTGCAATAACCATTCTGCCGCCTCACCGACCGCCCGAGCTGCCGCCATGTCACCGACCACCCGAGCTGCCGCCACGTCACCGACCACCCGAGCTGCCACCACGTCACCGACCATCCGAGCTGCCGCCACGTCACCGACCATCCGAGCTGCCGCCACGTCACGGACCACCCGAGCTACCGCCACGACCACCCGAGCTGCTGCCACGACCACCCGAGCTGCCGCTTCACCACCACCAGTGCTGCAGCACACCAACCTCCTGTCTCTTCCCCACTATCCTGAAGAATGTAAGTCCGCAAGGACAGGGTTCTCTCCCCTCTGTACCAGTCTGTCACTGTAAATTTGCTTGCTGTTAACGATATCTATAACCCTGTATGTAACCCCTTTTCACATGTACAGCACCATAGAATTAATGGTGCTATATAAATAAATAATTATATATATATATATATATATATATATATATATACACATTAAAAATTACAAAAAGGAAAAGGGCCAATGCAAGAGTTTTGGCACTCTCCATGGTCAGTACCTAGTAGCCCCCCTTTTGCAAGTATCACAGCTTGTAAACACTTTTTGTAGCCAGCCAACCAGCCAAGAGTCTTTCAAATCTTGTTTGAGGGATTTTAATCCATTCTTCCTTGGAGAATTCTTCCAATTCTGTGAGATTCCTGGGTCGTCCTCCATGCACTGCTATTTTGAGGTATAGCCACAGATTTTCAATGATTTTCAGATCAGAGGACAGTGAGAGCCATTGTAAAATCTTCAGCTGGCACCTTTCAAGGCAGTCTGTTGTGGATTTTGACATGTGTTTAGGATCATTATGCATCTGTAGGAGCCATCATCCTTTAAACTTCAGCTTTTTTACAAATGCTGTTATGTTTTCATCAAGAATTTGTTGAAATTTAATTGAATCCATCCTTCCCCTACCGATGAAATGTTATAAAGATGCATCAGGCTTGTTTAGACTTTTTTTTGCATACTTTTGATTATGAATTATATGGTGAGGACGCAGGAGAGGTTTTCTTCTGAGGACTCTTCCATAAATGCCATATTTGTGCAGGTGTCTCTGAACAGTAGAACAATGTACCACAACTAGAGTTTATTAAATCTTTCTGAAGGTCTTTTGCAGTCAATCGAGGGTTCTGATTTGCCTCTCTAGTAGAGATGGGTGGATGTCTGGATTTTCAGGTCCAGCTGAACAGTTACAAAAAGTTCGGGTTCAGGCACCTGAACCACTAGTCACTGATGCTGCACTCTCAGCAGCTCATGCATCAGTGATTCTCAGCTTGGACGGTCGCATCTTGGCACCATCCAGGTTGCAAACTATTAATCCCGGACATGGATTATGGTGTGGGACAGAACGTCGGACAGGTGAAGGATATTCTTGCTTTTTTATTTTTGTTTTATTACAGGAGACGAGGGATTACCAGTCTGAGAATACCAGCCCCCAGCTGTCCGCTTTACCTTGGCTGGTTGTCCAAAATAGGGGGACCCCATGCCATTTTTTTAAATTTAAGTATTTAAATAATTTAAAAAAAACATGAAAACCCCTCTATTCTTGGTTACCAGCCTTGTTAACACTTACAGCTGACGTTTGCAGCACCCAGCTGTGAGTTTTGATTGGCTGGTTTTCAAAAATACAGGTGAACTCACGCAGGTTTTTTTTTTTTTAATTATTTATTCAGCGCAGGACCTCGCTGATGAATACTCCCATCAGCCGCTCCTGCTCTCACTGTTATTAGCAGCAGCAGGCGTAGGCTGATGGGAGCAGTAGTTTCATCAGTCAACACCAGTGACCGGAGGTAAACTTTCTACCTCCGATCACAGCTGCCGGCTCACACTGTCATTTGACAGCACGGGAAGCATGGCTATCTGACCGGCGGTGATGATTTTACCGCCCATCAGAAACTGTGTTTGCCACCCGGTGTTCAGTGGTCCGAATCTGAACAGTAACACAGACTTCCTGGTGAAGTCTGTGTTCAGCGTCTGTGCCCGAACAGTAGGTTTTCGGTACGGATGCCGAACTTTACTGTTGGGTTTTCCCATCCCTACTCTCTAGCAAATCCTACGAGCAGCTCTCACTGAAATTTTGCTTGGTCTTCCAAACCTTATCTTGACCTTCACTGTGTAACAACTCTGCTGGCATCTCTGCATGGCCTCCCATCCCACACCTGCATTACACTCAAACTCACTTACTTCTCTGGGCCTTGTTGTGACTTCTCGCTGCTGCCAGCTCCATGCTGTGTGCCTCATGTCTGCTGTTTGCTCTGTGCATGCTCTGTCTGTGTGCATAGGGGGCGGCAACTCCTGTTTCTTATAGAGACTGTGTGCACCTTGCTAAGGTGTCCCTGGCCAATCGCCATGAGGCTTCCTGTATTTAAGACATCCCCACCCATTGGTGGGGGCCTGTGCAACTTACTCCCTCAGTCAGTTCTTAGCTGCTGAGGTGCCAGGCCACGTCTCTGTGATTCTTGTGTTCCGCCACCCAGGGGGGTGTTGTACCCTGGTCTGTGTCCTGTGTAGCCACCCAGTGGGACTTCGTACCCTGGCCAATATCCGCCACCAAGAGGGGCGTCGTACCCTGGCTTGTGTCAATGTCTCTGTGCCTCGTCTCATTCCTGACTCTGTCTTAGTCTAGTCCAGTTCCTGTGTCCGTTTATATCCCTGTCTTGGTTTGCTTTTTTTGCTGTGCGTACTCTGTGTCTTGCTTTGCACTCTGTATCTAGCTGTGCTTTGCTCTGCCCTGTGTCTTGCTTTCGGCTCCGCTCTCTGCGACCTTGCTTTGCTCCTTGCTTTGCATTATGTGACCTTGCTCTGCACTCTGGTTTTGCTCTCGGCTCTGCACTCTGACTTTGCTCTGCTCTCAGCTCTGCACTCTGTGGCTTTGCTCTCAGCTCAGCTCTCTGTAGCTTTGCTTTGCACTTTGCTCTGCACTCTGTGGCCCTGCTCTGCGGCTCCGCTCAGCTCTCGCTCTGTGGCTCCGCTTCTTGTGGTTCTACCTTGCTCCACTCCTTGCAGTTCTACTTCTCCCGCTCTTGGCTCCGCCTCCTGCATTTCTTCACTTGGCTCTGCCTCCAGCTCTTGGCTCTGCCTTCTGCGTTTCTGCACTTGGCTCCGCTTCCAGCTCTTGGCTCTGCCTCCTGCGTTTCTGCACTTGGCTCTGTACATCATGGTAAGGGTTTTGTAGTGGAGTCTCTGGGCAATGGGGAGCCAGTGAAGGGATTGACAGAGGGGAGAGGCCGGGGAATAGCGGGGGGACAGGTGGATTAGTCAGGCAGCAGAGTTTAGAATAGATTGGAGGGGTGCGAGAGTGTTAGAGGGGAGGCCACAGAGCAGGAGGTTGCAGTAGTCAAGGCGAGAGATAATGAGGGCATGGACTAGGGTTTTTGCAGATTCATGGTTGAGGAATGAACGGATTCGTGAAATATTTTTGAGTTAAGTCCTGTCTGAACAGACCGGTCCCTACCGGTTTTCTAGTGTACAAGTCTTGTCCGCCTACCTACCAGAGAGCCAGCCGTGCCTGCCTGCCAGTGTCTCTGTTGTACCCATCTGCCTGTATCCCAGCCGTGCCCGCCTGTCTGCCAGAGTGCCAGCTGTGCCCGCTTGCCTGTCTATGTTCCATTCCCCAGTAGGATCAGCTGCCACAGCCAGACACCACCCTGGAGTGGTAACTAGTAGCTTCCTATTGCACAAGTCTGACCTCACCACCAGAGGCTCCAGCGAACACCTAGGAAGCTACTTACTTATGCCCCTTCCAGGGTAGTTTGGTCTGTGGTCCAGTGGGGTCACACCCCTGCACGCCCGCACCAACCAGTCTCGGCGCGTGCGTGACACACTGTTCCTGTTAATTTCCATTCCTTAATTACATTTTGCACTAAGGAAAGGGCAACTTGAAAACACTTTGCTATCTTCTTATAGCCTTCTCCTGCTTTGTGGACCGCCACCATTTAATTTTCACAGTGCTAGGCAGCTGTTTAGAATAGCCCATGGCTACCATTTTTTGGCACAAAGTTAGAGGAAGCTGGGGTTTTATAAACCTGGTAAATTTGCATCACCTGGCCTTTCCTAACAATGATAGTAAATTAGTTAAGGTCTGAATCCTTGGTCAAAGTTATTTGAGCACTCAAATCTCCAAGAGTGCCCAAACTTTTGCATTGGCCTGTTTTTCCTTTTTGTAATTGTTAAAACACAAGGGAAATGTGTCATCTTTAAGTTTAGCCCTTTTAGAGATCATATAATCTTCAACTTGCTTAACAGCTCAGAATTACAGTAATTTTGGCCAGGGGTGCCCAAACTTTTACATGCCACTGTAAGCAAATATCAGGAGTCTGACTCTCTCATCGAGAACACAGGCGCACTACTGTGTATGCATAAGTATAGGGAGATAGCTGTCGGACAAGGAATCATTCTGCTTACAGCTATTTATTGTGTATGGGGGCTTTACTTACACTTGCCAATTCACTCTGAAAGGCTCAGAAGCTCTCAAAAAAAGAGAATATTTGCTGGTAATAATAATAATTATTATTATTTTTATATAGCGCTAACATATTCCGGAGCGCTTTACAATTTGCAGACATTATCATCGCTGTCCCCAATGGGTCTCACAATCTAAATTCCCTATCAGTATGTCTTTGGAAAGAGTTGGCAAACCTCCCAAGTACCAGAGAAGCCTCCTGAAACCTTACAATAAGCAATGTTGTCCCAATATTTTCATTGCGGCCTCTCGGAGAAACAATATCCAAAAGATCAATCTGTCTTCTGTAATAAGAATTTTAAGCAGTTGGTTAGTAAAGTCTAATTATAAATGGTGCAGAAGAAGCAGTTACCCTCATGGACGCGTGTTTGAGGGGCCCACAAGCTTCTTACCAACATAAGAAGACAACTGTATAGTAGCTAGGGGTTCACGTTACTGAATTTGCATCAGGCACTTTACACAACTATGTTTATTATAATAATAATAATAATTATATGACCAATTTGGGTTCTAGAAAATCAAGAAGAATAGCATCCAATCAGGGTGAAAAACAAAAATACCTCTTGATTTTGCCATAATGCGACGTTTTGACCAATTGTAGATCTTTTTCATGCTTGAAAAAGACCTACAATTTGTCGAAACGTCGAATTATGGCAAAATTGCTTGAAAAAGACCTACAATTGGTCGAAACGTCACATTATGGCAAAATAATTTTTGACCCAGATTGGATGCTGTTCTTCTTGATTTTCTGGTATACGTTTTTCCTGTTGGGTCCTATGGATTCTAAATGTGCATTCTGATATCTGAAGTGCTGTCGGCTGTTGCTATTGTATTTTGTGAACAATCTGGGTTCTAGTCATTTGTACTTCTTTGAGTTGGCATAGGCCTGGACTGACAAAGATCAAGGCTTCTGCTTTCTATACCGGGAACCAGTTGATCATTAGCTTTGTGTATGAGGTGGAAGCATGGCTATTGCTCAATGACTGCAGTGTGAGGCACTTTAAAAGCCTGTTTTATTAGGATTTTTCAGGGCTGATTATTTTTGACAACTCATAAAAGTGGCCAACTGGAAAAAGAAGTTCTGTGAAATCCCTTGTAGTCTCAACAGATGAAGAGCTTCCGCTTCTTGGACTTCTATTGGTGTTATTCTTGAATTACAGATTGAATACCATGGGACAGGAGAATCCAGTGATGTTATCATTTTTGACTGGGCCCAGGTTCTCCTGCTGATACAATTATCTGTTCTATGCAAAGATTGTGTGTGGTTTACAGAGAAAGTCCTGACAGCCACTGAAGCTCTCGAAATACTTGTTGATACAGACAAACAGCTGCTCTTGAAAGTCCTGGATTATCACTCTTATGAAGGAGGACTGGAAAAAAAAAAGTAGACTGGGATGAACACCGGCTGTCTTTGAAATATATTTCAGGTGGAAGGAGATTTTGTTTTTACAACCTCTAACACTTGCCAAAGGACACATTACTACACAGTATGGCCATGAGAAAAAGAGCACCTTCGTAAGTGTTTACTACAAGATTACCACAATATCTAAGCTTGGGTAAGGCACTTAAATGGTCTCCTAATATTTTTTTATGTATGGTATGTGTAATTCTCACTCAATATAATGATGTACAAGTTATTAGAAAGTCATTGCCTTCTGCTTGTTATAATGTTAGCTTGAGTAAAAGAGGCTCCTTGTGATTTAGAGGGGTTCACCAGGCCTCCGAACTGTCCCCACCCTATTTTCCTTTAACAACCATAGATCTTGGCAGTGAGCCAGGGTTCCTGTTGATACATTGTTTACATTGTTACAACAATATTGTGACGCTCTTTGAAAACAACCTCTGGTGCTTCGGAGAAATGGATAATTTTCTACAAGGAGAGAGGGAGAGGGAATCAAGGTCTTTTTCAGGTGGTCATAGATAATTCTGCTTACATGACCACTTAGATGAATGCATCATGGTGGTCACTGATGAGATGTGGTTCTACATGTTGTATATGGACCAAGATGTTAATTGAAGTCACGTGTCACATTGCGCCTCACAATTTAACAGGACCATAGAGCGACAATCATAAAAAAAAGTCTAAATCTGTTGGATTTGGGGTTGAATGAATGGCATGTGGATTGCGCTGCATTGAGATATATACGTTGCATTGTGACTCATGACGTAACATGACCGTAGCGTGGCCATCTCCAAAAAATCTAAGCCTGTTTGATTTTTGGTTGGCCAAAAGACTTAGATGACTAAATTATTTCTGCTACATCTATCACAATTCTAGGTCAAAAATGGAACTTGGTAACTTAGTACTTAGCAGACCTGAAGATCTCAAGTTCATCCCCCGTCTGTCTTCCAAAAATGACAAGTTTAATGAGCAAACAAGGTTGCTGGTGATTACATAATCTCACGTCTTGTAAGCTTCTTGATCTCACAAAGTAAGCAAGTCCTCTGTTATGGGAGAGCACAGTGTTTTCTTGATAATGTACATCTGCGATGTCTCCCCCTTCCACATCCACGACATCTGGACACATGTTGATCTGGAAGGAAATACTTCCCAAATCTTCAGAGAGCAATTTGCTTGACAGAAAAAGAGTTTGGCCAAGACAACTCCTATTCCCAGCTGTGGAACCTCCAGTGTTCAGCAGGTGGACGAAAGGGTGCCACTAATTTTAATCTTAAATGTTCTGATCTCCATCCTCTTCCCATAGTGGGGCAGGCCTCAGCTCTTTGATGGATAGAAAGTTATGGCAGCAAATGGTTTATATTAGAAAGAGGTCAAGAAAAGTCTGAGGCAAGCGAGCTTAACTTCTGAGTTCCCAGTGCAGGTGAAAAAATGGATATATATTGAAAAAGTGGTGGGGGAAGGAGGGAGCAGATGTTTCCAATGGAAGAACATGACTTTTTCTTCCTCTCCTAGTTATAACATCTGAGTTTGGACATAAATCTGTAGCATTTGCTTTGCTGGGACAAGATGAGGATAGTGAGAAGAGTGGAATGCATTCATGCGATTATATGGTAGAGAAATGGTAGAGTAGTAGTAGATGGTAAAAGGCTCGCCCGACGCTGGAGTTGATGTGTGGGAATCTTTTATTTGGTGATTTCTCAAACAAAAAAAATCTAAAAAGTAATGATGTCACCCCAAAACTGTGTCAGCTGGAACTTCAGCAGATGGACGTGTCAGTGCCAAAGAATGTGAAAATAATGAGATTAACCTAAAATAACATTTGAAACCTCAAGAAGAAAGAGAGAAATGAGGTTCATGACAGTGCATAGAGATGGAAGGTAGGAGAAACCGTGGCATCATTGGCTATAATTGTTCTAGAGCTTGTGATGTAGCGCAGGCACAATATGTGACGCAAGTTTTAATAAATCAGTCTGCAATATATTGGTTCTGTCTCATCCACGTATCCCACTTACTTTAGACAAGAAGATGAAAACTTTCAGATATTTGAGCAAATGTGCCAAAATTTTGTTTCACCAAGAATAAGTGGAGGGGGAAAGAACAATCCTTTATACAAACCTTCGCTCCAAATCACTGCTATCTGAACATGAAAGTAAAGGAGTGCAGATCTTCCTACATCATTGACTTTCATTACTGGCAACTTATCTACAAAAAAGGACCTCCTGAGGGCTTGAGACCTGGGCAAAAAAGGTAATGGGCCTCTAACTACCCTCCAGTTATAACAGCTTGAGAAAAACTTAGCTCCTAATATTTTCGAGGACTATGATGTGGTTTTGCATATGACCCCAATGATAGCACCAATTTCTATATAGGACAGTGCTATTGTTGTATCGGTCACTTCAACTTCTTGTGCCCTGCTAAGCGGTGCTGTGTATGCGCTCCAGGCTTCGCACCCATAAGGGCACAACATGTGCACTAGGCAGCTTTCACAGCTGAGCGGTATTAGCAATGCATTCCTCTACGTGACAGGCCAAACGGCACAGTTAATACCCTAAGCTAGTGAGACAGATAGGAGGTAGATTGCAGTTCGGCCATTTAAAGCAAGACACATATGACCCACACATGGTGCATGGTCGTATCACCAATACTTCAGATGTGTCAGGACAATTGCTAAGAAGATATGCATCTTACCACTAACCTGTAAGTGACTTAAAAAAAAGTTTTATTCATGTTATAGGAAATCCATGGGTCAGTGATTCCTAAAACACATGTCCCGAGCATGCAAACTGCAACTCCCTAACATATACACTGTTAAAAAGCCAAACTAAATAATATAAGCAGATAATTTGCCAACACATACCACCCAACTGACATCAAGAGAACACTCTTTTGGCCTTTATCAGATAAATGGAGACCTAAATAGCTCCATTTAGTGTATGTATAGTGCATTATTTTCATTGTTTGTGATGTGCACATAGCGGAATGACCCTTGATGTTCACAACGCATCAGTTATTCAGTATGGATTTCCGAGGTTTATTCATAGTAATGTGTATTCATGGAATTGGAGAAGTAGTTTACCTCTTTTTTACATCTATAGAGTTTATGTTCATTAACACAGACCTATAAATGCCTGGATGAGCTTTTATTAGATCTCCTGTTCCCAATCATTGGTAAGAGCTGACCACACTCATGCTGTCCACTTATTTTTTGGGATCGAAAAACCATCCATGTGTTTTCAATTCGCAAACATGAGAAACACAGTCAACCTCATCTCCTCAAACAAAGTTGTCATGGGAGAGTCAATAGGTCCCCATACACATGAGATAGTTGAATTGTACCGCCAAAATCAGCAGATTTGGTTCACTTTCATTGAATGTTTATGGGAACCTTTAGTGTTGTGAGTTGATCAAAAATGAACGTTAGTAATTAGATGTGCGATTAAGGTTCTATTTTAATTAGAACTATATCTGACGAACCTAACAATATCAGATGTGTCATTTGAATTCGATGGGTATAGATGCCTTCTGGAATCATCAGTTCATATGTAGGAGGAGAGAAGGATCCAACCACTGGCATTTCCATGGCTGATCCTTTTGTTCATTGGGAGATAAAACTCCTCTGGCAGTGGCTTTCTCAGAGAACATAGGAGCACTCAGAGGGGCTGAACTGTCTGAGTGCTCCTATCTCACCTCCTAACTGAGAAGGGGAGATAGTTGTTGGGTAGAAGATAGTTCAGACCAAACAGATATTTAATATGTATGGGGGAGTTTTGTGCTTTTATGGAATTGGAGTGGTGTTAGCCTTTCCTTCAATGTGTTCTCAAATCTGGACCCAGAATTAGAGGAGAGCCTATCAGGTGTCACATTTTTGGAAACGACTAAAAATCTAGAAACTATTACATTTGGGAAACAAAAGTAAGGAGTTTAGAAACAAAAAAATATTAAAAAGTTGTGGTCTGAAAATTCCTTTTGATTGTATGACTGTATTTTATATATATAATCTAAAATCTAATAAAAATGTTTTTCTGAGAAAAAGTTGGTTTTATCAGTCTGTGGCACCGCAGGAGTTCGGGTACCACAGTAGTGCTGTCTTCCTCATGGGGAGGATAGTGCTATATCTGGAGACAAGTGAAGTTTTCTTTGATAGGTTTACACACACAACACCTTCCACTTCATAGTAACATAGTTAGTAAGGCCGAAAAAAGACATTTGTCCATCCAGTTCAGCCTATATTCCATCATAATAAATCCCCAGATCTACGTCCTTCTACAGAACCTAATAATTGTATGATACAATATTGTTCTGCTCCAGGAAGACATCCAGGCCTCTCTTGAACCCCTCGACTGAGTTCGCCATCACCACCTCCTCAGGCAAGCAATTCCAGATTCTCACCGCCCTAACCGTAAAGAATCCTCTTCTATGTTGGTGGAAAAACGTTCTATCCTCCAGACGCAAAGAATGCCCCCTTGTGCCCGTCACCTTCCTTGGTATAAACAGATCCTCAGCGAGATATTTGTATTGTCCCCTTATATACTTATACATGGTTATTAGATCGCCCCTCAGTCGTCTTTTTTCTAGACTAAATAATCCTAATTTCGCTAATCTATCTGGGTATTGTAGTTCTCCCATCCCCTTTATTAATTTTGTTGCCCTCCTTTGTACTCTCTCTAGTTCCATTATATCCTTCCTGAGCACCGGTGCCCAAAACTGGACACAGTACTCCATGTGCGGTCTAACTAGGGATCCGGAATCTACAGAGGGAGTACAAACGAACCATATCTAGAGAAACTAGAAAACCCCAAAGATCGACAGATCCTGAGCCGGTATTGACAGATCCTGAGCCGCAAGGAGGGGGAGCTCCAAGCCCTGTTTTAGGGCAGCTAACCTCAATAAAGATCCTGGTTTGGAGGTGGAGACAGCTCAGTTTGTAGCAGAAGTCTGTGTGTGAGGACAGAAAGGAGTGGAGCACAGAGGAAAGAAAGAGCTCCAGGAGGCCATGAGCAGGCCTCTGAAGAGTATCAGTGCAAGAATCCGGGTACCGGGAGCCCGAGGCTTTTATGGATTATAAAACACAGAGCAGAACCGGAGGGTATTGTTCTACAAGGGCTTTGCCCATAATTACCTATGGCACAGCAGCACCTAGGAGCCTGGAGTCACAGAGAACAGACCCCAGTTCACACGGCCTTGTTGAGACACTTAGTGGCAGCAGGAACTTATAGACAGAAAGTGCAGAGTGGTAGGCTCCCACCTGACTTACCTAGGGGAACTTGCTTGTCTCTGGACTGCCCGGACTTCTCTGCCTGCCCTGTGGTCTGGTGCCCAGGACTGTGGATGCTGAGGTTTTCAGTAAAGGTAAAGAGACTGCAACCTTGTGTCATCGTTCTTCTCTGCACCTCTCACTATACCATCTACACACTGGGAAGCCCTGGGGATATACTTCACCTGTGAGAAGGTATACCATCTAGCTGCCATAACATCACCCCAGCGAACCCCTTAAAGCAGTGTCGGACACCCTGACAGAATACCACAGGTGGCATCACGAACATAAATCTTATCCCTTTAAAGACTTTTTCTCTTTTACATGGGCACCCAGGGCCACGGACCGGGTCACAGCCACCATGACATCCCCCTGTGAACACCGGACCTGGTACCGAGTAGTACCCCTAGCCCATGGGGCGACTCAAGTCTACTTATGTAAAGGCAAAAATAAATTATCCCAGTTCCATAAAAAGAATTTACCACTCGTTATGACTTCACAAAAAAAGACTCCACTTCGTCACCCATACTTTTCCACCAACTTTCCTTAAATTTCAAGTGGCACTTAAAGAATTTTGGGCAATCAGCCAGTCTCTGTTGAAAATTTTGGACATTTGCTAGTTGAGGGATACATAGCATAAACGGTCCATCACTAAAAGGATCTGCCAAGTTGCAAACAGATATGGAAACTGAAAATTGAGCTAGGAAGCTAATATGTTTATCAGAGAAAAAAAATCTTGTCAGTTAATTTATCTTTCTCTGAACTGTAATGGGAAACTCTGTGGTGAAGGCACTGACAGAAGAAATCTATACACATACTCGTATAGTTCTAGCTTATGGACCTCTTTAACCATAGTTGATTTTTTTTTCACCAATTTCCCTTAAAATTAATTCTAGATATAAGTCTAAAATACTTTTTTTTGTACCAGGTGGAGGATGAGCCTGTGACGAGTGACCATCCCTGGAGAATTGAATGGACTGGAATGGGTAGGCTGACCACTAGACGTTATATCTCAAGATCTACAGACAGTGTTTTCTTCAAGACTGTGCTTCTGCTAATTTTCTGGGAGCAAGGTAGGTGGGCTGGAAATTTTAACTTATAGAAACTGTATTAGGAAGATAAATGACTCAAAATGATGGAAAGCTTTTACCTTTGTCCCAAAAATAGAATTAAGGTGATTTGATGAAAATTAAGCCATACAGTATGTGAATAATGATTGTACTTGAGAGGTTCGTGGATGCAGGAAGATATTTACCCTTTTTCCCTCACTGTAATTTGCCACTGACCCAGTACCATCGTCATAAATAACTCAATAACTTTAAATTAAGTGAAGCATCTTAATTCATGCCATAGTCTTAAAGTCCAAATCTATCAGGTCAAGATTTATAGACACATTTCCCCTGAGTTCTATGTACATATGTATTGGTGAAACACCCACTAATGAGCATTTTTTTCTTCCTTGTATAGTGGACGCACAGTGTAAAATTGTGAAATGTAACACTGACTATGTTGCTGCCATATCAAATCCAAGGATCTCCAACAAGAACGCTGTATTCTGCAACGCCTTACGTGCCTATTCTCAGTGCACTCGTAACACAGCTCGAACTTGTAGAGGAGACCTGGTATACCACTCTGCAGTTCACATAATCGAGGATCGTATGATACAGCACAACTGCTCCAAGGTAGGGCCTACCTCTCCTCCCAGACGACAGCCTCCACCGCAGCCTCTTCCCGATAGTCATGTGAAAGAGGCTTGTGATTATGAGAAAGTCTACCAGGAAAAACACGAGACTGATCCCAAGTACCTGCACTGTGGAGTTTTCGGAGATCCCCATGTGCGCACTTTCAGTGGTGACTTTCAGACATGTAAGGTGAATGGCTCATGGCCTCTTCTTGACAATGAATATCTGTTTGTCCAGGCAACCAGCGTACCTCTTCACCCTTCCTTCAATGCTACAGTTACAACAAAGGTAAAATTCATAGCTACCAAGTTCAGTTGATAGTATTTTTTTTTACAAAAGGTAGGAGGCAATGGAAATGGCGTGCAAAGTCTTGACAAAAACAAGTGGAGATGATGCAACCATCATGTACATCATGTAACAATGGCTATACATAGTGCACATAAATAATGCACAGATTATACTTATAAAACCAATGTGTACCTGTGAGTAACACCAATATAGCCAGCAAAATCCCACCTACACATTTGTGGTATCTGTCATGCTGTGATATTTTTTGTGATGGCCTAGGGAGCAAAGGCAAAAGTGTCCATACACGCCAGATGAATGTAAGCTGACCATCTAATGCCTATGGGGGGGTAATACAAATGATCATAGAAAGAATAATGGAGTACCTAGATTTTAACATGCTCCCATAAGAGATTATTCACCGCCAGAGTTGTCTGACAACTGCCTTTTACTGTCTCCTCATTGAACTGAGTGTACATATATATGGGGAATAAGGAAGGAACAGCTCTTGACTGGACAGGCATTCAGCACACAGTTATCTAAAGTGTATGGCCAAGCTTAAAGTGATTCTCCGGTCAAAAGTGAAAATTTGCCTTTAAAAGGCAAATTAATAGTAAATGCACCTAGTGCTCTCACTGTGGACGGTCCTGCCATTTTTTGTTTTCCAGTCCTCCTTTTGCATCTTCAAAAAAATGGTTGACTCTGTCCCCCTAAATTGAGAATTAATGGGAAGTCTGAAAATCTGAAACACACCGCTTCCCTTCCACTGCGCAATTATGCATCAGTGTGGATGATGTCTGCACTTACAAAACCACAGTCACCGTCAGCAGGGGTTGGTGTGTCAAAGATGTCTTCAGGGAAAGATTGTAATGCTCAGTTTGTCACGAGGCAAGCAGGATACCATAAGAGGTGCGCTAGGAGTGTAGCCAGGTGATTTGCCACAGTAAAATTTGTATTTTTTGATTGAAAAGTTACTTGAATGGGACAGAGGTTTGAATACAACAAGAGATAAAGGGGTAACGTGTGACGTACAGTCACTGTCTTAATATAGCGCCATCTTTAATGCTTGATTTATTGTCTTGTCTTTATAGCTAACAATAATTTTCAAGAACATGAAGCAGTGCATTGACCAAAAAGTGTACCAGGCAGAAGTGGGCCACGTTCCAGCGGCTTTCGATGATGGCTCTGTCAATGGCGGCACAAGAGCAGGTGGTAGCAGCCTCACCATTCATGAGAAGGAGCCTGGGAAGTACATAGAGATCCACGCTGCTTACATAGGCACCATAATCCGTGTGCGCCAGCTGGGCAGACAGCTGTCCTTTTCCGTAAGCATGGCAGAGGAGATCTCTCAAGCTTTCCAGGAAGAGCAGGACTTGCAGCTTTGTGTAGGTGGCTGTCCATCCAACCAACAGATCTCTAGGACTAAATACATCACTAGGACTCACTCTATGTGCATGGAGAGCGCCAGGTTGTTATGCCGGGAGAGACTGGCCATAGAAGACATGTATTTTGAGTCCTGTGTATTTGACTTGATGGTGTCAGGAAATGCAAATTTAACTGATTCAGCTTTCTATGCCTTGGAAGATGCCAGGGACTTTCACCCGGAACCGGGAACATTACATATATTCAGCAAAGCTGACAATGGATCAGTTTTATCACTCTGTCTATTACTTTTGCTCTTTATCATTGGGAATATACATCACCTTGATTGAAACTTCCGAAATGAAGATTCAGGGATATAAAACAATCTGGAAAAATATATTGGCGTTGCCTATCAATAAGTCTATCGAAAACATTTTCCAGCCTTTTTCACACAAAAAAGAACAAAGGTTACTTTGCTGTTTTTGTACTGGTTTAGAGCTTTTTTATGTTGTTTTATTCATTTATATTCAGAGCTAATTTCAAAATGCTACTGCTTGCCCTTGGAAAAAGATCCAGTTTAGATCTCGGTTAAACATGAGACCCTACCTAAAATCCCATAATTCACTGCTGTCTGGAAATCAGCAGAATTACGAATACAGCCTAAGGAAAATGTCCTCAGGGAATATGACATCTTTAAATCTACATTTCTTAAAAAGGATTGTCCAGTGAAAACAAGTTATCACCTATCCAAATAGGTTGCCCACTACTTTTACACAGATGACCTATCCTGTCACCAATGTCTTTTAGATGGGTATTCGACACCTGGCATCCCTGCCGATCAGTTGTTCTCTATATCATCGGTGGCTGTAACTGCTCAGTTTTGGAGTTGCACAACGCAGCTAAGTCCTCAGGATAGTGGCGGCTCCCGGGTACTGCACATCCGCCCCCCACTGATTCGAATTGATGGCGGATGTGCATTAAATGGCCACTGATGAGTTGATGGAGCTGTGCAGTTCCGTAACTGAGACGTTCCAGCAGCTGCTGACATCAAGAACAGCTGATCGGGGGCGCCGAGTGTCTCACCCCCTCCCCACCCCGATTAGATATTGATGACCTAACGTAAAAAAGGGTCATCAATGTAAAAGCAGTGGACAACCTGAAATATAACAGAAATCGTTCTTGAAGCTGCACCTGATGAGCAAGATTTATTAACAGCTTTGTTCTTCTTTGTAAATTTAGTCTCTTTTTGTAGAGACTAACAGCTGGCATGGAAATAAATAAAAACAAAATTAGCAAATGTGCTCTCCTCTAGAAAAAAAAGAGAAGCTCGATAAGGAGTCTACCATTTTTCAAATGAGGTGGGAAGAATAAAAGTTTGCAAATTGTATTGCAAATTTAGTTTTGTGCCAAAATGTGCAACTTTTTAAATGCCAAACAAGTAACATACATCACTTTATAAATTCTCCCCTCACCATGATTGATACCTGCTACCACCAATAGTGGGGGATTATTATTTTTTATTATTATTGTACATTTTTATAGCGCCATTTATTCCATGGCGCTTTACATGTGAGTACGGGCAAATATAGACAAATACATTAAACATGAGCAAAAAACAAGACACACAGGTACATAAGGAGGGAGGACCCTGCCCGCGAGGGCTCACAGTCTGCAGGGGATGGGTGAGGATACACTAGGAGAGGGTAGAGCTGGCCGTGCGGCGGTTCAGTAGATTGAGGATCACTGCAGGTTGTAGGCTTGTTGGAAGAGGTGGGTCTTCAGGTTCTTGTTGAAGGTTTCTACGGTAGGCGCGAGTCTGATGTGTTGGGGTAGAGAGTTCCAGAGTATGGGGGAAGCACGGGAGAAGTCTTGGATGTGGTTATAGGAAGAAGAGATGAGAGGGGAGTAGAGAAGGAGATCTTGAGAGGATCGGAGGTTGCGTGTAGGTAAGTCCCGGGAGACCATGTCACAGATGTATGGAGGAGACAGGTTGTGGATGGCTTTGTATGTCATTGTAAGGGTTTTCAACTGGAGTCTCTGGGTGATAGGAAGCCAGTGAAGGGCTGGACATAGGGGAGAGGCTGGGGAATAGCGGGGAGACAGGTAGATTAGTCGGACAGCAGAGTGTAGGATGGATTGGAGTGGTGCCAGAGTGCTAGAGGGGAGGCCAGAGAGTAGGAGGTTGCAGAAGTCAAGGCGGGAGATGATAAGGGCATGCACTAGTGTTTTTGTGGTGTCGCGGTCAAGCAATGTGAGGATCAGTGAACACGGGGCTGTAATTGAGTTTAATATATAAACAGTATGCAGTAAGCTCCACAGTGCCCTCTAATGGCAGCCAGAAAGTTAAATATTTTACATTGATGTCTGTGAAGGATTTGGAGCTCTGTCTCAGAAAAATAACTAGAGTTCCAATCAGGTCACAGCTATCATTTTCTCACCTGAACTAGAAGAATATAAGGTGCTCTGTGATTGGTTGCTATCAATGTACTGGAGGCTAAACTAAATAACTTTTCATAAATGTGTTCACATTTAATATTAGTTATATATAATGACTGTGACTCTTGTACCTAGATGTCACTGCCCTTATCTAAAGCGAATTAATGTGTTACTGAAGTGCCCAAATGATATAGTAACCGACAATAGTTCCCATTTTGGTAAGACAGGCTTGGAATTAAGGACACATAGCAGAATTTCTATTGTCCCTAATAGTATTGAAAAGTAGCTTGGGCTTCTCTGGGGCATAGCTTATCTAAGCTGTTTCTCTAAATAATTGGAATTCAAATTAGTCTTATTTTAAATGCTTAAAGTAATGTCAATTATTGTAGAAAGCTCGGGGATCATTTTTCTGTCATAGGGGAGAGGTGTCCAAAATTAAAATACTGTGACTGTGATTTCAAATTTGTGCACAGTAATTCACACATCATTAAGTTACAGGCTTTATGACATCAACACACTCACATTGTATTTGCAGTTTCAGTTTGGTGTCCAAAAGACGTTAAGCAGACCAATAGAAGTAAATATTCACCATGCTACCTCTGTATGACTCAAAATGGAAAGAAAAGTTGTATCACATTAATCAAGGAAAGGGATGAAATTGCATGAGTAGTTTCCCAATGTTATCTGTCATGTAATACGCAGGTTGTCCACAAGATGGCAGCAATATCCAGGTGATCCGATAATAATCAGCCTGTGTGCCTATGTAAATAGGTGAAAAATATCTATAAAGCTATAATATATTAAAAGAGACTAGAAAAATTTAGTCTTGTAAAAATGTAGATGTTTTCACGGACATATATTATTTTGTGTTAGCTTGTAAATAACCTTAAATATATAGATATAGATATATATAAAACACATCACTTTGGACTGGATGTATTTGTCCTGAACTAGTAACGACTGTGTTTTAAAAGTATGTTATTGTACTTGGGGGGCGTTCTTGACAGCTATTATTTAATGTAACTAATTGCTGTAAAGGACATTGGGTATTTACTTTGTGGAGACCTGTAGGTATGTCTGCGTATTTTATAATTCTTCTGCCCTAAGTATCTCCTACAGAGCCAGGTGCTTTCCTGTAGTTCCCAGGTACTCATACAGGTTTCATCTTTAGTGTTTGTGCCCCCATTGCCATCTTTAGTATCTCTGAATTAGGTTCTCCTTCTGGATCCACTTCCCAATTTTAAATCTATACTTTTTTGGTTTCAAGTACCCTTTAAAAAGCCTCTGTTCTAGGCGCCCCTCTTCATGCTTCTGTCCAAGGAGTCTTCTATGCTATTTCTGTCCTAAACTTGCTCTGTCTCATTGATCCATTGTTGTACCTCTTCCAAAGTGTCTACTATAGTAGATGTCCCCTTATGTTAATAATAATAATAATTTGTATTTATATAGTGCCAACATATTCTGCAGCACTTTACAATTTAGGCCTCTTTCACACTTCCGTCTTTGTAGCCCCATCAAGATACGCAGTTTTTTTGGCCACACGTTTTGTCCGTCGTGCACTGGATCCTGTGGAATTTGACAGACCATCATTTGGAAAAAACGTTCAAAGGAACGTTTTTTTTCTCCAGTGGAAAAACGTTCCTCGACGCCTCCTGCATCATACATCGTTGCACAGAATGGGAGCCTATGGACACTGGATCCTTCGCACACTGTGAAACGCAGGAATCCAGTGACGGATGCAGTTTTTACATATGATCATGCCCGGAAGCATATTCCAACCCGGGGAAAAGTCTCTCTCTCCCCCCTCTCTCCGTAACACTGGATGCATTGCACACGTTTTCCTCTAATTTTGCAACGTCCGTCAATACGTTGGTTCACTGCACTCTGACGCAGGACGACCGACGGAAGTGTGAAAGAAGCCTAAGCGGGGACATGTACAGACAATAAATTCAATACAAGTTAAGTCAATTTAAACAGTGACATTAGGGGTGAGGTCCCTACTCGCAAGCTTACAATCGACTCAGGTGCCCCCTATAGTGGTTGCCCCTTACAGTAACTGTCCCAAATGCTCTGTATAGTTACTCTTTCCCAAATACCCCATATTTTATGTATAGCTCCTCTGTCCTGTGTGCCCCTTCTTGTGCATCTGTCCTTCATGTCTTTTACAGTACCTGTCCCAGATGCCCAAATAAAATTTCTGCTGTCCTATAATACTTCTGTGACAGGTGTTTGTTCCTAATTTCCCCCTTCCCTAGGTGTCCCTTATAGTATTTTTACCCCTGATGCTATGTCAAGGGTGCTCCATATTGATCCTCTGTGGCTCTAAGAGTGACTGTGCCTTAGATGCTCTCTAAAGTGAATCTGCTCAAAGTGCTCCTTTTAGTCCCACATCCTCATATTCCACTTAGAGTGTCTCTGCCTCAGTTGCAGTGGCGGACATACCGCATGTGCAGGCAGTGCTGCTGCACTGGAGCCCAGAGTTGGAGGGGGGCCCCAGCAGTGTGGCTAATATTGAGGACAATCTGGCCTGTTTCTCTGGCCCCAAGGGGCTCCTGGTCAGTTTGCCCTCATGTGCGACAGGCAGGGAGAGATCCCTGCAGCTCCACTGCCTACAGGAGAAAATGGCAGCGGAGTGGAGCTGCAAGGATCCGCCCTACACTTCCTGCCTGCGTTTTCTGTATGACATAGCTGGCATGGGTGATGTCAGCATTCAGCGCACGTCTGTGTCAGATAGATGAAGCTGCCGGTGATGGTAATGCTTGGGGGGAAGGTGCAGAGGGGTGAGCGGTGGTGTGTGTGTATTGAGGTGGTGGAGAGGGAAATGATGGATGAGGTGGAGGAGAACAATGTTGGAGGTGGTTGAGAGAGCAATGATGGAGGTAGTGGGGGAGAACAATGATGGAGGTGGTCAGGGAATCCATGATGAAAGTGGTAGGGGAGAACAATGATGGAGGTGGTGGGGGAGAACAATGATGGGTGTGTTGGGGAGAACAACTATGCAGGTGGTGGAGAGTGCGATGATGTGGGTGGGGGAGAAGAATGATGGGCATGGTAGGGGAGAACAAATGATTGAGGTGATGGGGAGAAGAATGATGGAAGTGGAGAGGGAAATGATGGAAGTGGTAGAGAGGGCAAAGATGGAGGTGGTGAGGGAGAACAATGATGGAGGTGGTGGGGGAGAACAATGATGGAGGTGCCTACAGGAGAAAATGACAGCAGAGCAGAGCTGCAAGGATCCATCCTACACTTCCTACTCGCCCTTCCTGACACAGCCGCGCAGGTGACGTCAGCATTCAGCGTGCCTGTGTCAGATAGAGGAAGCTGCCGGCGATGGTAATGCTGTGGGGGAACGTGTGGAGAGGTGAGCGGTGGTGTGTGTGTATGGAGGTGGTGGAGAGGGAAATGTTGGAGGTGGGGGGAGAGCATAATGGTGGTGCTGAGGTAGAACAATGATGGAGGTGGTGGGGGAAAACAATGATGGAGGTGGTGGTGAGGGCAATGATGGAGGTGGGTGGGGGAGAACAATGAAGGAGGTTGTGAAGAGGGCGATGATGGAGGTGGGTAGGGTAAAACAATGATGGACATGGTGGGGAGAATAATGATGGAAGCGGTGAAGAAGAATGATGGTGGTGGTGGAGAGGGCAATGATGGACGTGGTGAGGGAGAACAATGATGGAAATGGTGGGGGGGAGAACAATGATGGAGGTGGTGGATAGGACGATGATGGAGGTGGTGGAGAGGACGATGATGGAGGTGAGTGGGAGAGAACAATGATGGACGTGGTTAAGAACAATGATTAAGGTGGTGGGGAAAACAATGATGGAAGTGGAGAGGGCAATGATGGAGGTGATAAGGAAGAACAGTGATGGAGGTGGTAGAGAGGGCAATGATGGAGGTGCTGGTGAACAATGATGGAGGTGGTGGGGAGGGCAACGATGGAGGTGGTGGGGGAGAGCAATGATGGAGGTGGTGATGGAGAACAATGATGGAGTTGGTGGAGAGGGCAATGATGGAGGTGGTAGAGAGGGCAATGCTGGTGGAGGAGAACAATGATTGGGGTGATGGAGATGGTAATAATGGAGGTGGGAGAGGGCAATGATGGGGTGGTGAGGGAGAACAATGATGGA
Organism: Ranitomeya imitator; assembly: GCF_032444005.1. Lineage (NCBI taxonomy): Eukaryota > Metazoa > Chordata > Amphibia > Anura > Dendrobatidae > Ranitomeya > Ranitomeya imitator. The sequence continues at coordinate 653,181,796 of NC_091282.1, read as the reverse complement.
GGTGGTGGAGAGGGTAATGATGGAGGAGAGGGAGAAGGCAATTATGGAAGTGGTGGAGAGGGCAATGATGGTAGTGGGGAGAACAATGATTGGGGTGGGGAAGGCAACGATGGAGGTGGTGGGGAGGGCAATGATGAGAGTGGTGGAGAGGGCAATGATGGCGGTGGTGGGGGAGAACAATGATTGGGGTGGTGAAGGCAACTATAGAGGTGGTGGGGAGGGCAATGATTGAGGTGGTGGAGGAGGACAAGGAGAGATGTGGGGGATTGGGATGGGAGGAAGGATGACTTATAATAATTATGGGTGGTGGAGGAGGGTATTAAGCCCCTGATAGCATCCTCCCCATCTCACAATTTATTGTGATGCGATCGGGGATTTAAAATTTATTGGGGACTGGCAGAGGAGAGGGCAAGGTGCATAGGACACTTTATAATAAACTGGAAGGTGGGAGAAGACACTGTCAGGGACTTGTAATGAATTTCGAGGTGGCGGAGGATGCTCAGTACCACTACCAGTTCATGATGATGCTATCAAGTACTTATAGTGCATAATGGGAACACAGGACAGGGACTAATGTGCACACGTTCATGATTTGCAGGAAAAAAAATCTGCATATCCTAATCTGTTGGCAGGAAGAAAGTTGCGTAAAATACAGAGATTATAAATATATATATATATATATATATATATATATACAGTATATATATATATATATATATATATATATATATATATATACTAGATGGTGGCCCAATTCTAATGCATCGGGTATTCTAGAATATGTATGTATGTATATAGCAGCCACATAGTATATAGCACAGGCCACGTAGTATATAGGAGTACTACGTGGCCTGTGGTATATACCATGTGGCTGCTATATACATACATACTGTAGAATTGTAGAATATCCAATGCGTTAATATAGGCCACGCAGTAAATAACACAGCCCACACAGTATATAGCAGCCACGCAGTATATTACACAGCCCACGTAGTATGTAACACTGGCCACGAAATATATAGCACAGCCCACGTAGTATCTAACAGTGGCCACGCAGTATAGAACACAGCCACGTAGTATATAACACTGCTCACATAGTATGTAGCAGCCATTTAGTATATAACAACGCAGCCCACTCAGTATAGAACACAGCCCACATAGTATCTAACACTGGCCAGGTAGTATATAGCAGGCACGTGGCATCTAACACAGCCCACGTAGTAGTTAGCAGTGTGGGCACCATATCCCTGTTAAAAAAATAATTAAAATAAAAAATAGTTATATACCCACCGGCTGGCGAGATCCAGCGTAGATCCAATGAACCTCTGGCGATGCGCGCGCTTCTGCTGCCATCTTGCGTTCCCAGGATGCATTGCAAAATTACCCAGATCACTTAGCGGTCTCGCGAGACTGCTAAGTCTTGTGGGTAATTTTGCAATGCATCTCTGGGACCGGAAGCTGGCGGCAGGCGCGAGCACATCGTCGGACTACGGAAAGTGAGAATAGCAGGTTTTTGTTTTTTTTATTATTTTTAATATTAGATCTTTTTACCATTGATGCTGCATACGCAGCATCAATAGTAAAAATTTGGTCACACAGGGTTGATAGCGGCGGTTAACGGAGTGAGTTAACCACGGCATAACGCGGTCTGTAACCGCTGGCATTAACCCTGTGTGAGCGGTGACTGGAGGGGAGTATGGAGCGGGCACTGGGCACTGACTGCAGGGGAGTAGGGAGGGACTAATCGGACTGTGGCCGTCGCTGATTGGTCGCGGCAGCCATGACAGGCAGCTGGCGAGACCAATCAGCGACTTGCATTTCCATGACAGACAGAGGCCGCAACCAATGAATATCTGAGCCAGACAGACAGAAGGACAGACGGAAGTGACTCTTAAACAATTATATAGTAGATATATATATGTATGGAGCGCCCCCAGACAAAGGGCCACGAGTTCTCGGTACCGGGCCTCTCTGGTTCGGTTCTGAGGCTGTCACGGTGGCTAGACCCGGTCCGTCACCCTGCTAAGGGGCGTCCAGTAATGGGATTTGTACAGTCTGTCAATGGTTCGTGACGCCACCTGTGGTGTTCGGTCAGGGTGACCGACGCTGCTGTGGGGTCCACTGGGGTGATGGAATGGCAGCTGGATGGTATAACTTCCCACAGGTGAAGTTTGTCCCCAGGGCTTCCCAGTAAGGTGGATGGTGAGGGTGTAAGGCGCAGTCAATAACGAGGACACAAGGTTGCAGTCTCTTTACCTCTTTACTGAAGGCTTCAGGATCCTCAATCCAGAGTACGTTCAACAGGGTTCTCTGAGACCGGCCAGTCCGATGGGCACATCCAGAGTTCCCTCGCAGATGGAAATCGTTGCCTACCAATAGCGCCTGTGTGTTGTAGTCCTACCCTGCTGAGCATTCGGAATAGTCCTCACAACTGCTGTTCTCGTTCGTTCATTCTCTACGGCTCTCTCTCTCTCTCTCTCTCTCTCGTTCTTTGGTTCCCGTTTGACGGGAAGGCTTGGAGGTCTTCCGGGACCCTAGAGACGCCCCTCTCCCAATGTTGCCCCCCTATGTCTTCATAGGTGTAGAAGGTAGACAGCCAACCTATAATTAACTGTCCAGCAGAATTTGAAGTAAGGCCTGAAGTCAGTTACTCCTACGGTGATCCGGCCACCGACTACGCGCCTCAGTAAGATGTTGCCTTCCTCTCTCGGCACGACTCTTACTGGCTCTCCTTTGTGCTGATCTCATTTACACTGTTCCACAATATCCTTCCCTTCGTGTCTCTCTTAGGATACCGCCGCAAGGTGTGCAGGCGCGGTTCCGTTACGTTCTGTTCTGTTCGCTAGGCACCTGCCAGGTTCCCACGCCTGACAGGGACCCCCCTGTGCCTTCTCCCTGCAACACCCCCTGCCATGGGATGTTGCTTGGTTCCAACCCAGTCAGCTTCTGACTAACTTCCTCCCCAGCCCCTAGTTTTACCAGTGTGAGGAGTGGCCCAATAAATAAAGCCTTTTGCTCCCCCTAGTGGCCGGAGTGTGAAGTGTAATGTGTTCTGGTGGTACCTGGTCAGGATAACTCTTTAGTGCCATCAGACGTACCGCTGCTCCCCTTAGTGGCAGAGCGCTATACTGCAACGACCAGGTCTCTGGGGCGCTGCACTCCCCCCCCCACCCCCACCCCCCCCCGGTTAAATCCAGTACTCCTGGACTGGGAAGAAGAACAACAATATAATGCAGTGAAAGACATACAAATTTTTGAATGCTAAGAACAAGTAAATAGAAAAGGTGCTTCCCTTTATGGGAGGTAAGGACACTTGAACGTTACAAACAAAAATAACAGTTAAATATTTTTAAATAACATTATGACTATGAATAACTCTCAGTACCCAGCCGGGTATTCTACTAAGTGCAAACTCTGAACAATAAGTTAACTTTTCCTTTAAGGGCGTACATGCTGGACCCACTAAAGGCCTATCATAAGATGCTATAACTCAACTTCTCTTTCCGTTCCAACTTCACCAATGCAGGACCGCCTAGCTCCTTGGCTGAGCCTACTGCCATTGTGCCGACCATCTTTCTACATCTCTCAGGAGGACTCTCTCTCTAACCCCTACAGGTTCACTTCAAGCTTTCCTGTCCTCAATCTTTATTAACATTATCAAACTTTCTAAATTTTAACATTATTAACGTTCAACTTTTATTAGAGTCATCATGTAATCATTCCCTTTAAGAGGGACCCAAGTCTCTAGTGCAGATTCTCTCTCTGTCTGCCAGTCCACCGAAAGCAAGACCTTCTGCGTCATATCTGGAAGCATCATCTTCGCAAAGTCTTCTCTCGCTTGTAAAACCAGTAGGGAGCACCTTTAAGAAGGTGCAAACTATATACAAACAGTTTTGGATTCATTCACCGTCCATGATCCTGCAGTCTTTCAAACAATGATAAACTTGTGCAAACGTGGAAAAGGAATAGAAAACATTAGGGATCCCGGGTAAACAAAGGGATCCCTAGGAGTTAATCCTGGACGGGTTTAAAGTAGCAGCAACAGCAGGAAACAGTTAACTATGTACATTTTTCGGTTCTCCGAGGTTTATTTCCTCGGCGTTAGTGGCTGCGACAACTCCACCGGCAACAGGGGGCAGGGCCACCCCCCAGGTACTCGCGGGCACTCGGTGTGGTGACGGGAGATTCCGGGCTCCGGTCAGGGGTCTGTGTGGCAATGGTCCTGGAACTCGCAACAACCGAGGCGCCAACCACTCCCGAGGTCGAGCTCCCCGCCACCACCGTAGTAACAGTATCCACAGTACAAGTGGTGGTTTTCACAACAGTGCATGTAGGGGTCACCACCGTGGTCTTGGTGACGGTCGTGGTCCGGTCACAAGGGGGCACCCTCGCTATGGGGGACGGTTTCGCCGCCGCTTTGGTCAATAATGTCATGGGGGCTGGTCGCTTGCGCACATTCAGGGCGAACCAACCCCTCTCCCCAAAGTGTCGGGTGTAAGTCACTTCGTCCCCCTTGTACAGATCCCGGTTCGGGTGGCCTTCTTTGAGATGGGACTCTACATCTCTCCGGTTGACGAAGACCTCGGAGTATAGATCCGGCTCCTTGATGAAGCCCCATCCTCCATCCAGAACTCAACAACGGTGCCCTGCCTGTGTGGGGCCTGGTGGGTGGTACAGTCATTGCGGGCCCTGTCCTTTACTTCCAGGTCCCGCCGGTAGTGGGCTTCCCGCTGGGCCTGGTGCTGTCTCTCCGTCTCCTCCCACTGCCGATCCAGCTGGGCCTGGTACTGCTCCCAGCTAAGGGCCTCCACCATCTCTCCCTCCTGCGTCTTCACCCCGGGGAACCCCATGATGTTCGACCCCGGGTTCACCCAGCGGCACACCGTACGCTCCGCGTAGACCTCGCCTGGCATGGTAAGCGGCGAGATCGGGGCCTTTAGGAATTGCTCCATGCACGTGGGTTTGTCCTATTGTGGAAGGTGCTGAAGTCTATGGGTCCCAGGGAGAGGGGGCGCCGCGACCGGGCCTATTAGCAGGTCTTGCGCGACCAGAGTGGAATTGGCGGACTCACCGGTTGATGCAGCTTCCTCCGGTGTGGCCGACTCCAACGGTGGTGAAACATCCAGAGTCGGGAGTTCCTCAGTTGGTACCTCTTTGCACGAGGACTCGGTCTCCAGCCGCCACTGGAGTAGCTGCTCCACAAGGTCTTCCATGTCACCCTGCAAGAGACTGGTCCCAGGCGTGAGGCTCTGGCTGTTATGCTCTTCCGGGTAGCTGGGGGAGCCCTCTGCTTGACCCCGCTGTCTGGGTCCGAGCGGTCAGCCATGGCGTCCTCCACGTGGGTCGCTTCCTGGTCTCTTTCCCGCTCTCTCCTTCGTGGGCGGTTTCGTTTCTTGTTCCTCCGCCCCCCATTGAGGATCAGGAGGCGGATCTCTGCTGCTGACGGACACGTCCTCAAGGTGCAGAAATATTTAGACTGGGCTGTCATTATCTTTCGCGCTCTCCAGCTTACTCACGCCCACTTCCACGCCCTTCTTCTTCTCCTGCGCCCCTCGTAGCGCGGCAATGGCGGCGGTTTTGGCGGGAATCATGCGACAATAGCAGTACACAGTCTTTGCAATAAATCACAGTCCAACACGTTTCAATCACAGTTCCAAGGCACACATGACCCAATTCTTCAGGCTTAAGTACGATCCTGTTCGTGACGCCAAGTTGGAGCGCCCCCAGACACAGGGCCACGAGTTCTTGGTACCGGGCCTCTCTGGTTCGGTTCTGAGGCTGTCACGGTGGCTAGACCCGGTCCGTCACCCTGCTAAGGGGCGTCCAGTAATGGGATTTGTACAGTCTGTCAATGGTTCGTGACGCCACCTGTGGTGTTCGGTCAGGGTGACCGACGCTGCTGTGGGGTCCACTGGGGTGATGGAATGGCAGCTGGATGGTATACCTTCCCACAGGTGAAGTATGTCCCCAGGGCTTCCCAGTAAGGTGGATGGTGATGGTGTAAGGCGCAGTCAATAACGAGGACACAAGGTTGCAGTCTCTTTACCTCTTTACTGAAGGCTTCAGGATCCTCAATCCAGAGTACGTTCAACAGGGTTCTCTGAGACCGGCAGGTCCGATGGGCACATCCAGAGTTCCCTCGCAAATGGAAATCGTTGCCTACCAATAGCGCCTGTGTGTTGTAGTCCTACCCTGCTGAGCATTCGGAATAGTCCTCACAACTGCTGTTCTCGTTCGTTCGTTCTCTACAGCTCTCTCTCTCTCGTTTTTTGGTTCCAGATGTTGCTAGTTTCTAACGTCCCCCAGATATGTTATGGCTAGGACGCCACCCGTTTGACGGGAAGGCTTGGAGGTCTTCCGGGACCCTAGAGACGCCCCTCTCCCAATGTTGCCCCCCTATGTCTTCGTAGGTGTAGAAGGTAGACAGCCAACCTATAATTAGCTGTCCAGCGGAATTTGAAGTAAGGCCTGAAGTCAGTTACTCCTACGGTGATCCGGCCACCGACTACGCGCCTCAGTAAGATGTTGCCTTCCTCTCTCGGCACGACTCTTACTGGCTCTCATTTGTGCTGATCTCGTTTACACTGTTCCACAATATCCTTCCCTTCGTGTCTCTCTCTTAGGATACCGCCGCAACGTGTGCAGGCGCGGTTCCGTTACGTTCTGTTCTGTTCGCTAGGCACCTGCCAGGTTCCCACACCTGACAGGGACCCCCCTATGCCTTCCCCCTGCAACACCCCCTGCCACGGGATGTTGCCTGGTTCCAACCCAGTCAGCTTCTGACTAACTACCTCCCCAGCCCCTAGTTTTACCAGTGTGAGGAGTGGCCCAATAAATAAAGCCTTTTGCTCCCCCTAGTGGCCGGAGTGTGAAGTGTAATGTGTTCTGGTGATACCTGGTCAGGATAACTCTTTAGTGCCATTAGATGTACCGCTGCTCCCCTTAGTGGCAGAGCGCTATACTGCAACGACCAGGTCTCTGGGGCGCTGCATGTACAGTATAAAAAATACATATATTGTGATCACATAAAGGACCCCCCCAAAAAAATGAAGAAAAAGAAGTGAAAGCAAAAAATATATTTTTATATTAAAATATAAAATGAATAATAAATATACATAAAAAGTGTATAAAAAAATTAATAAATAAAGTAGCCACAAGTGAATTATAATCGTAAAAAATGTGAGTGTAACATGTTATAAAAATGGGCAATAATTGGTTATGCATTAAATAAAATAATAAAACACACTCCATTAGGTGACAATCCAAGTGTAGCAATATTAAACAAAATGGTGCAGACCCATACTGGATCGCTCTCAGTGCAATATGTGCAAAGATAGGGAAAAAGAGTAGAAATAATTTGGGGGAATATACCTTTAAGGTCCGCAAGATCACAGATAGTGCGCAAGTCTCTTCCCAATACAGTCCCATACGGAAGAGTCTTTACCACTCCCACCAAATGTTTTATCTCCCCACCCGGGTGGAGAATGTGACCTCCATAGTGTGGTACTCTCGGAGGTCCCCATATATGCACAATACCCCCACCTTCCGTCCATTAGGACTGTCCCCAGCAACCAGCGACCCGTGTACCTGGGTCACCAAGTTCCCCGAGTCCAAGAGAGCACAGCTGACGTTCCGTACCACAGGGTCTGTAGTGGCACTGCAAATAATACAAAACCCGGTACTCAACTTGGTAGTGAGAGAAAACGGATAATTTATTATATCCCAAGACAGTAAACGTTTCGGTCAAACAAAGGGACCTTCATTAGTAACGTATGCTGGGATAAAGAGTAAATACAGGTGGCTATATGGCCTGCCAAAAATATGTCTCAAATGTCACGCTGGATACCGAAGGAAGAAGAGAGATTACAGCCTGTAAGGTAGCTGTCATCGCGGTGTCCACTATTCAGCGGTGGACACCGCGATGACAGCTACCTTACAGGCTGTAATCTCTCTTCTTCCTTCGATATCCAGCGTGACATTTGAGACATATTTTTGGCAGGCCATATAGCCACCTGTATTTACTCTTTATCCCAGCATACGTTACTGATGAAGGTCCCTTTGTTTGACCGAAACGTTTACTGTCTTGGGATATAAATTATCCATTTTCTCTCACTACCAAGTTGAGTGCCGGGTTTTGTTTTATTTGTGATTATGGTTTGGGAACCTACCCGTGCACCTTTTCTGGTTGTGCACACATTGATTTGCTGTAGTGGCAATGCAGACTGGCTGGGCATACATAGATACACGGCGGGTATATCTTCAGCCCATGGGTTCTGTTGTTAGGGGGCAATTGGCAACCACATGTCCAGGCTCTTGGCATCGCCAACACTTAATGACTGTGGCACAAGGTAACCTTGGGGCCAATTTAGGAGACACAGGTCTGTGGTCACTCTCTTTTGGAGATATCCCCTCAGCACGGGCTCGGTATGGTTTTGTCCCAGTGGAGGGTCGTGGACTTTTCTCAGACTCCTGAGCTGGTGGAGCTTTACGTGACAACTGAAGCAGAGCAGTGTCCCGTATAAAGTCCTGAGTGGCCTTATACTGCTCTATCAGTCCTGCAACCTGGTCCAGGGTACCCAGGTTCCCTTGACCCACCCAACGCTGTATGGCTGCTGGCAGAGCCCTCTCCAGTCAGTCGACCACCACCCTCTCCACTATCTGAAGTGTGGTTAAAGTCTTAGGTTGGAGCCACCGTTTCAAAAGCTACAGTAAGTCAAAAACCTGAGACTGGGCAGGCTGGGTTTCCGCAAAAGTCCATGAAAACACCCGTTGGGCTCTCACGTAAGTAGTAACCCCCAGTCGAGCAAGGATCTCACCTTTTAGCTTGGAATAATCCCGGGCGTCCTGCCGACTGAGGTCAAAGTAGGCATTTAGTGCGTCACCCTTCGGGAATGGAGCCACGACATTGGCCCACTGTGCCGCTGATAAGTTCTCCCGCTCTGCCATGCGCTCATAGATGGTGAGGAAAGCTTCCACATCATCTTCCGGACTCAACTTCCTCAAAGCGTAGCGGACCTTGTCTCGGGCATCGCGACGTTGCGGGGTCGGTGCTGGAGGTGCCTCACGCAAGGCTGTAATTTGCTGCAGCAACAGGTTATTAGTTTGTTGCTGTTGTTGCTATGTGAGGACCAGCTGCCTCAGGATCTCCTCCATTTTGTCCGCAGGCCTAGGTTGCAATGTAGCAGGCCTAATGACAGACATGCAACACTCTTTGGGGTATGCCTCAGTTCACACTGCCTGCATTCTCCACCATATGTGGTGCAGTGGTGTCCACGCTGTGCAGTGATGAGGCAGTGAGCCAAGCATGTTCAAAAACAAAATGTGTTTAATGTCCAGAAAAAAACTCACACAGTTCACAGCACGCTTTATCCTCCGGATCGCAGTCGGGAAAACAAAAGACTCTCCGGGGCCGGTTGCCGTGAGCGATTGCACTGCCGTATACACAGTGGGTGCCAAACTTTTGGCTCCGTTTGGCCCTGTGTTGCCTCACACATGGAGTGGTCTGCAGACCAACTGCCCTGTCTACCTGCAAGACCAAAACTGGCACACCCAAACTCTCTTGCAGGGTTTTTTTTTCTTTCCTCCAGTCTCTGTGGCCATGGGCCACTTATAAGATCTGGGCTGGAGGAAACGGACTGGCCCCACTAGCTTCCTGCAGTCCGTTTCAAAAATAAAAGCCCATACCTGGTTTTCCTGAATAATTTCTTGGTCAAATAACTTGACCAAGTTCACACTCACTTTTATTCTGCCTTGTGACTCACAGGCAACCTGTTGTGAGCACAGGGCACGCCAGCGAATCTGCTTCTAAGCACATCCTGGGGGACACATAGCGACCCTCACATATGACACCGGTCACTGCCTCGCATACAGATGTATGAAAAAGTTTGGGCACCCCTATTAATCTTAAGCTTAATGTTTTATAAAAATTGTTTTTTTTTGCAACAGCTATTTCAGTTTCATATATCTAATAACTGTTGGACACAGTAGTGTTTCTACCTTGAAATGAGGTTTATTGTACTAACAGAAAATGTGCAATCTGCATTCAAACAAAATTTGACAGGTGCATAAGTATGGGCACCCAACCAGAAAAGTGACATTAATATTTAGTAGATCCTCCTTTTGCAAAAATAACAGCCTCTAGTCGCTTCCTGTAGCTTTTAATGAGTTCCTAGATCCTGGATGAAGGTATTTTTGACCATTCCTCTTGACAAAACAATTCCAGTTCAGTTAAGTTTGATGGTCGCCGAGCATGGACAGCCCTCTTCAAATGATCCCACAGATGTTCAATGATAATCAGGTCTGGGGACTGGGATGGCCATTCCAGAACAGTGTAATTGTTCCTCTGAATGAATGCCTGAGTAGATTTGGTAGCAGTGTTTTGGATCATTGTCTTGCTGAAAGATCCATCCCCTGTGTATCTTCAACTTTGTCACTGATTCATGAACATTATTGTCAAGAATCTGCTGATACTGAGAGGAATCCATGCGTCCCTCAACTTTAACAAGATTCCCGGTACTGGCATTGGCCACACAGCCCCAAAGCATGATGGAACCTCCACCAAATTTTACTGTGGGTAGCAAGTGTTTGTTAGGGCTAGCGGAACGCACCAAATAATAAGACTGATAGTGTACGGTGCGTTCGTAGCCCGGGGTCCACCGTGCAGAGATGGAACCTGCTGCTGAGTAATGACGGACTATATGGCGGTACTCATAAGTATACTCGCGTGGGTTAAACTTCACCCAACGTGAAGGAAGCGATCCTGTTGCGTCACAGGATCGCGGTACCGCACATAGAAGGCGAGCAAGCAGTCAGCGAACTTAACCCCAACTAGGATTGAAGTCCGATTAGACCCTTGCTGGCACAACACCGCAACTGAGTGTGTTAGGCAACTCTTATAATTAGAGCACCGAAGTGCGAACTGTGCCGTGCTGGCAGGCACCACTAAGCACCCAGACGTGGGTCAGGAAGCGCACTACTGGCGCGTGGCGCCGCACTGGCGGTCACAGCAATAGACGCTGATACGTGTGTGACACGTTGAGTGATTTGTCGGGCGCTAGATAGCAGCCATACTCCATACGCGAACAGTCATACAATAGGGTAGGGGTATTTAATGAACGACTTGCACTCACAACAAACACACGTATTCAATTGTACACTAGCGCATGGCCGTGCGGTCATGCGCAGTTTATATAATTGCAGGACAGGAAATGGCCACAGAAACTTTGCCCTTCCAGGGCCTGCCAAGAGGACCAATGGAATGCGCTGCAGAGCCAGAGCACATGACCCTCGATCTCCAACGGGAGATCTTGCTCTGGGCATGCTCAGTGTGCGCAAACAAGGACTTAGTCCCAGGGAAGTCCGCTCGCCGCTGACCAGCACTGACTTTAATGGCAGGAGCTGAAGAAGCAGCAGTAACTCTCTGTACAGAGTGAGAGCGAGCAAGACACTGGGAGCGACGTCCCTGCTGAGCAGACTCCACTGCGGCTGGAGGAGAATGGGAGACCGCAGCGGAGACGGATCGAGATTCCCCCTGTGCAGCAGAGGAAACTCGACTCCTAACAGTGTTTTTCTTGGAATGCTGTGTTTTTTGGCCTCCATGCATAACGCCTTTTTGTATGACCAAACAACTCAATCTTGGTTTCATCAGTCCACAGGACCTTCTTCCAAAAAGAAATTGGCTTCTCCAAATGTGCTTTTGCATACCTCAGCCGACTCTGTTTGTGGCGTGCTTGCAGAAAGGACTTCTTTCGCATCATTCTCCCATACAGCTTCTCCTTGTGCAAAGTGCGTTGTATAGTTGACCGATGCACAGTGACACCATCTGCAGCAAGTTGATGCTGCAGCTCTCTGGAGGTGGTCTGAGGATTGTCCTTGACTGATCTCACCATTCTTCTTCTCTGCCTTTCTGATGTTGTTCTAGGACTGCCACTTCTGGCCTTAACAAGAACTGTACCTGTGTTCTTCCATTTCCTTACTATGTTCCTCACAGTGGAAATTGACAGGTTAAATCTCTAAGACAGCTTTTTGTATCCTTCCCCTGAACAACTATGTTGAATAATCTTTGTTTTCAGATCATTAGACAGTTGTTTTGAGGAGCCCATGATGCCACTCTTCAGAGGAGATTCAAACAGGAGAACAACTTGCAAGTGGCCACTTTAAGTAGCTTTTCTCATGATTGCATACACCTGGCTATGAAGTTCAAAGCTCAATGAGGTTAGAAAACCAAAAAAAGTGCTTTAGTAAGTAAGTAAAAAGTAGGTAGGAGTATTTAAAACAAGAAAATGATAAGGGTGCCCATACTTATGCACCTGTCAAATTTTATTTGAATGCAGATTGCACATTTTCTGTTAGTACAATAAACCTCATTTCAAGGCAGAAACATTACTGTGTCCAACAGTTATTAGATATATGAAACTGAAATAGCTGTTGCAAAAAAAAACAATTTTTATAAAACATTAAGCTTAAGATTAATAGGGGTGCCCAAACTTTTTATATAACTGTAACCTACAGGCCAGCTATTTAAAACTGTGGTTTGTCCGTCACATAAATCACATATAAGTGCACTCAAAATTCTGCCATCTCTGGCCTCCATTTAAATTTTATTGCAGTGTGTTAGCGAAGTTATTGACACCAGTTTGCTGCTCAAAATAGTTACCTACAGGCCAGCTATTTAAAACTGTGGTTTGTTCGTCACACGGATCACATGTAAGTGCGCTCAAAATTCTGCCATTTCTGGCCTCCATTTAAATTTTTTTGTGAAGTATTAGTGATGTTATTGACACCAGATTGCTGTTAAAAATAGTTACCTACAGGCCAGCTATTTAAAACTGTAGTTTTCTGTCACACAGATCACATATAAGTTCGCTCCCAAATTCTGCTATTTGTAGTGAATGTGGAAAATATCGTCCTCCATTTAAAATGGGCAAGGTGCATGGCAAGGGACGGGGAACTGGATGTGATAGTGATGGGCCGAGGCCGTGGGCAAGCTAAAATTGTTCCACAACAAACACACACATCTTCTCGCCTAACCTTCCTATTTCAATTACTAGGGAATCACAGCACCCCACTATTGAACCCATATCAGTGTCAAAAGGTTGTTGGTTAGATAGCAGATAATGCTTCCAGTCACTTTGCCACCACCACCACCCTGTCTTCCACATGGTCAAGTCTCAGTAGCCGTGAGTCTGGACCGCATATTCCTCACCCTGATCCCCCTTCCTCCCACCATGCCGAGTGCCTGGAGACAAATTATCCCACACTTGGACACTCTGAAAAGCTGTTCACTTTTCCATTTATAGATATGGGCCTCTCGCCCAGTCCATTTGAAGTGGGGCAGGAGGAGATTGTGGAGCGCCCCCAGACACAGGGCCACGCGTTTCGGTACCGGGCCTCTCTGGTTCGGTTCTGAGGCTGTCACTGTGGCTAGACCCGGTCCGCGACCCTGCTAAGGGGCGTCCAATGAAAGTAGTATTGCAGTCTGTCAGGGGTTCGTGACGCCACCTGTGGTGTTCGGTCAGGGTGACCGACGCTGTTATGGGGTCCACTGGGGTGATGGAATGGCAGCTGGATGGTATACCTTTCCACAGGTGAAGTATGTCCCCAGGGCTTCCCAGTAAGGTGGATGGTGATGGTGTGAGGTACAGTCAATAATGAGGACACAAGGTTGCAGTCTCTTTACCTCTTTACTGAAGGCTTCAAGATCCTCTATCCAGAGTACGTTTAACAGGGCTTTCAGAGACCGGCCGGTCTGATGGGCACATCCAGAGTTTCCTTCACATATGGAAATCGTTGCCTACCACTAGCGCCTGTGTGTTGTAGTCCTATCCTGCTGAGCATTCGGAATAGTCCTCACAACTGCTGCTCTCGTTCGTTCGTTCTCTACAGCTCTCTCTCGTTCTTTGGTTCCAGATGTTACTAGTTTCTAACGTCCCCCAGGTATGTTATGGCTAGGACGCCACCCTTATGACGGGAAGGCTTGGAGGTCTTCCGGGACCCTAGAGATGCCCCTCTCCCAATGTTGCCCCCAATGTCTTCGTAGGTGTAAAAGGTAGACAGCCAACCTATGACTGACTGTCCAGGGGAGTTTGAAGTAAGGCCTGAAGTCAGTTACTCCTACGGTGTTCCGGCCACCGACTACGCAACTCAGTAAGATGTTGCCTTTCTCTCTCTCGGCAGGACTCTTACTGGCTCTCCTTTGTGCTTGATCTCGTTTACACGGTTCCACAATATCCTTCCCTTCGTGTCTCTTTCTTAGGATACCGCCGCAGGGTGTGCAGGCGCGGTTCCGTCACATTCTGTTCTGTTCGCTAGGCACCTGCCAGGTTCCCACGCCTGACAGGGACCCCCATGTGCCTTCTCCCTGCAACACCCCCTGCCACGGGATGTTGCCTGGTTCCAACCCAGTCAGCTTCTGACTAACTTCCTCCCCAGCCCCTAGTTTTACCAGTGTGAGGAGTGGCCCAATAAATAAAGCCTTTTTCTCCCCCTAGTGGCCGGAGTGTGAAGTGTAATGTGTTCTGGTGATACCTTTTCAGGAGAACTCCTTAGTGCCATCAGACGTACCGCTGCTCCCCTTAGCGGCAGAGTGCCATACTGCAAGGACCAGGTCTCTGGGGCGCTGCAATTGCATGTAGCAATGCTCAAATATTTGAGCAGCCACAGTCACATGAAGGCGACGGTGGGAAAGTGTAAGAGGATGATGAGACACAATTGCCAGAAAGTCAGGAGGAGGACCAGGGTGCGGAAGTGGAAACGAGCTGGTGGCTGATAAAGTAACTGTCCCAACCTGGCAGGAGGATATGTAGAGCGAGAACAGCAGCACACAGGGAGAGGAAGGCAGAGCACCCCAACAGGCAGGAAGAAACAGTGTGGTGGCCGCAGACAGAAGGTGGGCAACCGCTCCCCCTGTAACACCAACACGCCGGAAGTTGCCAGTACAACTGTTAGGTCTTCCTGAGTCTGGTTGTTTTTTAAAGACTCTGCCAATAATCCCAATAAGGCCATTTGCACCACCTGCCAGGCCAGCATCAACAGAGGTAGCAAAGCTACCAGCCTGACCACCACCAGCATGATCAGGCACACGGCGGCAAAGCACCCGACTTTGTGGGCTGAACCCCAGGGTCCAGGAACAGTGTCTGCGGGTGACACTACTGCTTCTTCTGCTATTGTGTGTGCAAGCTAATCCCCTGTCCATGGTGCATGTGAAGATGCCTCCTGCCCTGCACCTGTCATTGCACACACTCAACTAGCACCATCAGCAAGCATGTTCACGTCCTTGTCCCAGCACAGTGTTCAGTTGTCCATACCCCAGTCCTTGGAACGCATGCGCAAATACGCAGCCAACGCCCCACAGGCCACACTACTAAATTCCCACATTTTGCAGCTGCTTGCACTCGAAATGTTGCCTTTTAGGCTCATGGAGAGGGAAGCTTTCCGCCGCCATGATCTGCTTGTCAAAGTACGCCACCTGTGTGCCCATTTTAGAAAGTCAGCTACAGCTTTCGCTGCCATTGCCGTGCTTCAACAGTGTTGCAGCTTCCGGCTCACTGACTGGTGTGTGATGTCCCCAGGGCCGCCATCAGGGCACTACAGCCGTGACTGGCGTATGGGGCCCGGTGAGCAGAGGGGGCCCGCATCGGGCCCCCTCTTACCTGCTCACCGGGGCCCTACCGGCAGCCGCAGGCTGAACCGGGCCCTTAGCGGTGGCCGGCGCTACAGCTGTATGCTATTGACGTGCGGGCCCGCGCCCGCACGTCAATAGTTAACAGCCGCCAGCCGCAGCGTGCAGGTCGCCGGCGTCTGACGTCAGTCGCCGGCGAGTGCACGGTGCAGCTGCGTGGAGAGAGGAGCGCGGCAGGTAAGTAGAACTTTTTTGTTTTTTTGAGAGCGGCGATGCGGGGGGATTGCCCAGGGGGGCCCAGGGCAGTAAAGCTGGACACAGGGTGGGGGCCGGGGGGCATTAAAGCTGGACACAGGGTGGGGGCCCAGGGCAGGAAAGCTGGATACAGGGTGGGGGCCGGGGGGCAGTAAAGCTGGACACAGGGTGGGGGCCGGGGGGCAGTAAAGCTGGACACAGGGTGGGGGCCCGGGGGCAGTAAAGCTGGACACAGGGTGGGGGCCGGGGGGTAGTAAAGCTGGACACAGGGTGGGGGCCTGGGGGCAGTAAAGCTGGACACAGGGTGGGGGCCGGGGGGTAGTAAAGCTGGACACAGGGTGGGGGCCCGGGGGGCAGTAAAGCTGGACACAGGGTGGGGGCCCGGGGGCAGTAAAGCTGGACACAGGGTGGGGGCCGGGGGGCAGTCAAGCTGGACACAGGGTGGGGGCCGGGGGGCAGTGGAGCTGGACACAGGGTGGGGGCCGGGGGGCAGTCAAGCTGGACACAGGGTGGGGGTCGGGGGGCAGTAAAGCTGGACACAGGGTGGGGGCCGGGGGGCAGTAAAGCTGGACACAGGGTGGGGGCCGGGGGGCAGTAAAGCTGGACACAGGGTGGGGGCCGGGGGGCAGTAAAGCTGGACACAAGGTGGGGGCCGGGGGGCAGAAAAGCTGGACACGGGGGGGCAGAGTGCTGGGCAGAGTGCTGGACAGAGATGGGGCAGAGTGCTGGACAGAGATGGGGCAGAGTGCTGAACAGAGATGGGGCAGAGTGCTGAACAGAGATGGGGCAGAGTGCTGAACAGAGATGGGGCAGAGTGCTGGACAGAGATGGGGCAGAGTGCTGGACAGAGATGGGGCAGAGTGCTGGACAGAGATGGGGCAGAGTGCTGGACAGAGATGGGGCAGAGTGCTGGACAGAGATGGGGCAGAGTGCTGGACAGAGATGGGGCAGAGTGCTGGACAGAGATGGGGCAGAGTGCAGGACAGAGATGGGGCAGAGTGCTGGACAGAGATGGGGCAGAGTGCTGGACAGAGATGGGGCAGAGTGCTGGACAGAGATGGGGCAGAGTGCTGGACAGAGATGAGGCAGAATTGGAAACAGATGGGGCAGAGTGCTGGACACAGATGGGGCAGGATTGCACACAGACTGGGCAGAGTGCTGGACACAGATGGGGCAGGATTGGACACAGATGGGGCAGGATTGGACACAGATGGGGCAGGATTGGAAACAGATGGGGCAGGATTGGAAACAGATGGGGCAGAATGGAGACAGATGGGGCAAGATTGGAGACAGATGGGGCAGGATGGATACGATGGAGACAGATGGGGCAGGATGGATACCCATGAGGGCAGGATGGGAGAACATATGGCTGGAGCCAGGAATGAGACACACGGGGGCTAGGATGGCGAATATTACCATAGGGGCTAATTAAGGGATATTATTATTGCAGTGATGTATTTATTTTATTTTTTGAGTATACTGTTTTAAATGGGGGGGAGGTCCTGTTACTGTGTAGAGTGATACTATGTTGCCTTCTTCATGTGGTGTAATGTAGAAGTTGGGAAAATTAAGTAATGTGTTCTACAAGCGGAACTCGAGATAACTGTTTTATTTCCTGCAGAGACGAGTCCTGGCTGGATGAAGTGATGGCGGTCTGTGCTGGATGAAAGATGAAGGACTTCACCTAGAGACGTCAATGGTGAGTCAGTGTTACCTATACACTGACACTATACACTGTATACTATATACAGAGGTCCTGTGTACAATGTCACCAGTGATCACTGTATTACCTATACATTATATACAGAGCTCCTGTGTATAATGTCACCGGTGATCACTGTATTACCTGTACACAGACACTGCATACTAATTACAGATCTCCTGTGTATAATGGCACTGCTGGTGATAGTATTGTAGGTTTTTTTTATTACTGATCAGTATTGTAGTATTCAGTCATTTGTGGTTATATGCGGTCTGGTCATGGTGTAGCGGTATTTGTTCCTTGTATTTTATATTATTCGATCACTGTGGTGGTAATATGTCATCTGGTCATAGTGCGGTGGTATTTGTTCCTTGTATGTAGTATTATAGGTCATTTTAAAAATTGAAAAATAAATAAAAATATACCTAAATTGTATTGCATATTTTAACAAATATTTAGTAGGTTACAGTAGAGTAGGGCCCGGCCAAAAGTGTCTACCGTGTTATGGTGGCGGCTTAAAAAATCTTTTGGCCAAAACAAAAGCTGCCGGCTATATGTGTGATCTGGTGATGGGAACTGTCAATGTGTGATAGGTGAGAAGTGGAGATTTTCCAAGAGAGAGCGGTGGGATTGTGGACAGTTCGAGGGGTGGAGCCTGGAGGCGGGGCTGGGGTGGAGTCTGGGCGGAGTTTCAAGGGGGCCCCGAAAATTTTGCCAGTATGGGGCCCCGAAATTTCTAGTGGCAGCCCTGGATGTCCCCACGCGTTGGAACTCTACACTGCAGATGTTGGGAAGAATTTGTGAGCATAAGAGGGCAGTTGTTGACTACCAGCATCAACAAGGCCTTCGGTATTTAGTTCAGACTCCAAACATAAGACCTCAGGAGTGGACACGGATGTCAGACATATCTACCATCCTCCAAAACTTTGAGGACTCCACCAAGATGGTGAGCGGTGATGACGCAATAATTAGTGTTACCATCCCACTTCTCCATGCTCTGAAACGCTCTCTACTCACAATCAAAGAGGATGCATTGCAGATGGAGCACGATGAGATGGAGCAAGGACCCATACAGGGTGATTACACACAGCCCAGCCTCATCTCATCCCAACGTGGATTGGGTGACAATGTGAAAGAGGAGGAGGAGGAAGAACAGGAGATAGTTTCATGTGTGATAGACAGTACTACCTGCACAACTGTCATACCGTCTGTTCAATGTGGATGGCCTGAGGACAGGGAGGAGGAGGAGAAGGAGGAAAGCATGGTCAGTCGTCCTCTTGGTGAGGACACGGAAGTGTTGCCTGTTAGGAATCTGGCATACATAGCTGAGTTTATGTTAAGCTGCCTTTGCCGTGACCCTCGCGTTCTCAAAATTTTGTGTGACAGTCAATACTGGGTGGTGACACTTTTAGACCCACGCTACAAGGAGAACTTTCTATCTCATTCCCGAGGCGTACAGGTCTACTAAAATGGGGCAATACCAAAAGGCTCTTGTTACGAAATTATTAAAAAAAATTCCCATTTGAAAATGCTGGCGGCAGAGGTCACAATTAGTTGGACAACCAAGGAATACCGACGAGAGAGACACAACTCCAATCCAGCAGAAGCAGGGGAACACTGTCAAAGTTCTTGGGAGAATTTTCTCAGACCCTCCCATCGCACAGACCCTGAGGTGCGGGGTACTCTCACAAGGAGTGCAAAGTTTGGGAAGATGCTGAGGGAGTATCTTGCTGACCATACCAACGTCCTCCGTGATTCCTCTGAGCATTATAATTATTGGGTATCCAAGCTGGACATTTGGCATAAACTGGCTATGCATTGGAGGTCCTGGACCGGCCCTGCCGCTAGCGTTTTGTCAAATAGTGGGTTTTTAGTGCCACTGGTGGAATTTTAACTTATAAGCGCATCTGCCTGTCAAATGAAAATGCTGACAGGATAACTCTTATAAAAATGAACAAGGGCTGGATTGGGCCAGACTTCTCAACACCACCGAATGATAGCAGCGTAACAACAACTCAAATCCAGTGTCTTTTTTTGGGAGGTCTATTCCCATGCACCTCTTCACACCCACACATGGGTATAGACTTCCTGATTTTGGCTATTTGCTGTTGTCCTCCTCCTTCTCCTCATCCTCTACCACCATATCACCAGGGTGACTGTGGTCCATGATGCAACACCCACATCCTTTTTTTAAAGGGTGTTTATGATGCCCATAAAATCTAAATGTTATACAGTATGTTCAGTAGCTTAACTACAAAGTTATGGGCCCCGGATCAAACTTTCAAATGGGCCCATGCCAAAATATTTTCCACCCAAATTCACATTTTCACCAATTCATTTCGCACACTATAGTTTTGTTGTAATGTTGTACAGTCTGACCTAATACTGCCCCTGTAATCGCTGAGAAAAATGATTTTATAACTTACATGTCCCTATGCTAATTAGGGTGATGTCTTCGGAAGTGCAGATACACTGGGTGTTCATGTTCTCCCTCGCTCCAATTCCAAGCGCACTCCCGGCGTTTGAAATCTGTGTGCTGTTTCTTCCAGTTATGAAGCTGCAGTGCGTCATTTCCGGTCCTGTGCAGTGTGGGGGTGTATTGGCTATAGTGGTCGGCTCCGGAGCACGCGCACTGCACATTCTGAAGCTGGCGAGTACACCCAATATTCCCCCACAATGCACAGGACCGCAAATGACACAGACGCGCATCATACCAGGAAGAAACAGCACACAGATTTCAAACGCCGGGAGTGCGCTTGGAGTTGGAGCGAGGGAGGACATGAACGCCCAGAGCTGGGCGCAGAGGTGTATCTAGGTTTTTTAACAATAAATCAGTTTGGCGCCCCCTTCCCCCAGTACACATGCAATTTGCACATTTAGGCCGGGATCACACTTGTGAGTTCAATGCGAGAAACTCCCATCATGGGGGGATGATGGGCTGTGTGGGGAGAAGGGGGGATGATGAGGGGCTGTGTGGGAGAAGGGGTCATGATGAGGGGCTTTGGGGATAAGGGGGGTGATGAGGGGCTGTATGGGGGTGATGCGGAGCTGTGTGGGGAATGGTTGGATGAAAGGCTGTGTGGGTGATGATGAGGGCCTGTGTGGGGAATGGGGGGATCATGAGGGGCTCTGTGGAGAAGCGGTGATGAGGGCCTTTGTGGGGAATGGGGGAATGATGAGGGTCTGTATGGGGGATGATGAGGGCCTATGGGGAATGGGGGATGATGAGGGTCTGTATGGGGGATGATGAGGGCCTGTGGGGAATGGGGGATGATGGGGCCTGTGTGGGGAATGGGGGAGTGATAAGGGGCTGTGTGGGGAATTGGGGGATGATGAGGGGCTGTGTGGGAGTGATGGGGGGGAGATGGGAGTGATGAGGGGCTGTGTGGGGAATGGGGGGATTTATTGTGTGGGGAGAATTGGAGTGGGGATGGGGGATTTAATGTGTGTGGAGATTTGGAGTGGAGATGGGTTATTTAATGTGTGGGGGAGATTTGAAGACACAAAATGAAAAGCAAAGGGGGAGATGGGGGCAAATTTGAGGAAACAGTATGGGGGAATGAGGGCAATCTACTAAAATGCTTGTGCACGCCCTCATCATTTCCCGCCTTGACTACTGCAACATCCTTTTCTGTGGCCTCCCTGCTAACACCCTTGCACCTCTCCAGTCCATCCTTAACTCTGCTGCCCGACTAATCCATCTCTCTCCTCGCTACTCCTCCGCTTCCCCCCTCTGCAAATCTCTTCACTGGCTCCCATTCCCTCAGCGTATCCAGTTCAAATTGCTAATACTGACCTACAAAGCCATCCACAACCTGTCTCCTCCATATATCTCTGAACTAATCTCTCGATATCTTCCCTCACGTGACCTCCGGTCCTCCCAAGACCTCCTTCTCTCCTCCACACTTATTCGCTCCTCATCCAATCGCCTCCAAGACTTCTCCCGAATATCCCCCATCCTCTGGAACTCTCTGCCCCAACACGTCCGACTATCAACCACAGTCGGATCCTTCAGACGGAACCTGAAAACTCATCTCTTCAGGAAAGCCTACAGCCTGCACTGACACCGCTGCTGCCTCATCACCAACGAAGCTACCGCCTCACCAACACCGAAGCTACCGCCTCACCAACACCGGAGCTACCGCCTCACCAACACCGGAGCTCCTGCAACCCTCAACCTACTGTCTCCTCCCCCATAATCCTGTAGAATGTAAGCCCGCAAGGGCACGGTCCTCGCCCCTCTGTATCAGTCCGTCATTGTTAGTTTGTTTACTGTATGTGATATTTGTAACTTGTATGTAACCCCTTCTCATGTACAGCACCATGGAATCAATGGTGCTATATAAATAAATAATAATAATAATAATGGGATGTGTGCAGACATATTATGGGGAGTCAGGTGAGCAGGCAGTATAGAAAGTGAGGGGGTAAATATATGAGGAGACAGTATGGTGAACAGGAGGGATGTGAGAGGAGACAGTATGAGGAGGGAGGGGAATAGTGTGAGGAGACAGTATGGGGGGAGAAAAGTGAGTGGGCACAGAATAGAAACTGAGTAGTGGGGGCGTAGCATGGAGGAACATTGTAAGGGCACAGCCAGGAGGGGACAGTATACCAGGAAGGGGAGTGTGATGAGAGTACAGTATAAATACTGGGCCCTATAGGGAGGACACAGTGTGAGAGGACAGTGTGAAGAGGGAGCCGGTATGGAAAGGAGAGGTCAGTGTGAAGAGCATGTACGATAAGAGGGACAGTGTGGGGATCATAGTTTGTGCAGACAATAATAGTGAGGGACAATTTTTTATTCAGGAGCATTATAATGACACTTATATCTTTAAGGGCATCATGTGGAGATTGTCTGTAAGATACGAGTACAATTGAATACTGGGAGCCGGCGCGCTGCAGCTTCACTGTACTGGCTGTCAGCTTGACAGTCGGCAACGAGAACAGCTGACTCCCAGTCCGGGGGGCGGCAGAATGCAGCTGCCAGGAGAGACACTGCGGACCGCCGCATTAGGCGGCCCGACTGCGCCCCCCTGCCAGCTGCGTCCGGGGCACATGTCTCGGCTGCCCCCCCCTAGATACGCCACTGTGTATACTTCTGGCCACATTCTGACTAGACGTGCCTGGCCTCGCTCAGTTAATTTTCATTAAGTGAGGCCACGCATCTTTAGTCAGCATGTGACTGCATATATGTAAATCATCATCACCGGAGAATACTGACAGCATGCAGTGAGCACCGTGAGAGTTCAGACGTCTGCAGTCACGTCGAATGACTGCATCCCCACTCCAAATCTCCCCCACACATTAAATCCATCATCCCCCTCCAAATCTACACACACACACACAATAAATCCCCCCATTCCCACTCCACACATTAAATCTCCCCCCCATGCACTTAATCTTCGGTGTCTTCAGCTCCACTGGAGAAACTTACCACCCATCTGCATCTCTGCAGTCCCGGTGAATGACGTCAGCAGCGTGATAACATGATGACATGATCACACTGCAGGCATTGCTCTGACCAGGCGGTCATAGCGTCAATTGTACTCATATTTGTAAGATGCAAGTACAATTGATCAATGGGAGCCGGCGTGCTGCAACTTCTCTGTACCGGCTATCAGTTTGACAGCCGGCACAGAGAATGGTCGACTGTCAGTTTGACACCCGGCACAGAGAATGGCCAACTCTCAGTCTGGGGAGCAGCAGAATGCAGCCGCTGGGGGCAGGGGCAGGTTTTAACATTTTAGCCTGGGGCAAGCACAAGTAGTGGCCCATGATTTGCAAAATACACCTTTTGGCTATGATTCATTAATGCAGTGGTCCTAAACTAAATTTTATTTTACTTTAGCCCCGATAAAATTATAAAGCCTATACTCATCTCCTGTGCCGACTCCATTCCAGCAGTGTCGGCACTCACTCTCCCCAGGGCTCTGATGCCCAATCAGAGCTCGTGTCACTGTCTCTGGCGCCTTCGTACGAACTGAACATGAAGAGGATGCCAGGGCTGCAGCTCTTCCCGGACTTCCTCTTCATGGCGTCACCTGTCATTCCACCCCATCACAGTCCCAGGATCACATGTGCCGATACTGCTGGAACAGAGCCGGCACAGGAGGTGAGTATAAGCTTTATTATTTTTTCTGGGCCGAACATTTAGTTTAAGAAGGGGTTGTTCTAGTAGTGGACAAGCCTTTAAAGGGAACCTGTCACCCGAAGATGAGCTGGGGCCACCGGCATCAGGGGCTTATCTACAGCATTGCCTAACAAACAGGAATCCCTGCGTGTGTTGCGGCTGTCAAATAGCCACTAGACATGCAGCCGAGGGGACACTGAAAAAATTGACCTGCTGCAGTTTTAAATCTGCAAGGAACAATAAGCAACGTGTACACGGGACCTCAGGGTTCTCATTCACTTTGCTGGCTTCGGGAAACCCTTCAGGTTTGGTGACAAATTTGTGCAGAAAAATCTGCGACAATCTGCTAATTGAACCTACTGTAACATATGCGAGATAGTATGACTGCCATTTGATGATGATAATAATAATAATAATAATAATCTACTATATAATTGTCTAAAGGTCACTTCCGTCTGTCTTTCTGTCTGTCCCGGAAATCCCATGTCGCTGATTGGTCGCGGCCGTGGGCACAGTCCGGACGAGAATTAATCCCTCCCTACTCCCCAGCCGTCAGTGCCCGCTCCATACTCCCCTCCAGTCAGCGCTCACACAGGGTTAATGGCAGAGTTAACGGACCGCATTATGCCGCGGGTAACTCACTCCGTTAACGCTGCTATTAACCCTGTGTGACCAACTTTTTACTATTGATGCTGCCTATGCAGCATCAATAGTAAAAAGATCTAATGTTAAAAATAATTAAAAAAACTAAAAAATCATTATATACTCACCTTCCGTGGGCCCCCGGATCCAGCCGAGGCCTTTCCAGCTCCTCACGACGCTCCGGTGACCGGTCCATGCATTGCGGTCTCGCGAGATGATGACGTAGCGGTCTCACGAGACCGTTACATCATCATCTTGCGAGACCGCAATGCACTCTTGGGACCGGAGCGTCGCGAGGAGCATCGGTAAACGCCTCGGCTGGATCCAGGGGGCCGACGGAGGGTGAGTATATAACTATTTTTTATTTTAATTCTTTTTTTAACAGGGATATGGTGCCCACATTGCTATATACTATGTGGGCTGTGTTAGATACTGCGTGGGCTGTTATATACTACATTTCTGTGCTATATACTATATGGGCTGTGCTATATACTACATGGCTGTGGTATATATTATGTGGCTGAGCAATATACTACATTGCTGTGCTCTATACTATGTGATCTGTGTTATATACTGCATGGGCAGTGTTATATTCTACGTCTCTGTGCTATATACTAAGTGGCTGTGTTATACACTAAGTGGCTGTGCAATATATTACGTGGCTAGGCAATATACTACGTGTCTGTGCTAAATACTACGTGTCTGTGTTATATACTATGTGGTTGGGCAATATACTACGTGTCTGTGTTATATACTACGTGTCTGTGCTATATACTACGTGTCTGTGCTATATACTACGTGCCTGTGCTATATACTATGTGGTTGGGCAATATACTACGTGTCTGTGTTATATACTACGTGTCTGTGCTATATACTACGTGTCTGTGCAACATACTACGTGGCTGTGCAATATACTACGTGGCTGGGCAATATACTACGTGGCTGGGCAATATACTACGTGGCTGGGCAATATACTACGTGGCTGGGCAATATACTGCGTGGCTGGGCAATATACTACGTGGCTGGGCAATATACTATGTGGCTGGGCAATATACTACATGTCTGTGCTATATACTACGTGTCTGTGCTATATACTATGTGTTTGTGCAATATACTATGTGGCTGGGCATTATACTATGTGCCTGTGCTATATACTACGTGGCTGGGCAACATACTACGTGGCTGGGCAATATACTACTTGTCTGTGCAATATACTACGTGGCTGTGTTATATACTACGTGGCTGTGCTACATACTACATGGCTGTGTTATATGCTATGTGGCTGTGTTATATACTACGTGGCTGTGTTATATACTACGTGGCTGTGTTATATACTATGTGGCTGTGTTAGATACTACGTGGCTCCGCAATATGCTACTTGGCTGGCCAATATACTATGTGTCTGTGCTATATACTATGTGTCTATGCAATATACTACGTGGCTGGGCAATATACTATGTGACTGGGCAATATACTACGTGTCTGTGCAATATACTACGTGGCTGGGCAATATACTATGTGGCTGGGCAATATACTACGTGGCTGTGTTATATACTACATCTCTGTGTTATATACTACGTGGCTGTGCTACATACTACGTGGCTGTGTTATATGCTACGTGGCTGGGCAATATACTATGTGGCTGTGTTATATACTACGTGACTGGGCAATATACTATGTGCCTGTGCTATATACTACGTGTCTGTGTTATATATTACGTGTCTGTGCTATATACTACGTGTCTGTGCAATATACTAAGTGGCTGTGCAATATACTACGTGGCTGGGCAATATACTACGTAGCTGGGCAATATACTATGTGGCTGGGCAATATACTACGTGGCTGGGCAATATACTGCGTGGCTGGGCAATATACTACGTGGCTGGGCAAAATACTATGTGGCTGGGCAATATACTACGTGTCTGTGCTATATACTATGTGTCTGTGCTATATGCTATGTGTCTGTGCAATATACTACGTGGCTGGGCATTATACTATGTGCCTGTGCTATATACTACTTTGCTGGGCAACATACTACATGGCTGGGCAATATTTTACGTGGCTGGGCAATATACTACGTGTCTGTGCAATATACTACGTGGCTGGGCAATATACTACGTGGCTGGGCAATATACTACGTGGCTGTGTTATATACTATGTGGCTGTGTTATATACTACATGGCTGTGTTACATACTGCGTGGCTGTGTTATATGCTACGTGGCTGGTCAATATACTATGTGGCTGTGTTATATACTATGTGGCTGTGTTATATACTATGTGGCTGTGTTAGCTACTACGTGGCTCCGCAATATGCTACTTGGCTGGCCAATATACTATGTGTCTGTGCTATATACTATGTGTCTGTGCAATATACTACGTGGCTGGGCAATATACTATGTGCCTTTGCTATATACTACGTGGCTGGGCAATATACTATGTGACTGGGCAATATTTTACGTGGCTGGGCAATATACTACGTGTCTGTGCAATATACTACGTGGCTGGGCAATATACTACGTGGCTCTGTGCTGTATACTATGTCGCTGTGCAATATACTATGTGACTAGGCAATATACTACGTGACTGGGCAATATACTACGTAACTGGGCAATATACTACGTCGCTGGGCAATATACTACGTGACTGGGCAATATACTACGTCGCTGTGCAATATACTACGTGACTGGGCAATATAATACGTCGCTGGGCAATATACTACGTGACTGGGCAATATACTACGTCACTCGGCAATATACTACGTGACTGGGCAATATACTATGTGTTATATACTACGTGGCTGTGTTACATACTATGTGGCTGCGTTATATGCTACGTGGCTTGGCAATATATTATGTGACTGTGTTATATACTACGTGGCTGTGTTATATACTATGTGGCTGTGTTAGATACTACGTGGCTCCGCAATATGCTACTTGGCTGGCCAATATACTACGTATCTGTGCTATATACTATGTGTCTGTGCAATATACTACGTGGCTGGGCAATATACTATGTGACTGGGCAATATTTTACATGGCTGGGCAATATACTACGTGTCTGTGCAATATACTATGTGGCTGTGTTATATACTATGTGGCTGTGCTACATACTACGTGGCTGTGTTATATGCTACGTGGCTGGGCAATATACTATGTGGCTGTGTTATATACTACGTGGCTGTGCTAGATACTATGTGGCTCCGCAATAAGCTTCTTGGCTGGCCAATATACTACATGTCTGTGCTATATACTATGTGTCTGTGCAATATACTATGTGGCTGTGTTATATACTACGTGGCTGTTATATACTACGTGGCTGTGCTACATACTACGTGGCTGTGTTAGATACTACGTGGCTGGGCAATATACTACATGGGCTCTGCTATATACTACGTGGGCTGTGTTATACGATACTTGGCTGTGCTATATTTCTCTGCTGTATCTGTGCATCATGAATCGTGGTATGTGTTAAAGATGGGGGCCCACTGAGACTTCTTTCGCCCAGGGCCCTCAAAAACCTGGAGCCGGCCCTGGCTTCACTGATTGGTCACGCCCGGCCGCGAATAATCAGTGACAGGCGCAGTCCGCCCGCGAATTGGCATAGAATTTGAACCACGCTTCGCTAATTAGTCACGGCCGGCCGGCTGAATCCTGTGTATAAATTGCATTATTCTGAAAACTTCATAAATAAACTACATACATATTCTAGAATACCTGATGCGTTAGAATCGGGCCACCATCTAGTTTTATTTATATAGCGCCAACATATTCTGCAGCACTTTATATTATAGAGGGGACTTGTACAGGCAATAGATATTACAGCATAACAATAAACACAGATCAAAACAGATACCAAGAGGAATGAGGGCCCTGCTCACAAGCTTACAATCTATGAGGAAAAGGGTAGACACGAAAGGTGGATAGTAACAATTGCTTTCGTTGTCCGGACCAGCCATAGTGTAAGTAACGGGTATTCAAGTAATGCTGCATGAACCAGTTAACAGCCTAAATATGCAACAGTACTGACACAGAGGGCTATTAAATGCATAAAACGTAAGAGAACATGATGCGAGGAACCTGATTATGGTTTAAGTTTTTTGAATGGGCCACACAAGGATAGTTAGGTTAATGCGTTGAGGTGGTACGCCAGTCTGAACAAATGAGTTTTTAGTGCACGCTTAAAACTGTGGGGATTGGGGATTAATTGTATTAACCTAGGTAGTGCATTCCAAAGAATTGGCACGTGAAAAGTCTTGGAGATGGGAGTGGGAGGTTCTGATTATTGAATATGTTAACCTCAGGTCATTAGCAGAACAGAGAACACGAGTAGGGTGGTAGGTTGAGACGAGGGAGATGTAGGGTGTTGCTGAGCCATGGAGCGCTGTGCAGATGAGGGCAATAAGTTTGTACTGTATTCTGGAGTGGATAGGTAGCAGGTGTAAGGACTGGCACAAGGTAGAGGTATAACGATTGGTGAGGAATATGTGAGTCGCTTGCCAGGGCCGTGGGGTACTCGGTACCGTGTCCGGTACTTAAGGGAATGTCACGGTGGCTATGACCCGGTCCGTGGCACTGGGTGCTCAAATAAAGGGAAAGGTCTTTTAAGGGTTTAATAAAGTTTGTGTTCGTGACGCTCCAGTCTGCTGTCTGGCCTTCTCTCTTCCTACTCACTCACTCTGCTCTGTCCCTCTGACAGACTTCCTTCTCTCTTGGTCTTCCTGGACCGCTGACTGCTTTCCCTCCAAGCCAGAATATATCAATAGGGGAGTTCCGTGGAAAACCAGGTTCAGAGCTCCCCCTTCTGGCCTGGAGTGTGAACATGTTGTATGCTTTGTGGTTACCTGATAGAAGAGATCTTCCCTTGCTTCCAAGCGTGATATCACTCTCCCCGTGAGGAAGGCAATGCCACTGTAACAACCAGGATCCTGGGGAGTTACACTCCCCCCGTTAAATCCAGTACTCCCGGACTGTGAAAAGAAGAACAACAATGCAGGTTTTTGGAAGACATACAAAATTTTTGTAAATACATATAAACATGGTAAATAGGTGTAAACTTAGGCTTTCCTTTATGGGAGGTAATTGATGCTTTTAACGTTACAGGAACATATTTACAAAAATATTAATAACTTTTCAGAATTAATAAACTTTACTATAGCAGACTATAAAACGACGACTACCCTTGCGGGTATACTATCTTTAACGCTCTCTTTATTCAAAGTGCAAAACCAAACATCAGATTTACTTTCATTTTTCCTACTCTCACTATAATTCTTTAACACTGAGTACTTTTCCTATCTCGCATGCAAAACTATCTATTTCCTTTACAGGGTAACTTCTTGGACTACTTATTCTGACTATCTGACACACCCTAACAACAATAAACATTTTCGTAACTTTATAGTGCAACAAATTCACTTTCTACACTGAGATAGCAAATTTAAAGGTGCGATTATTGTTCGAGTGATTCAATATTTTAACAGCAGCAATGATGCGAAGGACCCGTCATAAACCCCCAACATAGGGCTTTGGCGGGCTACAAGGCGTATATCCAGACCCGATGTTCAGTCACGCTAGAAAGCTTTGCTCTTCAGGTCTCTGTAAAACAAACAAGGCCTTACCCACACTGGCAATGTGGGTAGAACCAAGAGTGCACCTTGAAGGTGCCAACTATTTACAGGAAAGTTTGTGGACCATTCACTGTCCATGGCCTCAGTGACTTTAAACAAATGAACTTTTCTTAAACGGAAACTTGGCCAGGTTAAACAAACTTTTAAACTCTTAATCTCTTCACAGTCATGTTCTTTTTTTGGTAGTAATTATTACTGTTTCCATGGTAGCACTTGAACATTACAATCTCCCTGATGAGGGTTCAGGCATATGCCAGGTACAACATACAGTTGGTCAGTACTGACTATGGGAGTCTGGGTGCTTTTGCAGTGCTGTTCTACTGTTGCCCTGGAACACATTTTGGTTAGTTCTTTGCTGGATGCAGGTGCAGGGATTACGTTTCCAGGTAATGGAGCTGATGGTTTCGGTGTTGTTATTGGCTGTAGCTCTGGGTCACTTGCGGGTGACCTGGGTACTGTTCCTTTTGACACAGATTTGTGCACATGCAGCGCATACCACCCTTTTTCTCCCCAGTGTCTGGTGTAGGTGATGCGGTCTCCTGAGTAGAGGTCCCTGTCCGGGTGTCCCTCTAATACGTGGGGTTCTACATCATGCCAGGTGATAAATACTTCCAGCTGCACTCCTGTTTTTTTAATGAATACCCAGCCAGATTTTATAAAGAACGCCACTACCATTCCCGGTCTCCGTAGGTCCCATTCCTCCTGTTTTGCCTTTCGGGCCTGAGCCTTTGCTCTAAAATGTTTTTCTTCTATGGTCCTGCGTCGGAGGTCCTGCTCTCTGTCCTTCTGCTCCTGTTTGAGCGCCTGCTGAAGCAGTATTCCTTCTGGCTGATGACCTCCAGACATTCTCCCTCAGCCTGGGCCTCCCCAGGGAACCCCATCAGGTTGGCGCCAGAGTACTCCCACCGAAAGGTTACCCATTCTCCATGTGCCTCCTGGGTCTACCTCGCCGGCTGCAGCGGGGCTGTGGAGGTATGTGCGATCTCCCAGGGCTGCTCCAAATCAATTATTCTGCACACCAGGCTGGGTGGTAGGGGTGGCGGAGCATCTACTGGCCCTATCAGGGTGTCCTCGGCTACCGGGGCAGGGTTGGTCTTCTTACCTGCCGCTGTGGTGTCTCTGGTGCCAGACTCCACCATTACAGGATGGGATCCCGGAAGCTGGTTCCGTCGCTGCTCCCATGCTTTTGCGGCTGCACGGAACCAGGACTGCCAGAGCTGACAGCACAGCTCCTCCACTTCGGCTCCAAGAACCTTCGGGTTCATCGCTGAAGGCAGGTCTTCTTTCTCCCATTGGCTGGGGCAGCTTCCTGCTTCCTCCACTTCCTCTGGGTGACCTCCGCTCGCCATCTTGCCGGTTGGGTTCTGGGCTGCAACTTCTTGCTGTTCCTTCCACGTCCTCTTCCGTGGGCGGTTCCTTCTCTTCTCATCCCCACCATCCCAGACTAGGAGGCGGACTTCTACTGACGGACAGAACTTTCGGACATAGGAATATCGATGAGGGGCAGCCATAACTTTCACACCGTTCCTCCAGGCTCCACCCACAACACGCCCCACTCCTCCTGCACGCCACATGGTGCTGTAATGGTGGCGCTTTTGTCAGCAAATTTACAGTTCATAGTCCCACAGTTAAACACAGTGTCCTAGGCGCACATGACCCACTTCAATGGGTCGGTCCATCCTGTTCGTGACGCCAAACTTGAGTCGCCCGCCAGGGATGTGGGGTACTCGGTACCGGGTCCGGTACTTAAGGGGTTGTCATGGTGGCTGCAACCCAGTCTGTGGCCCTGGGTGCCCAAATAAAGGTAAAGGTCTTTTAAGGGTTTAATAAAGTTTGTGTTCGTGATGCCACCTGTGGTGTTCGGTCTGTGGGGACTAACGGTGCCTAAAGGGGTCCTCTGGGGTGATGTTATGGCAGCTAGATGGTATAACTTCCCACTGGTGAAAATGGGACCCCAGGGCTCCTGGTGTGTAGCTGGTGATGGTGGAAAGTGTATAAAGAAATGGAGGACACAGGTGTGCAGTCTCTTTACCTGGTTTACTGAAATCTTCAGGCCACCACAGTCCAGGGCACCAGATCACAGGTACAGGCAGGGTCCGGCCGACTTGGAAGCAAGTTCAGAGTCCCCTTTACCAAGTGGAGTTTGAAGCCTTCCTACCAGTGTTTGTTGTAGTCCCTTGCTGTTTGTGGCTTCAATCAAGGTCCTCACAGTTCTCTCTGTCCTCCATAAAGGTGGGACACAAACCCTTATGACAGGGGACTCAAGCCTTTTCACATGGTCTCTATCACGACCCGTGCTCTATGTTTCACTGTGTCTCCTGGGTATTTGGGCTGACAGGTTGCATGTAATTATCCAGTTGTCCTGCCGGTTTCTGCTGTGCCTCCTAGAGTCTGACACAACCTCGGTCTTCCGGCTATCGGGAATCTGCGCTCCACAGGGAAATAGCCCATACGCTGCTGTCCTCCCCTGGTGTCACTCTCCTGCGCTTCGCTCTCATGCACGCTCACTATACGCTGTTCTTCCTTCTCTGTTTCCTTGTCCAGGAGCTGCAGCATCTCTGGCAGCATGGCCCCTCACACGTCTCTCTTCTTTCCTCTTTCTGCCAGGAACTGCAGACCCCCACGTCTGCTCAGCTATTCTCCTATTGTACCAGCTCTGCCTCAGCTGAAGTTCCGTGACAAGCTCCTCCCTGGGCTTTTCCAACTCTCCTTCCTGCCTCAGACTGCTCCAGTCTGCTGTCTGGCCTTCTCTCTCTCTCTCTCTCTCTTCCTACTCACTCACTCTGCTCTGTCCCTCTGACAGACTTCCTTCTCTCTTGGTCTCCATGGACAGACTGACTGCTTTCCCTCCAAGCCAGAATATATCAATACGGGAGTTTCCCTGAAAACCAGGTTCAGAGCTCTCCCTTCTGGCCTGGAGTGTGAGCATGTTGTGTGCTTTGTGGTTACCTGATAGACGATATATTCCCTTGCTTCCAAGCGTGACATCACTCTCCCCATGAGGAAAGCAATGCCACTGTAACAACCAGGACCCTGGGGTGTTACATATGATCCTGGCTGCAGCATTCAAGACAGATTGGAGAGTTTGATAAGAGGGAGGACGATTAGTAGAGAGTTACAATAGTCAAGACGAGAATGAATAAGAGAAACAATTAGAGTTTTTGCAGAGTCGAAAGTAAGAAAAGGTCAAATTCTAGAAATGCTTTTGAGGTGCAGATAACAAGAGCGAGCCAGTGATCAGATGTGGGGGGTGAATGAAAGCTCTGAATCAAGTATGACTCCAAGACAGCGGGCATGTTGCTGGGGAGTAGTGGTGGAACCACACATGGAAATGGCAATGTCAGGCAAAGGTAGGTTAGTAGAGGGAAAAAACACAAGGAGTTCAGTTTTTGACAGGTTCAGATAGAGGGAGGACATGACGTTGGAGACAGCAGTAAGACAATCACTGGTGTTTTCTAAAAAGGCAGGCGTGATATCAGGATATTTCATATTTGATATACTGTTATACAGTATACACATTGTTGTATGTACTGTATATACTGTGAAGCAGTGACTCATGTCCCTGGTAGGGGTCGCTGTGTGTTCTCCCCAGGTTGTGCATGCAGACGGATGAAGTCCATAGGTGTGCATGGCAGTTACGGATTTCTGGTCCGGGTTTTCCAGGTGGCACTGGTCTCCGATGTGGACAGTCCTGTGCCCGGAGGTGGATGTCCTGTGCCTGAAAGAGACAGATGTGGACAGTCCTCTGATCGGAGGTGGATGTCCTGTGCCCGAAAGAGGACTAGCATGTGTAACGATTGCAAACAGGTGGATATGGCGCCCAGCTGCTATCCAGAGGATATCCTGGGCTGTGTACGGCTGTGTGAGTAAAGAGACTGTGATACAGGACACCCACGGGAACTAGTCAGAGGGGGCTGGTATGTGTAGTGTCTGCAACATATGAGGCTGTGTGTATGGAGACTGTAATATGGCATGCGGTCACCCAGGGAAACTGGACAAGGGAAGTCGGCCTGTTTAGGGACTGCAAATCTAAAGCCATATGATATGTATTGCTATGAACTGGTGTAAACTGAACACTGATAATATACACTGAAGTTATATGCATTTGTGTGAATTGGACTTTAAAGGGAACCTGTCACCCCCCTCAGGCGTTCATAACTAAAAGAGCCACCTTGTGCAGCACAAATGCTGCATTCTGACAAGGTGGCTCTTTTAGTTATGATGCCTGCACACGCTGAAATAAACGTTTATAAAATGTGCCCCCTCATACTGTGAAATGTTCCCGGAGGCGGGTCTTTCCCTCCCAATCAGACGCAGCACAGTCGTCACTCCGGACCTGTGCGCGCCGGGCGTCGCCTCCTCTTGCTGCATTATCGTCCCCGGTGCCGGCTCATTACGTTTTTTTTTCCGGGTGTGCGCAGTTGCGCTGCCCTTTGTACTTACAGCGCAGGCGCCGGGGACGATAATGCAGCAAGAGGAGGCAGCGCCCGGCACGCACAGGTCCGGAGTGACGGCTGTGCTGCGTCTGATTAGGAGGGAAAGACCCTCCAGGAACATTTCACGGTATGAGGGGGCTCATTTTATAAATGTTTATTTCAGCGTGTGCAGGCATCATAACTAAAAGAGCCACCTCGTCAGAATGCAGCATTTGTGCTGCACAAGGTGGCTCTTTTAGTTACAAACGCCTGAGGGGGGTGACAGGTTCTCTTTAATGCTGTGAGGAAACACATTAAAGAGACTTTTGTGCTGGAACTTTGTGGGTCACTGCCTCTTCACTACGTACGATGCTACTACAATCTTACAGTACAGATATATGGCAGTGAGTATACTGTATAGCAGCTGATGTCTGGATTATTCTTTATACTATAGTGGTATACTATGGGCACAGATATACAATGTTATATACAATGAATGGATCAATCCTGCACCTGGCCCAGGACATGTATACATACACTGTATATATACAGGGCCATGTATACAGCATGTGATGTCCAGTCACCAGGTTCAGGCTTGATCTCTCCAGTGCTGGATTCTGTATAGAGTCTCTGGTCACACATTAGAGGGAGATTTATTGCAGCAGACTGAACTTTCCTGAAGTCTGGTGACCCTGGAATCGATGACCTGGCAATGACAGAGTGACCCTGAAAGTTAAGACTCCTGCAATAAATCTGTGAGCATCAGCAGAGCAGCCACTGATACTATAAGGGGACACGGCCCTGGACTTATTGGGAGGTGAGCAGCGTCCACTTCCTCACCGCACAGAGAGCTGAAGCTCGTACTCACTGATATCTCTGGTCTGACCCATCCACCGGCTCCTCTCCAACAGGAAGAAGATGCAGCTGTGTTCCCTCTACCTCAGCAGAGGGCCGCTAGTGATGGGTCATTTGCGAATGATCCGACATGAAGAGCTAACTCCCTGCTGCGAACGATGGGAGCCGGCACCTCAGTGAGAGCAACTATATTCTCTGAATGGCTCTCACTGGGTGAGAAATTCCGGTGTTCAGCCAACATAACTCCACCTACCCGAACAAAACTCCCACTCATCAATTTAATTGGTTCCTAGCAAGTGGGTAGAGTTTCTGCGGAAGGTGGGCGGGGTTTCGGACGCCTGAACACGTATTCAATAGGGATCCATTTAGGATCCAAAAAGAGCTGGCTCTTTTTGGTTAGCGGAGCCATGAGAGCCGGATCACCAAAAAGAGGCAGGCTGCCCATCACTACCACACACAGGGAGAAATGGGTGTGTCTGGTCCACTGTGATGCAGCTGGCCAGTGTCATGATCAGCTGCAGCCGCTAATGCGGCCAAGCCCATAAACGCCCCCAAGCTGACCGACCTCAGAAGGCGTGGGGCGCTTGTCCCCCGGGAATGAAATATGGACCCTTTAAACCGCAGAGGGGGACCCAGGCCTACCCGAACTAGGGGAGGGCAAAGACCGGGGTTCTGTGGCAGCTGAGCATGTGGACAAGGAAAGAGACATGTAGGACTTGATTACACTGCACAACTTCAGGTATAGAGAAAGTAAACTTTGCTAAAGTAAAGTCACACAGTACATAAGCAAAACATGACAATGTTAGGCTCCTGATTCCACACCTCCAGAAGGGCACCACCCAGTGGACCCCAAGGCACCAACGGAACACCGAGGCACACATAGGCGGGACATCAAGACCCAGGCAGGACATCAGGATGCAGTCAGGACATCAGGACATCTGGACACAGGAAAGACCTCAGGACACTGGCAGGGCATCAGGACACAGGAATACAGGATAAACATCTGGGACACTGGCGTGGCAGCCCAGGTCATCAGCTGGGACACTGGCGTGGCAGCCCAGGTCATCAGTTACATTAGGACATAGAACACATGAAGGATATCAGGACATCAGGGAACACGAGGTCATCAGGATGCAGGACATCAAGACACACGAGAACGTCAGGACATCTGGGTCCATGAGGTCATCAGGACACAGGCAGGACATCAGGGTACAGACAGGACATCTGGACCCAGGGTCACCGGCAGACATTAGACAGGAGTCGTTCGGTTCCGGACATCCGACACGACCTACAGGCACCACCTGTCATCAGGCTCCAAGCTGTTGTGAATTCTGTGGCTGAGTTCACTTCTGTGGTCACAAGTGGTATTGCAGTCTCTGGGCTTCCTCCCTCAGGTGTTTTGGTGAGCTCGTTGGCTGCCTTGCTATTTAGCTCCACCTGAGTCTGTCTTCCTTGCTCCTTGTCAATGTTCCAGTGTTGGATCTGAGCTACTGCATCTTTCCTTGGGCCTGCTGCTCTGCTAGATAAGTGCTTCTAGTTTGTTTTCTGTTTTTTCTGTCCAGCTTGTTATTATCTTTTGCTGGAAGCTCTGAGAAGCAAAGGGGTGCACCGCCGTGCTGTTAGTTCGGCACGGTGGGTCTTTTTGCCCTTTTGCGTGGTTTTCGTTTTAGGGTTTTTTGTAGACTGCATAGTTCTCTTTGCTATCCTCGCTCTGTCTAGAATATCGGGCCTCACTTTGCTGAATCTATTTCATTCCTACGTTTGTCTTTTCATCTTGCTAACAGTCATTATATGTGGGGGCTGCCTATTCCTTTGGGGTATTTCTCTGAGGTAAGTCAGGCTTGTATTTCTATCTTCAGGCTAGTCAGCTCCTCAGGCAGTGTCGAGTTGCATAGGTAGTTGATAGGCGCAATCCACTGCTGCTTCCAGTTGT
The DNA here is from genome assembly GCF_032444005.1 of Ranitomeya imitator. NCBI lineage: Eukaryota > Metazoa > Chordata > Amphibia > Anura > Dendrobatidae > Ranitomeya > Ranitomeya imitator. The sequence continues at coordinate 653,144,615 of NC_091282.1, read as the reverse complement.
GTGAGGATAGATCAGGTACTGCAGTCTACAGAGATTCCACGTCTCAGAGCTCGTCCTATTGTTTTGGGTTATTGCCAGATCTCTGTATGTGCGCTGATTACTGCACGCTGTGTTGCCTGATTGCCAGCCATAACAGTACAAGGAGCCTTTCAATGATTTCCAATAGAGGGAAAAAAGAAATCCTGACATCATTTTTTTTTCTTAGCTCTGTCTTCAGTCTTTTTTTTCCCCTAGACATTAGAGTGCTTCAGGACACAGCTGTGGACATGGATATTCAGGCTCTGTGCTCCTCAATGGATAATCTCGTTGTAAATGTACAAAAGATTCAAGATACTATTGATCAGAAATCGATGCTAGAACCAAGAATTCCGATTCCTGATTTGTTTTTGGTGACAGAACTAAGTTCCTGAGCTTCAGAAATAATTGTAAGCTATTTTTGGCCTTGAAACCTCATTCTTCTGGTAATCCTATTCAACAGGTTTTGATTATTATTTCTTTTTTGCGCGGCGACCCACAGGACTGGGCGTTTTCTCTTGCACCAGGAGATTCTGCATTGAGTAATGTTGATGCATTTTTCCAGGCGCTGGGATTGCTTTACGATGAGCCTAATTCAGTGGATCAAGCTGAGAAAAATCTGCTGGCTTTATGCCAGGGTCAGGATGATGTAGAAGTATATTGTCAGAAATTTAGAAAATGGTCAGTACTCACTCTGTGGAATGAATCTGCACTAGCGGCTTTGTTCAGAAAGGGTCTCTCTGAAGCTCTTAAGGATGTAATGGTGGGATTTCCTATGCCTGCTGGTTTGAATGAGTCTATGTCCTTGGCCATTCAGATCGGTCGTCGCTTGCGCGAGCGTAAATCTGTGCACCATCTGGCGGTATTGTCTGAGAGTAAGCCTGAGCCTATGCAGTGCGACAGGACTATGACTAAAGTAGAACGGCACGAACACAGACGTCTGAACAGACTGTGTTTCTATTGTGGTGATTCTACTCATGCTATTTCTAATTGTCCTAAACGCACTAGGCGGTTCGATAGCTCTGCCGTTATTGGTACTGTACAGTCCAAATTCCTTTTGTCCATTACCTTAATGTGCTCTTTGTCATCATATTCTGTCATGGCGTTTGTGGATTCAGGCGCTGCCCTGAATCTGATGGATTTGGATTATGCTAAACGTTGTGGATTTTTCTTGGAGCCTTTGCGGTGTCCTATTCCGTTGAGAGGAATTGATGCTACACCTCTGGCCAAGAATAAGCCTCAGTACTGGGCCCAGCTGACCATGTGCATGGCTCCTGCACATCAGGAAGTTATTCGCTTTTTGGTACTGCATAATTTGCATGATGTGGTCGTGTTGGGGTTGCCATGGCTACAAACCCATAATCCAGTATTGGATTGGAACTCTATGTCGGTAACCAGCTGGGGTTGTCAGGGAGTACATGGTGATGTTCCATTTTTGTCTATTTCGTCATCCATTCCTTCTGACATCCCAGAGTTCTTGTCGGACTTTCAGGATGTATTTGAAGAGTCCAAGTCTGATGCCCTTCCTCCGCATAGGAATTGTGATTGTGCTATCGATTTGATTCCTGGTAGTAAATTCCCTAAGGGTCGTTTATTTAATTTGTCCGTACCTGAACACACCGCTATGCGCAGTTATGTGAAGGAGTCCCTGGAGAAGGGACATATTCGCCCATCGTCGTCACCATTGGGAGCAGGGTTCTTTTTTGTAGCCAAGAAGGATGGTTCGCTAAGACCGTGTATTGATTACCGCCTTCTTAATAAGATCACTGTTAAGTTTCAGTATCCCTTGCCATTGATTTCTGACTTGTTTGCTCGGATTAAGGGGGCTAGTTGGTTTACTAAGATTGATCTTCGTGGTGCGTATAATCTGGTGAGAATCAGGCAGGGAGATGAATGGAAAACGGCATTTAATACGCCCGAGGGTCATTTTGAGTATCTGGTGATGCCGTTCGGACTTGCCAATGCTCCATCTGTTTTTCAGTCTTTTATGCATGACATTTTCCGTGCGTATCTGGATAAATTCTTGATTGTTTACTTGGATGACATTTTGATCTTCTCAGATGATTGGGAGTCTCATGTGAAGCAAGTCAGAATGGTTTTCCAGGTACTGCGTGCTAATTCCTTGTTCGTGAAGGGATCAAAGTGTCTCTTCGGTGTGCAGAAAGTTTCATTTTTGGGGTTCATCTTTTCCCCTTCTACTATCGAGATGGATCCGGTTAAGGTTCAGGCCATCCAGGATTGGACTCAGCCGACATCTCTAAAAAGTTTGCAGAAATTCCTGGGCTTTGCTAATTTTTATCGTCGCTTCATCTGTAATTTTTCTAGCATTGCCAGACCATTGACCGATTTGACCAAGAAGGGTGCTGATTTGGTTAATTGGTCTTCTGCTGCCGTGGAAGCTTTTCAGGAGTTGAAGCGTCGTTTTTGCTGTGCCCCTGTGTTGTGTCAACCTGATGTTTCTCTTCCGTTCCAGGTCGAGGTTGATGCTTCTGAGATTGGTGCAGGGGCGGTTTTGTCACAGAGAGGTTCTGGTTGCTCAGTGTTCAAACCATGTGCTTTCTTTTCCAGGAAATTTTCTGCTGCTGAGCGTAATTATGATGTGGGCAACCGAGAGTTGCTGGCCATGAAGTGGGCATTCGAGGAGTGGCGTCATTGGCTTGAGGGTGCTAAGCATCGCGTGGTGGTTTTGACTGATCATAAGAACCTTACTTATCTTGAGTCTGCCAAGCGCTTGAATCCTAGACAGGCCCGTTGGTCGTTATTTTTTGCTCGTTTTGATTTTGTGATTTCATACCTTCCGGGCTCTAAAAATGTGAAGGCGGATGCTCTGTCTAGGAGTTTTGTGCCCGACTCTCCGGGGTTATCTGAGCCGGCGAGTATCCTCAAGGAAGGAGTCATTGTGTCTGCCATCTCCCCTGATTTGCGGAGAGTGTTGCAGAAATTTCAGGCTAATAAACCTGATCGTTGGCCGGCCGAGAAACTGTTCGTCCCTGATAGGTGGACTAGTAAAGTTATCTCTGAACTTCATTGTTCGGTGCTGGCCGGTCATCCAGGAATCTTTGGTACCAGGGAGTTGGTTGCTAGATCCTTCTGGTGGCCATCTCTGTCACGGGATGTGCGTGCTTTTGTGCAGTCCTGTGGAATTTGTGCTAGGGCTAAGCCCTGCTGTTCACGTGCCAGTGGGTTGCTTTTGCCCTTGCCGGTCCCGAAGAGGCCTTGGACACATATTTCGATGGATTTCATTTCTGACCTTCCCGTTTCTCAAAAGATGCCTGTCATTTGGGTGGTCTGTGATCGCTTTTCTAAAATGGTCCATCTGGTGCCCTTGGTTAAATTGCCTTCCTCCTCTGATTTGGTGCCTTTGTTCTTCCAGCATGTGGTTCGTTTACATGGCATTCCTGAGAATATTGTTTCTGACAGAGGTTCCCAGTTTGTCTCGAGGGTCTGGCGAGCCTTTTGTGGTAGGATGGGCATTGACCTATCTTTTTCCTCGGCCTTCCATCCTCAGACTAATGGCCAGACCGAACGAACCAATCAGACCTTGGAAACATATCTGAGATGTTTTGTTTCCGCTGACCAGGATGATTGGGTGTCATTTTTGCCGTTGGCTGAGTTCGCCCTTAATAATCGGGCCAGCTCGGCTACCTTGGTCTCTCCATTTTTCTGCAATTCTGGGTTCCATCCTCGTTTCTCTTCAGGACAGGTTGAGTCTTCGGACTGTCCTGGTGTGGATTATGTGGTGGACAGGTTGCAGCAGATCTGGACTCAGGTAGTGGACAATTTGACCTTGTCCCAGGAGAAGGCTCAGCTTTTCGCTAATCGCAGACGCCGTGTGGGACCCCGACTTCGTGTTGGGGATCTGGTTTGGTTATCTTCTCGTCATATACCTATGAAGGTTTCCTCTCCTAAATTTAAACCTCGTTTTATTGGTCCGTATAGGATTTCTGAGATTCTCAATCCGGTGTCTTTTCGTCTGACCCTCCCAGACTCCTTTTCCATACATAATGTATTCCATAGGTCGTTGTTGAGGAGATACGTGGCACCTATGGTTCCATCTGTGGAGCCTCCTGCCCCTGTTTTGGTGGAGGGGGAATTGGAGTATATTGTGGAGAAGATTTTGGATTCTCGTGTCTCTAGACGGAAACTCCAGTATCTGGTCAAATGGAAGGGTTATGCTCAGGAAGATAATTCCTGGGTTTTTGCCTCTGATGTCCATGCCCCAGATCTTGTTCGTGCCTTTCATGTGGCTCATCCTGGTCGGCCTGGGGGTTCTGGTGAGGGTTCGGTGACCCCTCCTCAAGGGGGGGGTACTGTTGTGAATTCTGTGGCTGAGTTCACTTCTGTGGTCACAAGTGGTATTGCAGTCTCTGGGCTTCCTCCCTCAGGTGTTTTGGTAAGCTCGTTGGCTGCCTTGCTATTTAGCTCCACCTGAGTCTGTCTTCCTTGCTCCTTGTCAATGTTCCAGTGTTGGATCTGAGCTACTGCATCTTTCCTTGGGCCTGCTGCTCTGCTAGATAAGTGCTTCTAGTTTGTTTTCTGTTTTTTCTGTCCAGCTTGTTATTATCTTTTGCTGGAAGCTCTGAGAAGCAAAGGGGTGCACCGCCGTGCTGTTAGTTCGGCACGGTGGGTCTTTTTGCCCTTTTGCGTGGTTTTCGTTTTAGGGTTTTTTGTAGACTGCATAGTTCTCTTTGCTATCCTCGCTCTGTCTAGAATATCGGGCCTCACTTTGCTGAATCTATTTCATTCCTACGTTTGTCTTTTCATCTTGCTAACAGTCATTATATGTGGGGGCTGCCTATTCCTTTGGGGTATTTCTCTGAGGTAAGTCAGGCTTGTATTTCTATCTTCAGGCTAGTCAGCTCCTCAGGCAGTGTCGAGTTGCATAGGTAGTTGATAGGCGCAATCCACTGCTGCTTCCAGTTGTGTGAGGATAGATCAGGTACTGCAGTCTACAGAGATTCCACGTCTCAGAGCTCGTCCTATTGTTTTGGGTTATTGCCAGATCTCTGTATGTGCGCTGATTACTGCACGCTGTGTTGCCTGATTGCCAGCCATAACACCAAGCTAAAGGCAACGGTCGTCAGGCTCCAGGCATCGGACCTAGGAAGGAACTTAAGCGTGATGGTGCAAGTACTGCTGTACTGGACGTGAGCCAGACGGGGTTAACACTGCATGGTAGTCAGAGCACAGAGTAGTAGATGCTCAGCAGAAACACCGGTTTCAAGAGACTCAAAGTCACTGGGAATGAAGCTCCAGATGAGGGGGTTTCCAGGAACATAATAACAGCAGACACAGTTCAGACAGGTTCAGGATCAAGGATTCGGGCCTGGATATACCGCCTCCTGGACAGGCGCCAGAAGAGGACAAAACAGGAATCAAGGCAAGAGGCAAGGACTTTGGTACCAAAACATAGACAGGAGAGGTGCAGGAACACAAACACATAGCAAAGTTCAGGAGCTTTGTGAGTGGCTTAGGCCCCGCCCATAGGGCAGGGGAACTTTATATAGGAGCTGCCCCTCAGCAATTGGCTGGGGACAGCATTTCAAGTACACACCCTAACCCTGATAAAAGCAGGGGAGGTGTGGCCGCGCCCGCCCTTAGCACACACAGAAACCTTTACAGCACAACCAGTGCAGGAACTGTGGCTTAGGGCACCAGGCTGTGACTGCACACACTGACACACGTGGAAAGTCATGCACCAGCTGCAATTGACCTCACAACCCGTGGATAGCTTCCACAGCAGCAACCAGGGACCGCACATGAGGAAGGTCATACAATAGAAAAGACCTAACCACCATGTTCAGCTGGGAAGCAAAGCAGGGAACTGAGAAGGCTCCATCCAGGTAACAGCCAACAGTATCCCAGCTCAAATTAGGGGGAAAAGAGTAAAGGGTTAAAGCAAACATGCATTGTCACGCTGAAAACCAGATGCAGACAGAACGACGTGACAGCCAGGACATATAGAACAGCTCCGGCCCACCAGCAGGCAGAATCAGCTGCTTAGTAACTGGCCCAGGGGTCATATGCCACTCTTTCCCCCTTGCCCTGTCCGCCCCTGGGGCCCGGGGGAGACACTGCGGACCGCCGCATTAGGTGGCCCGACTGTGCCCCCCTGCTGGCTGTGCCCCCCTAGATACGCCTCTGGCTGGGAAGGACCCTAAGCACTCCGGGCCTTGACGCAGCTGCGACCCCTGTGACCTCTGTAGTTACGCCCCTAAGTATGTTCATACATACCCCCAGGGGTAAATGTTTGTCAGCCCATACATTTAGTGCATGGGCTTTACAAGTATAGGAGACCAGCTCCTTTCTAATGGGAACATTTTTTCATGAGGCCCTCCTCTACGTCTCTTCAAAGGGGCATTGGCGTGCCTTCACATTTTTGCCAGCCCTTGCATTCACTGCATAGGCAAACAGTATGGGAGACCCACTTCCTAATAATGGGAATATTGTTTTCAGGAGGCCCTCCTGTACGACTCCTCAAAGGGGAATTAGGGAGCGTCCAAATTTTGGGCAGCCCTGCCACTCACTGGATATGCAATAACAGTATAAGAGACTCACTGATTAATAATGGGAACAACAAAGCATAGCCGGCTGATGGCTCTCTAAAATAGTGAGGGCCGACTGCTGGCCCTTTAAGAATAGTAAAGGCCGCCTGATGGCCGTATAAAAATAGGCTTTGTGTCTTTCAGAGTCCCTCCTTCATAACTGAAACAGGATATGTCTGATGATGTGTCACACACCACATAGCCAGATAGGGTTGTAAAATGTTAAAATGACATTTCCCAGTGAATGCATTTGTCTTGGTTAAAAGCAATGCTAAAGTTCAAAAAACGCATAAAAAACGCTACATGTGAACATAGCCCAAGATGTGGAGGAGCATTTTTGTTTTTGGTTACTTATTTTTCCTTATAAACAAGTCATTACCCTGGAAAGGATGTTCCATAACAAATCCATTTTGGTTTCGTATGTTTTATTTTGACTCTGTAAAAGCGGCGTAAGACTCTGACATTGTTCACAGCAGTGACCTGGGAGTCAGAAATGCTTCCCCATACTGTTCCCAAGTCATTTGAACACTGTTCCCATCGATTTCTGCAATTTCTAGTCCCTCTGCAGACCGCCCAGTGGGCCGCCGGAGAAATGCTCGAGTTTCCCATAGACTTACATTGGGCTTGTTGCTCGGGTCGAGTACCTGAGCATTTCCAATTCGACCCGAGCAACGAGCACCCGAGCATTTTATTGCTCGCCCATCACTACTACTTATCACTTTATATTTTTAATGGTGAGGTACATATCTGTATTCAGGGGAAAAACACACGTATGTATACAATGCATGTGACCCTGTTATTTTCAGGGCTGCGAAGATCATTGTGACAAAACGAGTCATGGCTGGGAGACACATGAAGGTCTGACCAGATGGAGAAGAAACAGGAGAAAGCGGCTCTAATCAGAGGAGACGTCAGCGGTAAGTGCCTGGATGTAGATATTATTCTGTATCTGTTCTGTGTGACGTGGAGTGATGTTTTTTGTAAAATCCCTTATTCTACAGTCTCAAATTTGTGTGAAATGTTCGTGTGCTTTCAGGTTTTTTTATCAGATGGCACACGGACTCAGAGTTTTATAGGTCCATTAACACATCCGTGAAAATCATGGATCTGAGAATAAGATCCATGAGAGTCAGAGCACCACACCAACACTGCACATGGATACAGGGAAGTAGATTTATTATATATAGTACAGTCCCTTAGTATACAGTGTACTCACTTATTATGTATAGCATAGTCCATTAGTATATAGTGTACTTATCATGTATAGCACAGTCCCTTAGTATATGGTGTACTCACTTATTATGTATAACAGTCTTAAGTTACAGTTTTCTCTTTTATTATGTATAACTCTGTCCCTTATTACGTACCATCCTCTATAGTTATATATGGTGCCATCCCTTATTATATAGCTTCCTTTGCTGTCATATATAGCACTGTTTCTTACATAGCGTATTTTTGTTATTCACAGCACCCATTCTTATTACATTTTCCTCTCTTGTTAGATATAAAATGACTGCTGATGGAGCAGCATCTGACCAGAAGACCAGTCTATCAACTCATCAATTAGAAAAGAAGCTTTCACATGATCCATCAGCCATCATTGCATTATATATCTAACAAGACAGGATGGTATGCAATAAAGAACAGGACTCTATCTAATCCGATATGTAAGGGACGGAGCTGCACATAACCACAGAGGGAACTGTGCAGTAAGGGACAGCAATATACATAACAAAGGACACTATGTAATATGTATACAAGTACAGCTCTGGCAAAAATTAATAGACCACTGCAAAATGTGCAGTTTGTCTGATTTTTCTCTTTATAGGTATATTTTTGAGTAAAATGTAAATTTTTCTTTTATTCTATAAAGTACTGACAAGTCTCCAAATTTTCAAGCAATACATTTTGTATTTTTTTCTGAAAAGGAGAAATGGTCAAAATGACAAAAAAATAAAACCAGTGCTTTAAGACCTCAAACAATGCAAAGAAAACAAGTTCATATTCATTTAGAAACAATATTAATGTTTTAACTCAGGAAGAGATCAGAAATCAATATTTTGTGGAATAACCATGACTTTTAGTCACAGCTTTCATGCATCTTGGCATGCTTTCCACCAGTCTTTCACACTGCTCCTGCCGCAAAAATTTAAGCAGTTCTTCTTTGTTTGATGGCTTGTGACTATCCATCATCTTGATTACATTCCAGAGGTTTTCAATGGGGTTCAGGTTTGGAGATTGGGCTGCCCATGACAGGGTTTTGATGTAGTGGTCTGAGCTGTATGTGTGTGTGTGGCTGTATATCTACAGGTGCATCTCACAAATTAGAATATCATAAAAAAGTTGATTTATTTCAGTCCTTCAATACAAAACGCATATATTAGATAGAGTCATTACAAACAGAGTGATGTATTTCAAGTGTTTATTTCTATTAATGTTGATAATTATGGCTTACAGCCAATGAAAACCCAAAAGTCATTACCTCAGTAATCTAGAATACTTTATAACACCAGCCTGAAAAAATTATTTTAAAATCCGAAATGTTGGCCTACTGAAATGTATGTTCAGTAAATGCACTCAATACTTGCAAAATTGGCTCCTTTTGCATCAATTTCTGCATCAATGCGGCATGGCATGGAGGCGATCAGTCTGTGGTGCTGCTGAGGTGTTATGAAAGCCCAGGTTGCTTTGATAACAGCTTGCAGCTCATCTGCATTGTTGGGTCTGGTGTTTCTCATCTTCCTCTTGACAATACCCCATAGATTCTTTATGAGGTTAAGGTCAGACGCGTTTACTGGCTAATCAAGCACAGTGATACTGTTGTTTTAAACCAGGAAGTGGTACTTTTGACAGTGGACCTACACCGGCAGATGACATGGCTCCCCAAACCATAATTGATTGTGGATACTTCACAATAGACCTTGGAAATCAAAATCCCAGAGTCTGGAGGAAGAGTGGAGAGACAATTCAAGCTGCTTGAGGTCTAGTGTGAAGTTTCTACAATCAGTGATAGTTTCGGGAGTCATGTCATCTGTTGGTGTAGGTCCACTGTGTTTTATCAAGACCAAAGTCAGCGCAGCTGTCTACCAGGAAATTTTAGAGCACTTCATGCTTCCCTCTGCCATCAAGCTTATTGGAGATGGAAGTTTCATTCTCCAGCAGGACTTGGCACCTGTCCACACTGCCAAAAGTACCAATACCTGGTTTAAAAACAATAGTATCTCTATAATTGATTAGCCAGCAAACTCATCTGACCTTAATCACATAGAGAATCTATGGGGTATTGTCAAGAGGAAGATGAGAAACACCAGACCCGACAATGCAGACAAGCTGAAGACTGCTATCAAAGCAACCTGAGCTTCCATAACACCTCAACAGTGCCACAGACTGATCGCCTCCATGCCATGACGCATTGATGCAGTTATTGATGCAAAAGGAGCCCCAACCAAGTATTGAGTGCATTTACTGAACATACGTTTCAGTAGGCCAACATTTTGGATTTTAAAATCATTTTTTCAAGCTGGTATTATAAAGTATTCAAAATTACTGAGATAATGACTTTTGGGTTTTCATTGGCTGTAGGCCATAATCATCAACATTAACAGAAATAAACACTTGAAATACTGCACATCACTCTGTTTGTAATGACTCTCTCTAATACTGTATATGAATTTCACTTTTTGCATTGAAGAACTGAAATAAATTAACTTTTTGATGACATTCTAACGTTGTGAGATGCACCTGTATATATATTTTCACTCTTTATTTCATTGCAGGCATTTGGCAAATTCAAAAAAGTTCATTTATTTCACATTAATGTACACTCTGCACCCCATCTTGTCTGGAAAAAAGCAAAAATGTAGAAATGTTTGCAAATTTGATAAAAAAGAAAAACTGAAATATCACATGGTCATAAGTATTCAGACTGTTTGCTCACGTTTATGCTGTCCATTTCCTTATTATCCTCCTTGAGATGGTTCTACCCCTTCATTGGAGTCCAGCTGTGTTTAATTAAACTGATAGGACTTGATTTGGAAAGACACACACCTGTCTATATAAGACCTCACAGCTCATAGTGCATGTCAGACCAAACGAGAATCATGAGGTCAAAGGAACTGGCCAAGGAGCTCAGAGACAGAATTGTGGCAAGGCATAGATCTGGTCAAGGTTACAACAGAATTTCTGCAGGTTCCTAAGAGCACAGTGGCTCCATAATTCTTAAATGGAAGAAGTTTGGGACCAACAGAAGTCTTCCTAGACCTGGCCATCCAGCCAAACTGAGCAATCGTGGGTGAAGAGCCTTGGTGAGAGAGGTAAAGAAGAACCCCAAGATCACTGTGGCTGAGCTCCAGAGATGCTGTAGGGAGATGGGAGAAGTTCTACAAAGTCAACTATCACTGCAGCACTCCACCAGTCAGGCCTTTATGGCAGAGTGGCCTGACAGAAGCCTCTCCTCAGTGCAAGACATGTGAAAGCGAGTCGCCCCTGCCTGGGCCGTGGGGTACTCGGTACCGGGTCCTGCTGTTCACAGGGGGATGTCACGGTGGCTGCGACCCAGTCTGTGGCCCTGGGCACCCATGTAAAAGGGAAAGGTCTTTTAAGAGATAAAGTTTATGTTTGTGACGCCACCTGTGGTATTCGGTAAGGGTGACCGACGCTGCTTTAAGGGGTCCGCCGGGGTGATGTTATGGCAGCTAGATGGTATATCTTCCCACAGGTGAAGTATATCCCCAGGGCTCCTGGTGTGTAGAAGGTGGTATGGTGAGAGGTGCAGAGAAGAACAAGGACACAGGATTGCAGTCTCTTTACCTTGCTTACTGTTGGTTTCAGCAGCCACAGTTCTGGGCACCAGATCATGAGGCAAGTAGGGTCCGACCAGTTCAGAGGCAAGTCCAGAGTCCCCTTATCCAGGTGGAGAATAGAAGCCTTCCTTTGCACTGTAGTGGTAAGTCCCTTACTGCTAAGCTTCACATAAGGTCCTCACAGATGTTATCTTTGTCGCTCTGTCCCCCAGATAAGATAGGACAAAACCTGTATGACTGGTGACTTGAGCCTGTTTATAGGGTCTCTTAGATGACCCGGCTCTCTGGGGTGTCACCATGCCTCCTGGGTGTGGGTGCGGACAGGTAATGTGCAATTAGCTGTCCTGCCGGTCTCTGATGTAAGGTGTGGAGGTCTTTACAACCTCGGTGTTCCGGCTACCGGATTTCTGCACCTCAGGAGGCAGCCTGCTCGGGGCTGGTCCCCTTCTGATATCCTGTCCTGTGCTTCCTCTCCTGCATGCTCACTGCACTCAATTCTGCCTCCTAAAATGTTTCTTTCCAGGAGCTGCAGCTCTGTGGCAAGCACAGCTCCGTTAACCCTCTGTCTTCCTCAGACTTCTGTCTGGAACTCACTCTTGGAGCTCTGTCAGGAACTAACTAACTTTCCCTACAGACTACCAGTTATATATATATGGGGACCCCAATAACACTGGTGCATGTGTTGACTTTGCAGACAGCACTTCTGAGCAGCAACTGGCGGTGTTGGAGCCCAGGAATTACAGTTCAGGTGGTAGAAATATGAACATAACAGGATACTGTTGCCAACCAATTATTTAATCTGGAAGAGCACTGGCAAAATCCTGCAAGATCCAGGCCTGGTTCATTTTCAGAAAAGTAAGCCGGTCAACGGTATAGGAGGATAGTCACATGCGACGGTCTGTTTGTACACCACCTGCGGCACTAAAGACTTGTTCCAATAATACACTAGCAGCACGGCAAGCCAACATCTCCAATGCATACTGGCTAAGCTCTGGCCATATATCCAGATTAGAGACCCAAAACTTGAAGGGGGAAGAGCCGTGTGGGAGAACACTGAGAGGGCAAGACATGTAGTCTGTCACCATCTGACGGAAACGTTGCCTCCTGCTGACTGGAGCCGTCTGTGATGGTGTAGACATTTGTGGTGGGGACACAAAACTTTGCCACCTTTGGGCCATACTGGTCTTGCCTTGTGCTGAAGCTCTGCTTCTGCTCCCTCTTTGTGCAGCTTCCTCCACTGCGTCGACGCACTGAGCTGCTTTGTAAAGCACTAGCAGCACTGCTCTCGGTTGGACTGGAGAAGATGATGGAATGCACCAGTGTGTCTTGGTACTCCCGCATTTTATGCTCCTGGTTCAACGGTGTTAGGAGGCTTTGTAAGTTGTCCCAGTATCGAGGATCTAGGAGGGTGTACACCCAATAATCAGCCGTGTTGAGAATGTGGGCAATGCAGCGGTCGTTTCTCAGGCACTGCAGCATGAAATCAACCATGTGCTGCAGACTGCAAACTGGCCAAGAAATGCTGTCCCCTGCTTGAGGCATGATCTCTGCCTGCTCTGCATCACCCCACCCTCGCTCTACATACTGACTACTGGAGCATTGTGTAACTCCCTCCTTTGGACAGATGTCTTTCTCCTGCATTGACTCCTCCTCATCCTCCTCACAAAGTGTCCCCTGCCTAGGCCTTTGTGAGGAACCACGTTGCGCAGACTGTCCAGAAGCAGATGGCATTTGTGACTCCTCATCCTCCACCGCTTCCACAACCTCCTCCCTTAGTGCTTGCAGTGTTTTTTTCAAGCAGGCAGATAAGGGGGATAGTCATGCTGACTAGTGCATCATCTGCACTCGCCATCTGCGTGGAATCATCGAAGGCATGCAAAACATGGCAGATGTCCTTCATAGCGGCCCACTCAGTGGTGGTGAAGTGTGAACAGCACGCAGTGCGACTTGTTTGCACCTGATGCAGCTCGTACTGCTGCCTGCTGCTCACACAACCGCTCCAACATACAGTATGTAATGTTGAATTCCACCTGGTGGGTAGGCCACATATGATGCGATGTTCCGGAGGGCGGAATCGGCGCTGCAGAGCTGCAATGAGCGATCTTGCCATGCTGGAACGCCGCAAGTGAGCGCACTCTAGGCAGACCTTGAGCAGCAGTGCATCAAGATCTGGATAGTCCCTCAAAAAACTCTGCACAACCAAGTTGAGCACATGTGCCAGACATGGGATGTGAGTGAGGTTGCCTAGTTCATACTACAGATGGACAATGACCCAAAACGTACAGCGCCACTCTCAAGATCTGTACCCGGATCCACAACACTTACCCAATGGGCAGTGAGGGAAAGGTATCGTCCCTGTCCATGGTTACTGGTCCACGCATCGGTGGTCAGATGGACCTTGCTACTGACGGCGTTTAGTAGCGCATGTTTAATGTTTCCCTCCACATGCTTTTGCAGGACAGGAACGGCTTGCCTGCTGAAATAAAAGCAGCTGGACACGTCGTATTGTGGGACTGCCAATGCCATGAAGTTACAGAAGGTGTCAGTCTCCACCAGCCTGAATGAGAGCATTTCAAGGGACAGTAGTTTTGTAATGCCAGCATTTCAAGCCTGTGCCCTGGTTTGCCGAGTATAGGCGCCTTTTCTCTCATGCCTGTGCTACCGATGGCTGTAGACTGGCTTGGAAGTGTGAGGATGACAGGGAACGTGGTGCTTTGGGTGGAATTACATTGTGTCTGTACAACAGTGCCAGAGGTTCTTCCATGGCGATGCTGAGAGTAAGCCGAACCAACTGTGTGAGCTGGAGGAAGAGGCTACAACATGAGCTGAAGAGGTGGTAGGTGGCGCTATAGGTTGGCCTAGGTCTTCAGTGTATCTTTGTAACTCCACCACGTGCTTGGCCCGCACATGTTTCCACATATTTGTGGTATTGAGGTTGCTGACACTTTTCCCTCTTTTCACTTTCTGATTACACAGCTTGCATTTGGCAAAGCAAATGTCATCTGCAACTGTGTCAAAAAAGGACCAGGCACTGCAAGTATTGGGAGCGCCCGTTTTGGGTTTTGGAAGAGGCATGCTCCTAATGGGTGCCGAAGTGGGGGCTACAGGCAACCCCGTATGCCCCCTCCCTCCTTTTTGGGCCGTTCAGGGAATCTCTTCCTCAGAGCTGCTCCCACCATCTTCCTGTACCTCACGCCATGATGGGTCAAGGACCTCATCATCTACAGTTAGGTCCATATATAGTTGGACAGAGACAACATTTTTCTAATTTTGGTTATAGACATTACCACAATGAATTTTAAACAAAACAATTCAGATGCAGTTGAAGTTCAGACTTTCAGCTTTCATTTGCGGGTATCCACATTAAAATTGGATGAAGGGTTTAGGAGTTTCAGCTCCTTAGCATGTGTCACCCTGTTTTTAAAGGGACCAAAAGTAATTTGACAGATTCAATAATTTTAAATAAAATGTTCATTTTTAGTACTTGGTTGAAAACCCTTTGTTGGCAATGACTGCCTGAAGTCTTGAACTCCTGTACATCTCCAGACGTTGAGTTTTCTCCTTTTCGATGCTCTGCCTGGACTTCACTGCCGTGGTTTTCAGTTGCTGTTTGTTTGTGGGCCTTTCTGTCTGAAGTTTAGTCTTTAACAAGTGAAATGCATGCTCAATTGGATTGAGATCAGGTGACTGACTTGGCCATTCAAGAATATTCCACTTCTTTGCTTTAATAAACTCCTGGGTTGCTTTGGCTTTATGTTTTGGGTCATTGTCCATCTGTAGTATGAAATGACGGCCAATCAGTTTTGCTGTATTTGGCTGGATCTGAGCACACAGTATGTCTCTGAATACATCAGAATTCATTCGGCTGCTACTGTCCTGTGTCACATCATCAATAAACACTAGTGACCCAGTGCCACTGGCAGCCATGCATGCCCAAGCCATCACACTGCCTCTGCCGTGTTTTACAGATGATGTGGTATGTTTTGGATCATGAGCTGTACCACGCCTTTGCCATACTTTTCTCTTTCCATCATTCTGGTAGAGGTTGATCTTGGTTTTATCTGTTCAAAGAATGTTCTTCCAGAACTGTGCTGGCTTTTTTAGATGTTTTTTAGCAAAGTCCAGTCTAGCCTTTTTATTCTTGATGCTTATGAGTGGCTTGCACCATGCGGTGAACCCTCTGTATTTACTTTCATGCAGTCTTCTCTTTATGGTAGATTTGGATATTGATACGCCTACCTCCTGGAGAGTGTTGTTCACTTGGTTGGCTGTTGTGAAGGGGTTTCTCTTCACCATGGAGATTATTCTGCGATCATCCACCACTGTTGTCTTCCGTGGGCACCCCCAGGTCTTTTTGCATTGATGAGTTCACCAGTGCTTTCTTTCTTTCTCAGGATGTACCAAACTGTAGATTTTGCCACTCCTAATATTGTAGCAATTTCTTGGATGTTTTTTTTTCTGTTTTCGCAGCTTAAGGATGGCTTGTTTCACCTGCATGGAGAGCTCCTTTGACCGCATGTTTACTTCACAGCAAAACCTTCCAAATGCAAGCACCACACTTCAAATCAACTCCAGGCCTTTTATGTGCTTAATTGAGAAAGACATAACGTAGGGATTGCACACACCTGTTCATGAAATAGCCTTGAAGTCAATTGTCCAATTACTTTTGGTCCCTTTAAAAACAGGGTGGCACATGTTAAGGAGCTGAAACTCCTAAACCCTTCATCCAATTTTAATGTGGATACCCTCAAATAAAAGCTGAAAGTCTGAACTTCAACTGCATCTGAATTGTTTTGTTTAAAATTCATTGTGGTAATGTCTATAACCAAAATTAGAAAAATGTTGTCTCTGTCCAAATATATATGGACCTACCTGTACACTACCCTCTTCCAACAACTGCTTCTCCTGGGTAGTCTCGGCAGCACAGTACGCACCAGAAAGTGGCACCTGAGTCTCATCATCAGATGCATACTAAGGTGTGCTGACTGGAGGCACTGGCCCACCCACCTCTTCAGATTCAGAGAGACAAAGCAGTTACGCATCACTGCATACTGCCTCGTCTTCAATTTCTCGAATGCTGCTTGGCTGGCCCCCTCTTTCCAAGCCAAGAGATTCAGAGAACAGAAGTAGAGATGGCTCCTGTCCAGGGCTCTCTGACTGCCTGGGCAATTTGGAAGGTGGTGAAGAGACAGATGGGTGCTCTTCAGTGCTCTGGACCTGAGAGGATGTGGCCCTAATTGAAGTCGATGCGTTAGCTGCCATCCATCTGACAACGGCTTCAATTTGTTCGTCCCGCAGCAGTGGGGTACGGCGAGCTCCTGCAAAGCTGCGCATAAAGGACTGTTCCCTGGTAAAACTGGGGGATGCTGAGTCACTGGTGCCCGCAGCAGGCACAGAATCCCCACATCCTCTCCCAGCAGAATCTCCACGCCCACGACCACGTGCCTTACTCCCTGCCTTCTTCATCTTGGTAGACTGATAAAGATAGGCAGAAAAGTACTAAGGGCTTAGTGTGCTTATTCCTGAACAGCTGCTAACAGGTATAAGAAACACTAGTTTTATAGAGTGTGGACTAGACTTTAATATGAGCTAATGTGGCCTACACAACTGTAAAGTGGAGTGTTTGGTGAACTTTATTTTGTTTTTTTTAACAAAAAAAATGGATGTGCCAAAAGATGTCAAACTGATAGTATCACAAACTTTTTGTAGCTATTACAATGCAGGAAGGTAACCTACAATGCAATAGATGAGGCTCCAAAAATAGGCTAATACTAATCTGGCTGTTGCTGCAGGGCACAAGGCTGCAGAAAGGCTCCTCTATTTACTCCTATATAGGGTTTGCATGCAATCTAGCTGGATACGGATGGAACCACACTAATAGGAGAAATCAGGAAAAATGTGCAGCAGCACTAATGCAAAAAAGGACAATGGAACAGTATGAGGCAGTGACGCACGCTGAGCGGACTACAACCAGATGTGGCTGCAGAACAGACTACAGCGTGAGCTGCGCTCACACAGAGACCTTGCAGACAGCCGTGAACAGCGCTGCAAGGCTGCAGAAAAGCTCCTCTATCTACTCCTATATAGTGTTTGCACGCAGTCTAGCTGGATACGGATGGAATCACACCAATAGGAGAAATCAGCTGCACTCACACACAGAGACCTTGCAGACAGCCGTGAACAGCGCTGCAAGGCAAAAAAAAGCTTCACACAGCGGTTGCTAAATTAGCCTGGGTAAAGCATAATGAAGCAAATCGCTATCTCAAACTGTCCCTCAGTCAGAACAGCAGCGACCTGTCCCTAACTGAATTCACAGCAGAGTGAACCCAAAATGGCGGCGGCGGCTTTTATAGTGCATCATGACATCAATTCAGCAGCCAATCACAGCCATGCCATTAGTTACATGCCTAACATGCATAACAGGATGTGCCCACACTTCTTAGGATTCCTCATTGGCTGAATTAAATCAAACTGGCTCATTGCATTATGGGAACTTCCGATTCCAGTATTCGATATTGTAAAATTATCGGAACTCAGTATCGGAACTCCAATACCACGAATATCGGCCGATTCCCGATATTTGCATCGGAATGCTCAACACTAGTGAACACTCCTTGTTGAGTGTCCATCTGCTGGATTGGGTGTAGACAAAGACCTGTTGGTCCCTATTAGACTATTTCTACTGTGGTGAAATGGATGCCACTTCTGTGGTGTAAAGCTCTCATTTCTTTAAATGTGAACACACCTTGTAAGGTGTTCATCTGCTGGATTGGGTGTAGAGAAATACCTGTTGGCTCCTATTAGATTATTTCTACTATGGTGAAATTGATGCCACTTCTGTGGTGTAAGGCCCTCATTTCTTTACATGTGAACACACCTTGTAGGGTGTTAATCTGTTGGAATGGGTGCAGAGAAAGACCTGTCAGTCCCTATTCTATTTCTGCTGTGGTGAAATTGATACCACTTTGGCGGTGTATGCCAATAATTTTTGGAAATGTGAACACTCCTTGCTGAGTGTCCATTGTTGTGAATTCTACTCTTGGGTTCCCTCCAGTGGTTGTAGGTGGGAATGCAGTTGTCTCTGAGTCGCAGTCCTGGCCAGGTGTATCTGCTGATTGCAGTTCTGACTGGGATATTTAGGTGTGCAGGATTCATTAGTCCTTGCCAGTTGTCAATGTTTCTTGTGAAGTGTTGGATCACTTTCTGACTTCTCCTGCTTAGCTGCCAATTCAGCAAAGATAAGTGTCTGGTTTTTGTTTCTGTGGCACACATGCAGTGTGCTTATATTCTGTGCTATTCATTTGTTTTTCTCTTGTCCAGCTTAGACTGTGTGTTTTCTCAGTCTTGTTGGATTCTCTGGAGTTGCAGATATACGCTCCACATCTTTAGTTAGATGGTGGAGTTTTTGTATTTTCTGCTGTGGATATTTTTGGAAGGATTTTTAATACTGACCGCTTAGTATCCTGTCCTATCCTTTCCTATTTAGCTAGTGTGTGCCTCATTTGCTAAATCCTGTTTCCTGCCTGTGTGTGTCTTTTCCTCTACTACTCACAGTCAATATTGGTGGGGGGCTGCCTATCCTTTGGGGTTCTGCTCTGAGGCAAGGTAGAAATTCCTATTTCCATCTATAGGGGTATTTAGGCCTCCAGCTGTGTCGAGGTGTCTAGGTTTTGTTAGGCACACCCCACGGCTACTTCTAGTTGCGGTGTTAAGATCAGGGTTTGCGGTCAGTATAGTTACCACCTACTCCAGTGAAAGTTTTCATGCTGCTCCAAGGTCACCTGATCATAACAGTCCATCTGCTGGATTGGGTGTAGAGAAAGACCTGTCAGCCCCTGTTCTATTTTTACTGTGATGAAATTGATGCTACTTTGGTGGTGTCTGCCAATAATGTTTGGAAATGTGAACACTCCTTGTTGAGTGTCCATCTGCTGGATTGGGTGTGGACAAAGACCTTTTGGTCCACTATTTCTACTGTGGTGAAATGGATGCCACTTCTGTGGTGTAAATCCCTCATTTCTTTAAATGTGAACACACCTTGTAAGGTGTTCATCTGCTGGAGTTTGTGTAGAGAAAGACTTGTTGGTCTCTATTCTACTATTTCTACTGTGGTGAAATTGATGCCACTTTGGTGGTGTCTGCCAATAATTTTTGGAACTGTAAACACTCCTGTTTAAGTCTCCTTCATTCGTGTTGCCTGTAGCAGTAGGCCTCCGAGACTGTCAGGCCTCCACTTCCTTGCACTCACCTAACCGTGTTACTATCTTTAAATTTTCTTGACAATGGTAGTCTAGACAACAGATATGTGTGCCACCTGAGTGTAGCTCAGCATGAAACAGGTAGAGGTGTTGCATGTGGAGCGCCCCCAGACACAGGGCCACGAGTTCTCGGTACCGGGCCTCTCTGGTTCGGTTCTGAGGCTGTCACGGTGGCTAGACCCGGTCCGCGACCCTGCTAAGGGGCATCCAATAAAGATGGTACAGTCTATCAGGGATTCGTGATGCCACCTGTGGTGTTCGGTCAGGGTGACCGACGCTGCTGTGGGGTCCGCTGGGGTGATGGAATGGCAGCTGGATGGTATACCTTCCCACAGGTGAAGTATGTCCCCAGGGCTTCCCAGTAAGGTGGATGGTGATGGTGTGAGGTGCAGACAATAACGAGGACACAAGGTTGCAGTCTCTTTACCTCTTTACTGAAGACTTCAGGATCCTCAATCCAGAGCAAGATTAACAGGGCTTTCTAAGACCGGCCGGTCCGATGGGCACTTCCAGAGTTCCCTTTGCAGGTGGAAATCAGTGCCTACCACTAGCGCCTGTGTGTTGTAGTGCTATCCTGCTGAGCATTCGGAGTAGTCCTCACAACTGCTGTTCTCATTCGTTCGTTCTTTCTCTCTCTCGCTTGTTCCAGATGTTACTAGTTTCTCGTCCCCCAGGTATGTTATGGCTAGGACGCACCCGTATGACGGGAAGGCTCTTCCGGGACCCTAGAGACGCCCCTCTCCACGTGTTGCCCCCTATGTCTTCATAGGAAATTTAAGATAGACCACCAACCTATAATTAACTGTCCTGCGGAGTTCGAAGTAAAGCCTAGAGTCAGTTACTCCCGTGGTGTTCCGGCCACTGGCTATGCGCCTCAGTAGGATGTTGCCTCGGTCTCATGGCACGACTCCTACTGGCTCTCCTTTGTGCTTGATCTCATTTCTCACCACAATATCCTTCCCTTCGTGTCACTCTCTTAGGATACCGCCGCAGGGTGTGGAGGCGCGGTTCCGTAACGTTCTGCTCTGTTCGCTAGGCTCCTGCCAGGTTCCCACGCCTGACAGGGACCCCCCTGTGTCTTCTCCCTGCAACACCCTCTGCCACGGGATATTGCCTGAATCCAACCCAGTCAGCTTCTGACTAACTTCCTATCAAACCCCTAGTTTTACTAGTGTGAGGAGTGGCCCGATAAATAAAGCCTTTTTCTCCCCCTAGTGGCCGGAGTGTGAAGTGTATTATGTGCTGGTGATACCTGCATGTAAAGAAGCTGCGGAGACACCATCACGTGTTTCTCGACGCAAGCAGTGAATAGCCAGGCCTTTCCCCGGGAAGGAACAACCACGGGAAGGGCAGCATCCTATGAAGGAAAGCCACCTATGCCAAGCATGGTATCCATCCACAGACAGCTGTTTCGGGGTTCTTGCCCCTCATCAGTGTGGAGTAGGAATCTGGCTATTAGGAGCAGTGCCTAGTAAAAAGGCTATAAAGGCACAGATGATTGGCCTCGGGGAGACCAAAACATCCAACACCGCGGAGACACCATCACGTGTTTCTCAACGCAGTGATTCCAGAACACTGCCCCCATCCCTTATGGGAAATATGCAGATGCATGTAAAGAAGCTGCGGAGACACCATCACATGTTTCTCGACGCAAGCAGTGAATAGCCAGGCCTTTCCCCGGGAAGGAACAACCACGGGAAGGGCAGCATCCTATGAAGGAAAGCCCCCTATGCCAAGCATGGTATCCATCCACAGACAGCTGTTTCGGGGTTTTTGCCCCTCATCAGTGTGGAGTAGGAATCTGGCTATTAGGAGCAGTGCCTAGTAAAAAGGCTATAAAGGCACAGATGATTGGCCTCGGGGAGACCAAAACATCCAACACCGCGGAGACACCATCACGTGTTTCTCAACGCAGTGATTCCAGAACACTGCCCCCATCCCTTATGGGAAATATGCAGATGCATGTAAAGAAGCTGCGGAGACACCATCACGTGTTTCTCGACGCAAGCAGTGAATAGCCAGGCCTTTCCCCGGGAAGGAACAACCATGGGAAGGGCAGCATCCTATGAAGGAAAGCCACCTATGCCAAGCATGGTATCCATCCACAGACAGCTGTTTTTTTTTTTTTTTTTTCCCCTCAGATGGGAAAATCCACAGTCCAGAAATCCAAGACCAAAGAAAAATCCCAAACAGCTGCGTCAAATCCAAAACACAAGAGCTGTTCTCATCATCATCGGAAAATTTCAGTTTACTACAACATCAGAAAAAAACAAGTCAAGACATATTTACAAGGTATCTCCACTTCTTCACCTTCCAAATCCCTTCGGCATCCACCTCTCCCCTTCTTTTTTCCCATAGAAAACACACATACATCTTCCCCAAAATCACTTTTAGACTATTCTTTACTACAATTTCCTTTCTCTTAAAAACATACACATTCCTCACATCCCATAATACTTCCTTTATACATGCAACTATTAACCACAACACTCTCTCCTTCACTTCATCACACATTCCCAAGCCAAACATGAACAACTCGAATGATAACAAGCTCACACCACACAATTCTTTACACAATGGTCCCATTCTTCCAATCACCTCCCTAGCATAATGACAATTCCAAAACACATGTACTACACTTTCCCTTCCACCACACCCACCTCTCGGACACATATCACTTCTCCCCAACCCACGATTCTTCTGAAATTCTCTAACTGGTAACACTCCATGCAAAGACTGCCACACAATCTCACTCTGCCTATTCGTCATACCGTCTAACCGCACTTTCTTCCATACTTTTTCTATATCATTCCCTCTAACCATGTTTATTCCACACTCTGTCTCTCTACATTCAATCATCCTATACACAGCCTTCTTATTACTCAACAACCTAACATCCACATCACACAACTCATACTTCACCAAAAATTTATAAACTCACACATACCATCTAGGCACGTCAAAAGCAACCGGATACCTCAGATCCCTCTCTCGCCACCTCAAACGAAATAAATACGCCCCAAACAAAAACCTACACAGACAAGAAAACTTCCCATCCATCCTAATCACCCTCAACACAAAAACCACAATATTTACACCAAAGAACACTTCAAGGTTTGGAAAACCCAACCCACCTTTTTCTAAACGTTTCACCAAAACCTCCCTCCTAGCCCTCTCCATTCTAGAATTCCACAAAAACACAAACAGAATCCTATTTAACCCTCTCATACACATATACCCCGGTGGAAAGACCACTGCAATATATAAGAAAATAGGCAAAATCACACTTTTAATAACTAAGATTTTTCCAAAAAACGAAAGACTTCTCATCTTCCGAAAACATAACTTCCGCTCAACCTTTCCTTTCGAATCATCCCAACTTTCTTTGCCATCCAAACTCTGAAAATTTCACACCCAAAACCTTAATAGACCCAGTCACCTCATTCACTCCTACATCCTTGCTTAAAACTCCTCCCCCAAAAACCTTACACTCACTCTTCTCCCAATTCACCTTAAATGCTGACGCACCACAAAAAATAGACGCTAATAACTTCACCCGCCTCACAGAATACTCTGAATCACACAAACACACACACGTCATCCATATAAGCACTAACCTTCCATTCCCTCCCTCCACCTCCTGGCACTTGTACACCTCTAATCACTTTATCTTTCCTCAACATACAAAGCAACGGTTCAATCGCACAAATAAAAACCACAGGAGACAAAGGACAACCTTGTCGCACACCTGAAAAAACATTCACTCTTCTACCCACAGAACCATTCATCAAAACACAACTATAAATGTCTTTATATAAGCTCCTCACCCTCCAAACAAAATCAGGCGGAAACCCCATTCTCAATAATACCCGGAACAAAAAACTATGTGCTAACCGATCATACGCCTTTTCAAAGTCCAAACTCAAAACAAATACACTCTTCTTCCGACTCATACAGTCTGTTATGAACAGGTGATTCAGAACCACAATGGACCTAGTGGTTAAGAGCACACAAGTGACCTGTTTAGTTACTAAATAGGACGAGCTCTGAGACGTGGGAACTCTGCTGACCGCAATCCCTGATCCTATCATACCACACTAAAGGTAGCCGTGGAGCGCTCCTGACCAGAACCTAGGCGCCTCGTCACAGCCTGAGAAACTAGCTAGACCTGAAGATAGAAAAATAAGCCTACCTTGCCTCAGAGAAATTTCCCAAAGGAAAGGCAGCCCCCCACATATAATGACTGTGAGTAAGATGAAAATACAAACACAGAGATGAAATAGATTTAGCAAAGTGAGGCCCGACTTACTGAATAGACCGAGGATAGGAAAGATAGCTTTGCGGTCAACACAAAAACCTACAAATAACCACGCAGAGGGGACAAAAAGACCCTCCGCACCGACTAACGGTACGGAGGTGCTCCCTCTGTGTCTCAGAGCTTCCAGCAAGTAAGAAAAACCAATATAGCAAGCTGGACAGAAAATATAGGAAACAAAAGTAACATAAGCAAAACTTAGCTCATGCAAGGCAGACAGGCCACAGGAACGATCCAGGAGATAGCAAGGCCAATACTGGAACATTGACTGGAGGCCAGGAACAAAGAACTAGGTGGAGTTAAGTAGAGCAGCACCTAACGACTTAACCTCGTCACCTGAGGAAGGAAACTCAGAAGCCGCAGCCCCACTCACATCCACCAGAGGAAGCTCATAGACAGAACCAGCCGAAGTACCACTCATGACCACAGGAGGGAGCTTGACCACAGAATTCACAACAACAGTCCCACAAACAATCTCTCAACATACAGACACACTCATGTATACGTCTCCCAGGCACTGCACAACACTGTTCATCCCCAATCACACTCTCTATCACATCACGCATCCTATTCGCCATTACTTTCGCATAGATCTTATAATCGCAATTCAACAACGTTATCGGTCTCCAATTTTTTAAACTCTTCAAATCTCCTTTTTTAGGTATTAACACAACCATCCCTGCACGCATACTCTCACCACCTCCATACTAGACCACATATACTTACACATATCCACAAAATCCTTACCAATCACATGCCACATCACCCTATAAAACTCTATAGGAAGACCATCCTCTCCTGGAGTCTTATTTAACGCCATGCTATTCATTACCTTCCATACCTCATCACCTGTCACCTCACCCATCACTCTCTCTCTCTCCATCTCACTCAATTTATTTTCTAATACACTTAGTACATCCTCCTCCAAAGCCTCATCCCTCCACTTCACTGCATACAGCTCCTCATAAAACTTAGCCACATGTTCACACATATCCTCCCCACTTACCTCTCTTCCATCCACTGCATTCAAAACACTCATACTCTGCTTTTTCCCAAAAACCTTTTTAAAAAAAACCTCGAACACCTTTCATCTTGCTCCATTCTATCAATTTTTGCCCTAAAAATAATACTCTTCCCTTTCTCTTCCAAAAACTCTTTAATTTCTTTTTTAACCTTTTTTATTCCCTCCTCCACCTCCATTCCTCCTTCCCTCAATTTATACAATAAACATAAACGGGTATTCAACTTAACAAACTTTTCCCTCTTAATTGCTGCAAATTCATACCCCACACTTTTAAAAAACTTTTTTGTCTGCCTCTTAACCCAATCCCACCACTCACAAACATTCCCAAAACTTTCCTTACTTTTACACCACTGTTCATACTTTCTCACATACTCCTTCCTCACAGCTTCATTTTCCAACAATATCACATTTAATTTCCACAAACCCTTTCCAAACACACCACTAACATTAATATCTAACTCGCACAACACACAAACATGGTCCGAAAAAACTACCCTATCCTGCTTATATCCAACAGGAATAATATTTTTAGAAATAAAACAATAATCCAACCTGGACTGTGCTCTTCCACTATCAGAAAAAAAGGTATCTAACAAAAGGTTAACCTTAGGGTACCGTCATACTATACGATTTACCTACGATCACGACCAGCGATATGACCTGGCCGTGATCGTAGGTAAATCGTAGTGTGGTCGCTGGGGAGCTGTCACACAGACAGCTCTCCAGCGACCAACGATGCCGAGGTCCCTGGGTAACCAGGGTAAACATCGGGTAACTAAGCGCAGGACCGCGCTTAGTTACCCGATGTTTACCCTGGTTACAAGCGTTAAACTAAAAAAAAACAAACAACACATACTTACATTCTGGTGTCCGTCAGGTCCCTTGCAGTCTGCTTCCCGCATTGTGACTGCCGGCCGTAAAGTGAAAGTGAAAGCACAGCCGCTGTGCTCTGCTTTCACTTTACGGCCGGCAGTCACAGTGCGGGAAGCAGACGGCAAGGGACCTGACGGACACCAGATGTAAGTATGTGCTGTTTTTTTTTTTTTAGTTTAACGCTTGTAACCAGGGTAAACATCGGGTAACTAAGCGCGGTCCTGCGCTTAGTTACCCGATGTTTACCCTGGTTACAAGCGAACGCATCGCTGGATCGCATCGCTAGATCGCTAGATTGGTGTCACACACACCGATCTAGCGATGACAGCGGGAGATCCAGCGATGAAAGAAAGTTCCATACGATCTGCTACGACGTACGATTCTCAGCAGGATCCCTGATCGCTGCTGCGTGTCAGACACAGCGATATCGTAACGATATCGCTGGAACGTCACGAATCGTACCGTCGTAGCGATCGAAATGTAATAGTGTGACGGTACTCTTACACACACGCTGCATATCACTCAAATCAAAGTCAGTAACTAAGGGTACCGTCACACTATAACATTTTGATCGCTACGACGGTACGATTCGTGACGTTCCAGCGATATCGTTACGATATCGCTGTGTCTGACACGCAGCAGCGATCAGGGATCCTGCTGAGAATCGTACGTCGTAGCAGATCGTATGGAACTTTCTTTCATCGCTGGATCTCCCGCTGTCATCGCTAGATCGGTGTGTGTGACACCGATCTAGCGATCTAGCGATGCGATCCAGCGATGCGTTCGCTTGTAACCAGGGTAAACATCGGGTAACTAAGCGCAGGACCGCGCTTAGTTACCCGATGTTTACCCTGGTTACAAGCGTTAAACTAAAAAAAAACAAACAGCACATACTTACATTCTGGTGTCCGTCAGGTCCCTTGCCGTCTGCTTCCCGCACTGTGACTGCCGGCCGTAAAGTGAAAGCAGAGCACAGCGGCTGTGCTTTCACTTTCACTTTACGGCCGGCAGTCACTGAGTGCGGGAACCAGACTGCAAGGGACCTGACGGACACCAGAATGTAAGTATGTGCTGTTTGTTTTTTTTTAGTTTAACACTTGTAACCAGGGTAAACTTCGGGTAACTAAGCGTGGTCCTGCGCTTAGTTACCCGATGTTTACCCTGGTTACCCAGGGACCTCGGCATCGTTGGTCGCTGGAGAGCTGTCTGTGTGACAGCTCCCCAGCAACCACACTACGATTTACCTACGATCACGGCCAGGTCATATCGCTGGTCGTGATCGTAGGTAAATCGTATAGTGTGACGGTACCCTAACTCCAGCAAAACTTTTCCAGACACATCCACATTCACTCCCCCCCCCCACATCACAATTCATATCACCCACAATCACCACAGGCACTCTTCCTGGAACAAAAAGCTTCACTTTTTCAAATAATAACACACTCATTTTTTTCTACTGGCGCATAAATATTGATAACACAAAACTTAACATTTTTATATTCAAAATTTGCTAAGATACACCTCCCCACCTCCACCACCAAATAATTATTCAAAACCACCTCCTGCCCCTTAACTAAAATACCCACACCATCATTTCTATTATTTGCACTACCAGACCATACAGATGCACCATAAGACCACTCATCCCCTTTCACACCATCCACAATCCCACATTCTTGCAAACAAAAAATAGATGCACTCTGCATAGCTAAAAAATCCAAAATTGCTGCTCTCCTCCTCGCTTTCTTAAAAACTCTCACATTTTGAGAAACTATAGAAAAACCCATACTGCAAAAACAAAAAACAATGCAAAAATTACCACAAAATTACACAAAAAGCCCTTGACAAAGGTCAAGACTCACAGAAAGGAGACAGAAAAAAAAAAACAGATCCACTGAGCTTTCATTTTACCCAGTATCACCATTGTCCTCCTCTGCCATTCGGACTGAACAGCAAGTCTCTGAACCACTAACCCCTTTGTGCTCACTCCATTTTTTTTTAGCTGGCCCAATTTTCCTCTTAGGCATACTACTGCATGCCTCATCACTTTCCCCATCCTCCTCTCTCTGACACTTATTCCCACCCCTATCCTCATCTGAAGAAAGCCCTCCAATATTCTGAGGATCTGAGGGGTGCAAGGGCTCTCAGCTTCAGAAATGTGCACGTCTTCCTCCGTTGCATCCATTGCTTCCTCAAGAGAAAACATTTCAGGCACAGTAGAGTCATCATCTTCTTCCTCATCTTCTTCCTGATCTCCTTCCTTATTAAACCCCTTCTCTACTTTTTTTGCCGCCGACCAAAACTCCTTATCTTCCTTCTTTGCATCACTCATAGCACCACGGGGTGCTAGCACAATGTCATCTGGAGTCACAGAGCGTCTTTCCCTCTCCCTCTCCCTCCTTTCCTCTCTCTCCATTCTTTCAGATTCCTTTCTGATAATCGCCAACCTCCTCCTTCTCTCCTCCTCCTCTCTCCATTCACTCTCTGAGCGTCTAGGCGCACTCCGCGGACAACCCTTATACAGTGGGGCAAAAAAGTATTTAGTCAGTCAGCAATAGTGCAAGTTCCACCACTTAAAAAGATGAGAGGCGTCTGTAATTTACATCATAGGTAGACCTCAACTATGGGAGACAAACTGAGAAAAAAAAATCCAGAAAATCACATTGTCTGTTTTTTTAACATTTTATTTGCATATTATGGTGGAAAATAAGTATTTGGTCAGAAACAAAATTTCATCTCAATACTTTGTAATATATCCTTTGTTGGCAATGACAGAGGTCAAACGTTTTCTGTAAGTCTTCACAAGGTTGCCACACACTGTTGTTGGTATGTTGGCCCATTTCTCCATGCAGATCTCCTCTAGAGCAGTGATGTTTTTGGCTTTTCGCTTGGCAACACGGACATTCAACTCCCTCCAAAGGTTTTCTATAGGGTTGAGATCTGGAGACTGGCTAGGCCACTCCAGGACCTTGAAATGCTTCTTACGAAGCCACTCCTTCGTGTGCTTTGGATCATTGTCATGTTGAAAGACCCAGCCACGTTTCATCTTCAATGCCCTTGCTGATGGAAGGAGGTTTGCACTCAAAATCTCACGATACATGGCCCCATTAATTCTTTCATGTACCCGGATCAGTCGTCCTGGCCCATTTGCAGAGAAACAGCCCCAAAGCATGATGTTTCCACCACCATGCTTTACAGTAGGTATGGTGTTTGATGGATGCAACTCAGTATTCTTTTTCCTCCAAACACGACAAGTTGTGTTTCTACCAAACAGTTCCAGTTTGGTTTCATCAGACCATAGGACATTCTCCCAAAACTCCTCTTGATCATCCAAATTCTCTCTAGCAAACTTCAGACGGGCCCGGACATGTACTGGCTTAAGCAGTGGGACACGTCTGGCACTGCAGGATCTGAGTCCATGGTGGCGTAGTGTGTTACTTATGGTAGGCCTTGTTACATTGGTCCCAGCTCTCTGCAGTTCATTCACTAGGTCCCCCTGCGTGGTTCTGGGATTTTTGCTCACCGTTCTTGTGATCATTCTGACCCCACGGGGTGGGATTTTGCGTGGAGCCCCAGATCGAGGGAGATTATCAGTGGTCTTGTATGTCTTCCATTTTCTAATTATTGCTCCCACTGTTGATTTCTTCACTCCAAGCTGGTTGGCTATTGCAGATTCAGTCTTCCCAGCCTGGTGCATGGCTACAATTTTGTTTCTGGTGTGCTTTGACAGCTCTTTGGTCTTCACCATAGTGGAGTTTGGAGTCAGACTGTTTGAGGGTGTGCACATGTGTCTTTTTATACTGATAACAAGTTTAAACAGGTGCCATTACTACAGGTAATGAGTGGAGGAAAGAGTAGACTCTTAAAGAAGAAGTTACAGGTCTGTGAGAACCAGAAATCTTGATTGTTTGTTTCTGACCAAATACTTATTTTCCACCACAATATGCAAATAAAATGTTAAAAAAACAGACAATGTGATTTTCTGGATTTTTTTTTCTCAGTTTGTCTCCCATAGTTGAGGTCTACCTATGATGTAAATTACAGACGCCTCTCATCTTTTTAAGTGGTGGAACTTGCACTATTGCTGACTGACTAAATACTTTTTTGCCCCACTGTACATGTGGTCACTACTACCACACACGTCACAGGTCTTAGCCATCGGGCAATCACCAGCCATATGCCCCTCCTTCTTGCAATTTTGGCAACACTGCCCCTTCTGGCAGTCTGCCTGGACATGTCCAAAAGAGAAACATCTCCTGCCTTTAAATTATTGGGTATCCAAGCTGGACACGTGGCATGAACTAGCTCTCTATGCCTTGGAGGTCCTGGCCTGCCCTGCCGCTAGCATTCTGTCAGAGCGAGTTTTTAGTGCCACTGGTGGAATTATAACAGATAAGCGCATCTGCCTGTCAACTGAAAATGCTGACAGGCTGAGGCTGGATTGGGAAAGACTTCTCTACACCACCAAGTGAGACCAGTGAAACATAACCTCAAATACATTCTCTCTTTTGGGGAGGTGTATTTTCATGCACCTCTTCACAACCAGACATGGGTGTACGCTTCCAGATTTGGTCTGTTTGCTATCCTCCTCCTTATCCTCATCCTCATCATCTACAACGACTAGATGACCAGGGTGAACGTGCTCTGTACTGTTATAGGCCGGTGAATTTTTGGGCACGGGGGCTGTGATGGCACTAGTTTATTTAGTAAAAAAAATTACCCCCACATTGAGGAATTTGGCATTACACTACATTGGGCCTACTTCTTAACTTTGTCTCCTGTAGTGTGTCCTTCACCTGCTACTAGATCACGAGGGTGAACGTGCTCTGAACGGTGCATTTTGTGCAAGGGGGCTGTGATGGCACTAGTCTATTTTTAAAAAAGGTACCCCCATTGGGGAATTGTTTGGCAGCTCATGCACTGCATTACAAGTCTCAGAGACACACAATACTACATTGGGCCTACTTCTTAACTCTGTCTCCTGCATTGTGTCCTTTACCTGCCACTAGATCACCAGGGTGAACGTGCTCTGTATGGTGCATTTTAGGCAAAGGGGCTGTGATGGCACTATTTTAATTTGTAAAGAAAGGACCCTGCATTGGGGAATTATATTAGATTGAACCTACTTCTTAACTCTGTCTCCTGCAGGGTGTCCTTCAACTGCCACTAGATCAACAGGGTGAACGTGCTCTGTACGGTGCATTTTGGGCTAGGGGGCTGTGATGGCACTATTTTATTTTGTAAAGAAAGGACCCTGCATTGGGGAATTGGGCATTACATTACATTGGGCCTACTTCTTAACTCTGTCTCCTGTAGTGTGTCCTTCACCTGCCACTAGATCAACAGGGTGAACATGCTCTGTACGGTGCATTTTGGGCAAGGGGGCTGTGATGGCACTATTTTAATTTATAAAGAAAGGACCCCACACTGGGGAATTGGGCATTACATTACATTGGGCCTACTTCTTAAATCTGTCTCCTGCAGTGTGTCCTTCACCTGCCACTAAATCAACAGGGTGAAAGTGCTCTGTACAGTGCATTTTCGGCAAGGGGGCTATGATGGCACTATTTCAATTTGTAAAGAAAGGACCCCACATTGGGGAATTGGGCATTACATTACATTGGGACTACTTCTTAACTCTGTCTCCTGCAGTGTGTCCTTCACCTCCCACTAGAAGGGGGCTGTGATGGCAGTAGTCTATTTTTTTTAAAAAGATACCCCCATTGGGGAATTGTTTAGCAGCTCATGCACTGCATTACAAGTCTCAGTGACCCACACCACTACTTTGGGCTTACTTCTTCACTCTGACTCCTGCAATCTCTTGTTTATCTGCCACTAGATCACCAGGGTGAACGTGCTTTGTACTGTTATAGGCCGGTGAATTTTGGGCAAGGGGCCTGCGATGGCACTAGTATATTTTTAAAAAAGGTACCCCACATTGGTGAAACCACATCCTTGTTGGCAAAGACTTCATAACATTTGTGTACCTTAAAGAGCTCCCTTTAAAAGCTCCTTTTTGTGTTGCCTGGTTGCTCACATTGGACACAATACACTTCATATAAATTTGTTAAAGCAATGCTGTTAGTTTGGCTCAGTAGTTCATTAAAAATAGAACTTTGTCCACTATATTAGTTTCTCTCATTGAGAGCCATAACTCTGGCTGCCTCAAATATACAAATGGCAAATATACAAATAGCGATTTGTAACCAAGATTAAAATACTGTGTACCTAATGTATTCAAACAATCACATAGCTGCATTTCTTGTAAAACATTTACAGATGTGACAGACAATGCTCATAGTGACACAATCTTGATGTTTGTTTATTCACTTCACAAACAGTTCTAAGCCTCTATATGTTTGCTGTTTTTCATTGTAAAATAATAAGGTTTATTGAAACTATGCTGGTGGTGGTTTGATCTAAATCCTTGTGGCTTTTATTTTCTAGGGGTTTATGGCCCCTCGTCTGAGGAGTCCATGATATCTCAGTTTCATCCAACCTTGAAAAGTAGCCACTTGAAGGTCTGGGTGAAACTAGAGTGACTACATAGTGTAAATCACTATATAAGACCAGAGAAACATGACTAAGACAGATGCCTAATCTGGGGTACCTGTACATATACAGTGTGCTAATACCTGCATAATTGGGGACGCCCATGCAGTGTAGGTAATCTCACAGGGGGTCTCTGTCTTGGTGTTGCTTCTCTGATATTCCAGACGGATAATGTATAAAAGCCTGTTGGTGATGATCTAAGTATACTGTATGTAGTTAATCTTCATATATACATAATCACTATATTTATTTAATCCTTATATGTACTTATTAATCTATGTATGTTAACATATACAAAAGTGTACACACTCACACTATTCAATCATGCTATTCCTTGAATTTTGTAGTTTGCAATAAAATTGTGTTGTATTGCAAGTATTAGCCTTTTGTAAAGCCGTAGCTGAACCTTAGTGTTAACCCCTTTACCCCCAAGGGTGGTTTGCAAGCCAATGACCAGGCCAATTTTTACAATTCTGACCACTGTCCCTTTATGAGATTATAACTCTGGAACGCTTCAACGGATCCTGGTGATTCTGACAATATTTTCTCGTGACATATTGTACTTCATGCTAGTGGTAAAATTTCTTTGATATTACCTGCGTTTATTTGTGAAAAAAACGTAAATTTGGCGAAAATTTAGCAATTTTCCAACTTTGAATTTTTATGCAATTAAATCACAGAGACATGTCACACAAAATACTTAATAAGTAACATTTCCCACATGTCTACTTTACATCAGCACAATTTTGGAACCAAGGGAGTTATAAGGGTTAAAAGTTGACCAGCAATTTCTCATTTTTACAACACCATTTTTTTTAGGGACCACATCTCATTTGAAGTCATTTTGAGGGGTCTATATGATAGAAAATACCCAAGTGTGACACCATTCTAAAAACTGCACCCCTCAAGGTGCTCAAAACCACATTCAAGAAGTTTATTAACCATTCAGGTATTTCACAGGAATTTTTGGAATGTTTAAATAAAAATGAACATTTAACTTTTTTTCACAAAAAATTTACTTCAGCTCCAATTTGTTTTATTTTACCAAGGATAACAGGAGAAAATGGACCCCAAAAGTTGTACAATTTGTCCTGAGTACGCCGATACCCCATATGTGGGGGTAAACCACTGTTTGGGTGCATGACAGAGATCGGAAGCGAAGGAGGGCAATTTGACTTTTCAATGCAAAATTGACATGAATTGAGATGGGACGCCATGTTGCGTTTGGAGAGCCACTGATGTGCCTAAACATTGAAACCCCCCACAAGTGACACCATTTTGGAAAGTAGACCCCCTAAGGAACTAATCTAGAGGTGTGGTGAGCACTTTGACCCACCAAGTGCTTCACAGAAGTTTATAATGCAGAACCGTAAAAATAAAAAATCATATTTTTTCACAAAAATCATCTTTTTGCCCCCAATTTTTTATTTTCCCAAGGGTAAGAGAAGAAATTGGACCCCAAAAGTTGTTGTACAATTTGTCCTGAGTACGCTGATACCCCATATGTGGCGGTAAACCACTGTTTGGGCGCATGGGAGAGCTCGGAAGGGAAGGAGCGCCATTTGACTTTTCAATGCAAAATTGACAGGAGCAGCATGAAAACTTTCACTGGAGTAGGTGGTAACTATACTGACCACAAATCCTGATCTTAACACCGTAACTAGAAGTAGCCGTGGGGTGTACCTAACAAGCCCTAGACACCTCGTCACAGCCGGAGGACTAAATACCCCTAAAGATGGAAATAGGAATACTATCTTGCCTCAGAGCAGAACCCCAAAGGATAGGCAGCCCCCCACAAATATTGGCTGTGAGTAGGAGAGGAAAGACACACAGTCAGAAAACAGGATTTAGCACAAGAGGCCGCTCTAGCTAAAATAGGAAAGAATAGGACAAAGTTCTGTGCGGTCAGTATTAAAACCCTTCCAAAAATATCCACAGCAGATTATACAAAAATTCCTCCATTTAACTAAAGACGTGGAACGTATATCTGCAACTCCAGAGACTGCTAAACTCAGAGCAGGAATACAATCAAAAACAAGCACACAATAGAAAAAGAAACAGACACTTATCTTTGCTGAATTGGCAGCTAAGCAGGAGAAGCCAGACAGAGATCAAATACTTCCCAAGAAACATTGACAACTGGCAAGGACGAATGAGTCCTGCAAACCGAAATACTCCAGTCAGAACTGCAATCAGTAGATACACCTGTCCAGGACTGCAGCCCAGAGACAACTGCATTACCACCTACAACCACAGGAGGGAGCCCAAAAGCAGAATTCACAACAGGGACACCATGTTGCGTTTGGAGAGCCACTGATGTGCCTAAACATTGAAACCCCCACAAGTGACACCATTTTGGAAAGTAGACCCCCTAAGGATCTTATCTAGAGGTGTGGTGAGCACTTTGACCCACCAAGTGCTTCACAGAAGTTTATAATGCAGAGCCGTAAAAAAAAAATTCCCACAAAAATTGTTTTTTAGCCCCCAGTTTTGTATTTTCCTGAGGGTAACAGGAGAAATTGGACCCCAAAAGTTGTTGTCCAATTTGTCCTGAGTACGCTGATACCCCATATGTGGGGGGGAACCACTGTTTGGGCGCATGGGAGGGCTCGGAAGGGAAGGAGCGCCATTTGGAATGCAGACTTAGATGGAATGGTCTGCAGGCGTCACATTGCATTTGGAGAGCCCCTAATGTACCTAAACAGTAGAAACCCCCCACAAGTGACCCCATATTGGAAACTAGACCCCCCAAGGAACTTATCTAGATGTGTTGTGAGAACTTTGAACCCCCAAGTGTTTCACTACAGTTTATAACGCAGAGCCGTGAAAATAAAAAATCTTTTTTTCCCACAAAAAATATTTTTTAGCCCCCAGTTTTGCATTTTTCCAAGGGTAACAGGAGAAATTGGACCCCAAAAGTTGTTGTCCAATTTGTCCTGAGTACGCTGATACCCTATATATTGGGGTAAACCCCTGTTTGGGCACACGGGAGAGCTCAGAAGGGAAGGAGCACTGTTTTACTTTTTCAACGCAGAATTGGCTGGAATTGAGATTGGACGCCATGTCGCGTTTGGAGAGCCCCTGATGTGCCTAAACAGTGGAAACCCAATTATAACTGAAACCCTAATTCAAACCCACCCCTAACCCTAATCCCAACGGTAACCCTAACCACACCTCTAACCCAGACTAATCCCAACCCTATTCCCAACCGTAAATGTAATCCAAACCCTAACCCTAACTTTAGCCCCATCCCTAACCCTAGTCCTAACCCTAACCCTAGCCCTAACCCTAGCCCTAACCCTAGCCCTAATGGGAAAATGGAAATAAATAAAAAAAAATATTTTTTTTATTTTTCTCTAACTAAGGGGGTGATGAAGGTGGGTTTGATTTACTTTTATAGCGGGTTATTTAGCGGATTTTTATGATTTGCAGCCATCATACAGTGAAAGACGCTTTTTATTGTAAAAAATATTTTTTGCGTTACCACATTTTGAGAGCTATATTTTTTTCCATATTTGAGTCCACTGAGTCATGCGAGGTCTTGTTTTTTGTGGGACGAGTTGACGTTTTTATTGGTAACATTTTCGGGCATGTGACTTTTTTGATCGCTTTTTATTCTGATTTTTGTGAGGCAGAATGACCAAAAAACAGCTATTCATGAATTTCTTTTGGGGGAGGCATTTATACCGTTCCGCGTTTGGTAAAATTGATAAAGCAGTTTTGTTCTTCGGGTCAGTACGATTACAGCGATACCTCATTTATACCATTTTTTTATGTTTTGGCGCTTTTATACGACAAAAACTATTTTATAGAAAAAATAATTATTTTTGCATCGCTTTATTCTGAGGACTATAACTATTTTATTTTTTTGCTGATGATGCTGTGTTGCGGCTCATTTTTTGCAGGACAAGATGACGTTTTCAGCGGTATCATGGTTATTTATATCTGTCTTTTTGATTGCGTGTTATTCCACTTTTTGCTTGGCGGTATGAGAATAAAGCGTTGTTTTTTGCCTCGTTTTCTTTTTTACAGTATTTACTGAAGGGGTTAACTAGTGATAGTTTTATCGGTGGGGTCGTTACGGATGCGTCGATACTAAATATGTGTACTTTTATTGTTTTTTCATTTAGATAAATAAATGTATTTATAGGAACAATATTTTTTTTTGGGGGGGGGGAATTTTAAAAAAAATTTTTTTTACACATTGGAATATTTGTTTTTTACACTATAACATTGCCCCGGGGGGGGGGCCATCATGTTATAGTGTAAGATCGCTGATCTGACACCTTGCTGTGCAGTGTGTCAGATCAGCGATCTGACATGCACAGCTGCAGGCTTACCAAGCGCCTGAGCAGGCACTTGGTAAGCCACTACCCTCCCTGCAGGACCCGAATGCCGTGGCCATTTTGGATACGGGCCTGCTGCAGGGAGGGAGGTAAGGAGACCCTCGCAGGGAAGCCCGCTTTCCTATACCGCCGGGCACACCGCGATCATGTTTGATCACGGTGTGCCGGGGGTTAATGTGCCGGGGGCGGTCCGTTACCGCTTCTGGCACATAGCGCCGGATGTCAGCTGCGATAAGCAGCTGAAAATATATATATAAGGGGTGCACCTCTGCACAGATCAGAAAATAGGGTGCAAAACCTGGTCTGTAAAGTAACATGAACAAAACATAGAAAAAAGACAAGACCAAAAGAACGGTATGCACTCCCAATCATAAAGATCAATATAAACTTTAATGACACCTCGAAAAACAACAAACACACAAATATAAAACCATTTAAAAAGGGCCTAAATATAGGACCAGTAGGCCCCACCCCTATACAATAATACAAAATATGGCATAGTGAAACAAAATCCCAAAGACAATATCATGAATGGCAAAATATGGCTACATAAAGTGTCCCTAATGCATAAAGTATAATGCAGTACTGATCTAACAAAACATGTGGCACAGAATTCTAACTGACCCGAAGGCACGGCTAAGAAAAATCACAGTATACAATATATTTCAAATATGCCAAAATATCAGAGAATATTTGCCAAAGAATGCACACATAATTATTGCCTGTAACAAATAAAAGGCATGTGCATACATTAATGGTACCATTTCAATGTGGATCCTGGCGCACCCATAATAAGGTGCAGCCTACAGACAAAAGGAACCCAAAATAAGGTCAGTACCATAAAACAACTGATACTACCAGAAAGATTGGAAGAGGCAGCGCCAGTGTTAACAGCTCAAGTCCGTACCCCAAAGTCAGTGGGACACACAGCCAAGTAAGGGGTGAGGCAAGAGCCCCACGCGTATCGCTGCGGGACGCAGCTTCGTCAGGGGAAGTGGATTGTCAGTCGTTTAGAGAGGTATATATACATTTAGATAATGAAAGAATAAATACACACCGGTGTGCAGAACCGGATGAAGACGCCAGTCACAGCCGCCGCGTGGAAGAAAACAGGGAGTGGCTATAGCCGGAAGTGTATCTCGTTGTCATGGTGCCATTGCCCATGCGCAACGAATACACAAAGGGGAGCGCACTGCGCATGCGTCGCTGGAAATGCCGTGGTACGGCATGATGGACAACTATAGAGTGCAACGCGCACATAGGAAAACAGAGACAGTATGATGTTACGCGCATGGAAGGCAAGGGGGACAAGCCAATAGGATATATATATATATGTGGCTTGATAAGGGGGACCATAATATACAGGACATCGGCGTAAATACTAAAGGGCTTATATATAAGGACGTACGCCACGTACCACCTCAAATACTAACAAGATATACAGCCACACAGGGCATGATAGAAGGTGGTACAGTGTTACAGATGGAATAATGAAAACGCCCGTTTGAGAAAAAGTAAATAAATAAAACTATATACAGTCAAAAGAAAAAGGTGAATAATGATAATAACGGCAAAAAATTAATGAAAATAATAATAGTCAGAGAAAGGGTGAATAATGATAATAACGGCAATAAAAATTAATGAAAATAATGATGGTCAGAGAAAAGGGGGATCAAAAGGGTATAGGTATAGTACATATGCCATATGCCAATGTACGTGGTGGCAAATAACTGTACCAATATAGGGTCCCAAAGCAAAAGACTCAGGACCTGAAAATTGCGAATAAGACAAAATGGAATGGGAAATATGCAATACAGGTGAATAGTAAACTGACCCAAGGCCAGATACCAAAGCAAGTAAATGATCGATCATCAGGTACAGACACAGTAAAGTTTATTAACGCCATTTATAAATAAGTGTTTACAAAAAGCCCATAGGAGAGGTACTTGAGTAATGACAGACCAAGCATAAAAAGTCCTGTGAGCCGATGTAAGTATAAAAGAAGACATGAGATCCATCCGAAGTCCAGGAGAAGATTGCCAAAGTCAGCCAAGGCTAAGAATTTCCACTTGAGAGATGAGAATCAAAGCTGGGCCTGTTGGTATGTTGGTAGTCACTCCAGTGCAGAATCCAAATCACACCAAGATCCATGGAAAAAGTACAATGGAGCTGGATAGACTTAAATGTTAGCAATAACCGATGGAAACCTCAGAGTGATGTAATCCGATAACCAATGCGAATTTCCACTTGAAGGGTGGAAGACCGAGCTGGGTCTGT
This sequence comes from Ranitomeya imitator, assembly GCF_032444005.1. Classification (NCBI taxonomy): domain Eukaryota; kingdom Metazoa; phylum Chordata; class Amphibia; order Anura; family Dendrobatidae; genus Ranitomeya; species Ranitomeya imitator. Next base: position 653,105,608 of record NC_091282.1, on the reverse strand, counting down.
TAGTATGTTGGTAGTCGCTCCAGTACAGGATCCATATCTCACCAAGATCCGAAGGAAAAGTTTTGCGGAACAGAGTAGACTCAAATGTAGATGACAACCGAAGAAAACCTCAGGGTAATGCAATCCGATAATAAATGAGACGTAAGGCACCTGGGTGCAAAGCCCAGCACAGATTGATCCTAAAAAGATGAATAAATGAATACCATAACATAGAGATAAAATACTCTACTACTTAAGGATAAACATACACTAATAAACGTCCCATGAAAAACCAGAGATTGGCCCCCCCATTTCAGCCCAGAAACCCTGTAAATAAGAGCTCTTCATTCAGGCCCTGTGGTGCCATTGACCTAAGATTGAAAATCCACCTAGATTCCAAACGAAGTAGTGGCTTGTGTGGACTTCCACCCCTACCCCCATAAATGACCTTCTGTAGGCCTACAACATAAGTGTTGGAAGTAGAGCACCCATGGACTGCCAAAAAATGTGCAGCTACCGGGGTAAGAAGCTTACCCTTGCGTTGGTCTGCGGCGGCCAAATGGATGGTAGACATATGCTTCTGTATTCTCTTTCTCAATTCCTGAGAAGTTTGGCCCACATAGGGCTTGCCACACGGGCAAATAATGACATAAACAACATCCTTTGTCTTGCAGTTAATGTAGTGCTTAAGGGAGTGGAGAGTGGAATCTACCGGATTAAAAAAGGTATTTTTAGTGGGTGTCATAAAGGCACAAACATTGCACCCACCACAAGGAAAGGATCCCTTAAGTGCCACCCCCCTGTTTAATCTAACTGTGGGCCTAGAAAAATGACTAGACGTTAGTAAATCCCGCAAATTTGGGGCACGTCTTGTCACGAGTAATGGCCTATCACTAGTAACCTCTGCAGTCTGGGCATCAGTCCTCAGAATAGACCAGTGTCGATTTATAATGTTCTTTACCTGGTGCCAACTATTATTGTAATCCGTGATAAAACGAGTGATATGATCAGATTTTCGAGGTCTAGAAGTCAATAGTGATGTTTGGTCCTCCCGTCGTGCTCTCTGGAAGGCCGATGAGATCACTCGCCTTGGGTACCCTCTCTGCTTGAAGCGTTTTGTAAGGTCATGAGCCTGTGTAATAAAATCGGCATCATGAGTACAATTACGCCTCACCCGTAAAAATTGACTGATAGGTACACCCACCTTCGTGTGGAAAGGGTGAAAGCTATGAAACTCAAGCAGAGAGTTAGTGGCAGTAGCTTTGCGGAAAAGATCCGTAGTCAGCCGATGACCCTCAACAGAGATCTTCAAGTCCAGATACGTGGCAGACACTGTAGACATACAATGTGTAAGTAAGATATTATAGGTGTTGGTATTCAAATCCTGTAAAAACTGTACACACTCAGTCTCAGTGCCCAACCATAGAAAGAACACGTCGTCAATGTAACGATGCCAGTGACGCACTTTATCTTGGAACATGGAAGACGGGTACACCACCGTCTCCTCCCACCAACCTAAAAAAATGTTTGCGTACGCTGGCGCACATTTAGCCCCCATTGCAACACCAGATACTTGGAGGTAAAAGGTGCGATCAAAAAGGAAAAAATTATGATGTAACACAAATTTCAAAAGTTCAAGAAGAAACATATGATGTTGAGTATCCTCCTGTTCCCTTTTTGTCAGAAAAAAGGAAAGCGCATTAAGACCATCAGTATGCCTGATATTGGAATATAAGGATTCCACATCACATGTGACCATATAGAAGTCGGTGGGTAGGCTGATCTCACGGATTACTTCAATAAAGTGAGCGGAATCCTTAACATATGATGGTAGTGATGTGACAATGGGCTGCAAAAAGAAATCTATATAGTTACAAGCTTTTTCGCATAAGCTACCAATACTGGAGACAATGGGACGACCGGGGGGCTGTTTGTCGTCTTTGTGGATTTTTGGAAGCATATAAAATGTTGCAATGATGGGGTCCTCCACCCACATGTACCGTTTTTCATTTGGAGTGATGATATCCAATTGATTGGCTCTACAGAGTAAGGCTTGAAATTTTGACAAGAATACCTGTGTAGGATCTGACGGTAACCTGTTATAGAATTGTCTGTTATTCAATTGCCTGTTAGCCTCCTCCAGGTACATGTGGGTGGGCCACAGGACGACATTGCCCCCCTTGTCCGCTTCCTTGATAATAAAGGCCCCATTGTTCCTTAGAGTGGAAACGGCCCGATTCTCTGCAATGGAAAGGTTAGGGGGTGTGCTCACCTGAGGAGACATGGCCACAATATCACGTTTGACTAACTCATAAAAAATCTTCACAGCAGGAACCAGGGAAAAAGACGGTGTCCTAGATGATTTGTTTCTATAGGGAAATCTGTTGTTACGGGATGTCGGTTGATTTTCCTCCAATAGGTCAACAAGATCTTGAAAAACCTGGCGTTCGTCCTGAGGGATATTATGAAGAATATTAGGCCTTTTATACATCACTTGAAAGGTGATGTTCCTGCAGAAAAGATACAAGTCTTTTATTAGGGTGAATTTATCTACCCTATGTGTAGGGACGAACGTCAGACCCCTACGGAGTACCGACAGTTCCACCTGAGACAAGGAATAATCAGATAGATTAATAACCTGCAAGACATTGTGCTGTACCTCAGGTTCCGGCATAGAAGTAACCTGGATCTCTGGATCATCTACTTGCGTCGAGTAGGGTACTTGTGCCGGTATGGTGATGTCCTCCCCCGATATTGTGTGAATCTTTTTCTTGTGGGAGGTCTTCTTTCTCCTACCACGTCTGGTCCGTGGTCGAGCTCGCTCCCCGTAGAGGACAAAAAATCACTCGAGCTGGCCCCTCTAAGCGAGGGTTCAATATTATTGGAAAGATGGAAATTGCTATTAGCAGATGTGGGACCAGTTCTGGGGACCAGTTCTGGCCTCTATGCCTCCAACGATACACCTGCTGGTGTTCATAATCCATTTTGTCCCGTTGAAATTTCTTACGTTTCCCAGCAATGACCTCCGTCTCATATTTATCAAGTGTCTCTTTTAATCTGGTTTTGAAAGCCCCCACTTGCGTATCTTCAAATTTATGTAATTTAGTTTCCAAATCTTTAATATGAGTTTTGGTAGAGGAGAACAGCTCCTTATCATGCTCAATTAAAAGGGCAATAAGAATATTCGAACAACGTGTTAGGCCTTGTTCCCAAGTCTTCTGGAATGCGACTGATGGTTCCCATGCTGGAAAAATAGAGATGCGCAAACCCCTGGGTACAAACCCAGCTTTAGAATATTCTTCTAGGCCTCTCATATTCCACCAGAGTTTGACCCCTGTTTTATGGGCCTTTGTAAGTTCCGTACAAAGTGCTAAAAAATCAGAATCTGGAGCAGAAGGCTCCACTGCATGGAATATACTGGTGGACTGTGCCAACCACGCAGCTTCCCTGGCATCCCAATCCATGACTACACACCGCGTCCAAAGAGACGTCACAATTCGGACTAATTAATACAATAAATCCGCAGATAACGCTAAAATAAGCGTGTGCAACCCCTAAGAAAAAACCCTTGAACAGGGTCAAAAGACAACCAATGAAAATATATATATAAGGGGTGCACCTCTGCACAGATCAGAAAATAGGGTGCAAAACCTGGTCTGTAAAGTAACATGAACAAAACATAGAAAAAAGACAAGACCAAAAGAACGGTATGCACTCCCAATCATAAAGATCAATATAAACTTTAATGACACCTCGAAAAACAACAAACACACAAATATAAAACCATTTAAAAAGGGCCTAAATATAGGACCAGTAGGCCCCACCCCTATACAATAATACAAAATATGGCATAGTGAAACAAAATCCCAAAGACAATATCATGAATGGCAAAATATGGCTACATAAAGTGTCCCTAATGCATAAAGTATAATGCAGTACTGATCTAACAAAACATGTGGCACAGAATTCTAACTGACCCGAAGGCACGGCTAAGAAAAATCACAGTATACAATATATTTCAAATATGCCAAAATATCAGAGAATATTTGCCAAAGAATGCACACATAATTATTGCCTGTAACAAATAAAAGGCATGTGCATACATTAATGGTACCATTTCAATGTGGATCCTGGCGCACCCATAATAAGGTGCAGCCTACAGACAAAAGGAACCCAAAATAAGGTCAGTACCATAAAACAACTGATACTACCAGAAAGATTGGAAGAGGCAGCGCCAGTGTTAACAGCTCAAGTCCGTACCCCAAAGTCAGTGGGACACACAGCCAAGTAAGGGGTGAGGCAAGAGCCCCACGCGTATCGCTGCGGGACGCAGCTTCGTCAGGGGAAGTGGATTGTCAGTCGTTTAGAGAGGTATATATACATTTAGATAATGAAAGAATAAATACACACCGGTGTGCAGAACCGGATGAAGACGCCAGTCACAGCCGCCGCGTGGAAGAAAACAGGGAGTGGCTATAGCCGGAAGTGTATCTCGTTGTCATGGTGCCATTGCCCATGCGCAACGAATACACAAAGGGGAGCGCACTGCGCATGCGTCGCTGGAAATGCCGTGGTACGGCATGATGGACAACTATCGGTTATTGCTAACATTTAAGTCTATCCAGCTCCATTGTACTTTTTCCATGGATCTTGGTGTGATTTGGATTCTGCACTGGAGTGACTACCAACATACCAACAGGCCCAGCTTTGATTCTCATCTCTCAAGTGGAAATTCTTAGCCTTGGCTGACTTTGGCAATCTTCTCCTGGACTTCGGATGGATCTCATGTCTTCTTTTATACTTACATCGGCTCACAGGACTTTTTATGCTTGGTCTGTCATTACTCAAGTACCTCTCCTATGGGCTTTTTGTAAACACTTATTTATAAATGGCGTTAATAAACTTTACTGTGTCTGTACCTGATGATCGATCATTTACTTGCTTTGGTATCTGGCCTTGGGTCAGTTTACTATTCACCTGTATTGCATATTTCCCATTCCATTTTGTCTTATTCGCAATTTTCAGGTCCTGAGTCTTTTGCTTTGGGACCCTATATTGGTACAGTTATTTGCCACCACGTACATTGGCATATGGCATATGTACTATACCTATACCCTTTTGATCCCCCTTTTCTCTGACCATCATTATTTTCATTAATTTTTATTGCCGTTATTATCATTATTCACCCTTTCTCTGACTATTATTATTTTCATTAATTTTTTGCCGTTATTATCATTATTCACCTTTTTCTTTTGACTGTATATAGTTTTATTCATTTACTTTTTCTCAAACGGGCGTTTTCATTATTCCATCTGTAACACTGTACCACCTTCTATCATGCCCTGTGTGGCTGTATATCTTGTTAGTATTTGAGGTGGTACGTGGCGTACGTCCTTATATATAAGCCCTTTAGTATTTACGCCGATGTCCTGTATATTATGGTCCCCCTTATCAAGCCACATATATATATATATCCTATTGGCTTGTCCCCCTTGCCTTCCATGCGCGTAACATCATACTGTCTCTGTTTTCCTATGTGCGCGTTGCACTCTATAGTTGTCCATCATGCCGTACCACGGCATTTCCAGCGACGCATGCGCAGTGCGCTCCCCTTTGTGTATTCGTTGCGCATGGGCAATGGCACCATGACAACGAGATACACTTCCGGCTATAGCCACTCCCTGTTTTCTTCCACGCGGCGGCTGTGACTGGCGTCTTCATCCGGTTCTGCACACCGGTGTGTATTTATTCTTTCATTATCTAAATGTATATATACCTCTCTAAACGACTGACAATCCACTTCCCCTGCCGAAGCTGCGTCCCGCAGCGATACGCGTGGGGCTCTTGCCTCACCCCTTACTTGGCTGTGTGTCCCACTGACTTTGGGGTACGGACTTGAGCTGTTAACACTGGCGCTGCCTCTTCCAATCTTTCTGGTAGTATCAGTTGTTTTATGGTACTGACCTTATTTTGGGTTCCTTTTGTCTGTAGGCTGCACCTTATTATGGGTGCGCCAGGATCCACATTGAAATGGTACCATTAATGTATTGCACATGCCTTTTATTTGTTACAGGCAATAATTATGTGTGCATTCTTTGGCAAATATTCTCTGATATTTTGGCATATTTGAAATATATTGTATACTGTGATTTTTCTTAGCCGTGCCTTCGGGTCAGTTAGAATTCTGTGCCACATGTTTTGTTAGATCAGTACTGCATTATACTTTATGCATTAGGGATACTTTATGTAGCCATATTTTGCCATTCATGATATTGTCTTTGGGATTTTGTTTCACTATGCCATATTTTGTATTATTGTATAGGGGTGGGGCCTACTGGTCCTATATTTAGGCCCTTTTTAAATGGTTTTATATTTGTGTGTTTGTTGTTTTTCGAGGTGTCATTAAAGTTTATATTGATCTTTATGATTGGGAGTGCATACCGTTCTTTTGGTCTTGTCTTTTTTCTATGTTTTGTTCATGTTACTTTACAGACCAGGTTTTGCACCCTATTTTCTGATCTGTGCAGAGGTGCACCCCTTATATATATATTTTCATTGGTTGTCTTTTGACCCTGTTCAAGGGTTTTTTCTTAGGGGTTGCACACGCTTATTTTAGCGTTATCTGCGGATTTATTGTATTAATTAGTCCGAATTGTGACGTCTCTTTGGACGCGGTGTGTAGTCATGGATTGGGATGCCAGGGAAGCTGCGTGGTTGGCACAGTCCACCAGTATATTCCATGCAGTGGAGCCTTCTGCTCCAGATTCTGATTTTTTAGCACTTTGTACGGAACTTACAAAGGCCCATAAAACAGGGGTCAAACTCTGGTGGAATATGAGAGGCCTAGAAGAATATTCTAAAGCTGGGTTTGTACCCAGGGGTTTGCGCATCTCTATTTTTCCAGCATGGGAACCATCAGTCGCATTCCAGAAGACTTGGGAACAAGGCCTAACACGTTGTTCGAATATTCTTATTGCCCTTTTAATTGAGCATGATAAGGAGCTGTTCTCCTCTACCAAAACTCATATTAAAGATTTGGAAACTAAATTACATAAATTTGAAGATACGCAAGTGGGGGCTTTCAAAACCAGATTAAAAGAGACACTTGATAAATATGAGACGGAGGTCATTGCTGGGAAACGTAAGAAATTTCAACGGGACAAAATGGATTATGAACACCAGCAGGTGTATCGTTGGAGGCATAGAGGCAATGCCAGAACTGGTCCCACATCTGCTAATAGCAATTTCCATCTTTCCAATAATATTGAACCCTCGCTTAGAGGGGCCAGCTCGAGTGATTTTTTGTCCTCTACGGGGAGCGAGCTCGACCACGGACCAGACGTGGTAGGAGAAAGAAGACCTCCCACAAGAAAAAGATTCACACAATATCGGGGGAGGACATCACCATACCGGCACAAGTACCCTACTCGACGCAAGTAGATGATCCAGAGATCCAGGTTACTTCTATGCCGGAACCTGAGGTACAGCACAATGTCTTGCAGGTTATTAATCTATCTGATTATTCCTTGTCTCAGGTGGAACTGTCGGTACTCCGTAGGGGTCTGACGTTCGTCCCTACACATAGGGTAGATAAATTCACCCTAATAAAAGACTTGTATCTTTTCTGCAGGAACATCACCTTTCAAGTGATGTATAAAAGGCCTAATATTCTTCATAATATCCCTCAGGACGAACGCCAGGTTTTTCAAGATCTTGTTGACCTATTGGAGGAAAATCAACCGACATCCCGTAACAACAGATTTCCCTATAGAAACAAATCATCTAGGACACCGTCTTTTTCCCTGGTTCCTGCTGTGAAGATTTTTTATGAGTTAGTCAAACGTGATATTGTGGCCATGTCTCCTCAGGTGAGCACACCCCCTAACCTTTCCATTGCAGAGAATCGGGCCGTTTCCACTCTAAGGAACAATGGGGCCTTTATTATCAAGGAAGCGGACAAGGGGGGCAATGTCGTCCTGTGGCCCACCCACATGTACCTGGAGGAGGCTAACAGGCAATTGAATAACAGACAATTCTATAACAGGTTACCGTCAGATCCTACACAGGTATTCTTGTCAAAATTTCAAGCCTTACTCTGTAGAGCCAATCAATTGGATATCATCACTCCAAATGAAAAACGGTACATGTGGGTGGAGGACCCCATCATTGCAACATTTTATATGCTTCCAAAAATCCACAAAGACGACAAACAGCCCCCCGGTCGTCCCATTGTCTCCAGTATTGGTAGCTTATGCGAAAAAGCTTGTAACTATATAGATTTCTTTTTGCAGCCCATTGTCACATCACTACCATCATATGTTAAGGATTCCGCTCACTTTATTGAAGTAATCCGTGAGATCAGCCTACCCACCGACTTCTATATGGTCACATGTGATGTGGAATCCTTATATTCCAATATCAGGCATACTGATGGTCTTAATGCGCTTTCCTTTTTTCTGACAAAAAGGGAACAGGAGGATACTCAACATCATATGTTTCTTCTTGAACTTTTGAAATTTGTGTTACATCATAATTTTTTCCTTTTTGATCGCACCTTTTACCTCCAAGTATCTGGTGTTGCAATGGGGGCTAAATGTGCGCCAGCGTACGCAAACATTTTTTTAGGTTGGTGGGAGGAGACGGTGGTGTACCCGTCTTCCATGTTCCAAGATAAAGTGCGTCACTGGCATCGTTACATTGACGACGTGTTCTTTCTATGGTTGGGCACTGAGACTGAGTGTGTACAGTTTTTACAGGATTTGAATACCAACACCTATAATATCTTACTTACACATTGTATGTCTACAGTGTCTGCCACGTATCTGGACTTGAAGATCTCTGTTGAGGGTCATCGGCTGACTACGGATCTTTTCCGCAAAGCTACTGCCACTAACTCTCTGCTTGAGTTTCATAGCTTTCACCCTTTCCACACGAAGGTGGGTGTACCTATCAGTCAATTTTTACGGGTGAGGCGTAATTGTACTCATGATGCCGATTTTATTACACAGGCTCATGACCTTACAAAACGCTTCAAGCAGAGAGGGTACCCAAGGCGAGTGATCTCATCGGCCTTCCAGAGAGCACGACGGGAGGACCAAACATCACTATTGACTTCTAGACCTCGAAAATCTGATCATATCACTCGTTTTATCACGGATTACAATAATAGTTGGCACCAGGTAAAGAACATTATAAATCGACACTGGTCTATTCTGAGGACTGATGCCCAGACTGCAGAGGTTACTAGTGATAGGCCATTACTCGTGACAAGACGTGCCCCAAATTTGCGGGATTTACTAACGTCTAGTCATTTTTCTAGGCCCACAGTTAGATTAAACAGGGGGGTGGCACTTAAGGGATCCTTTCCTTGTGGTGGGTGCAATGTTTGTGCCTTTATGACACCCACTAAAAATACCTTTTTTAATCCGGTAGATTCCACTCTCCACTCCCTTAAGCACTACATTAACTGCAAGACAAAGGATGTTGTTTATGTCATTATTTGCCCGTGTGGCAAGCCCTATGTGGGCCAAACTTCTCAGGAATTGAGAAAGAGAATACAGAAGCATATGTCTACCATCCATTTGGCCGCCGCAGACCAACGCAAGGGTAAGCTTCTTACCCCGGTAGCTGCACATTTTTTGGCAGTCCATGGGTGCTCTACTTCCAACACTTATGTTGTAGGCCTACAGAAGGTCATTTATGGGGGTAGGGGTGGAAGTCCACACAAGCCACTACTTCGTTTGGAATCTAGGTGGATTTTCAATCTTAGGTCAATGGCACCACAGGGCCTGAATGAAGAGCTCTTATTTACAGGGTTTCTGGGCTGAAATGGGGGGGCCAATCTCTGGTTTTTCATGGGACGTTTATTAGTGTATGTTTATCCTTAAGTAGTAGAGTATTTTATCTCTATGTTATGGTATTCATTTATTCATCTTTTTAGGATCAATCTGTGCTGGGCTTTGCACCCAGGTGCCTTACGTCTCATTTATTATCGGATTGCATTACCCTGAGGTTTTCTTCGGTTGTCATCTACATTTGAGTCTACTCTGTTCCGCAAAACTTTTCCTTCGGATCTTGGTGAGATATGGATCCTGTACTGGAGCGACTACCAACATACTAACAGACCCAGCTCGGTCTTCCACCCTTCAAGTGGAAATTCGCATTGGTTATCGGATTACATCACTCTGAGGTTTCCATCGGTTATTGCTAACATTTAAGTCTATCCAGCTCCATTGTACTTTTTCCATGGATCTTGGTGTGATTTGGATTCTGCACTGGAGTGACTACCAACATACCAACAGGCCCAGCTTTGATTCTCATCTCTCAAGTGGAAATTCTTAGCCTTGGCTGACTTTGGCAATCTTCTCCTGGACTTCGGATGGATCTCATGTCTTCTTTTATACTTACATCGGCTCACAGGACTTTTTATGCTTGGTCTGTCATTACTCAAGTACCTCTCCTATGGGCTTTTTGTAAACACTTATTTATAAATGGCGTTAATAAACTTTACTGTGTCTGTACCTGATGATCGATCATTTACTTGCTTTGGTATCTGGCCTTGGGTCAGTTTACTATTCACCTGTATTGCATATTTCCCATTCCATTTTGTCTTATTCGCAATTTTCAGGTCCTGAGTCTTTTGCTTTGGGACCCTATATTGGTACAGTTATTTGCCACCACGTACATTGGCATATGGCATATGTACTATACCTATACCCTTTTGATCCCCCTTTTCTCTGACCATCATTATTTTCATTAATTTTTATTGCCGTTATTATCATTATTCACCCTTTCTCTGACTATTATTATTTTCATTAATTTTTTGCCGTTATTATCATTATTCACCTTTTTCTTTTGACTGTATATAGTTTTATTTATTTACTTTTTCTCAAACGGGCGTTTTCATTATTCCATCTGTAACACTGTACCACCTTCTATCATGCCCTGTGTGGCTGTATATCTTGTTAGTATTTGAGGTGGTACGTGGCGTACGTCCTTATATATAAGCCCTTTAGTATTTACGCCGATGTCCTGTATATTATGGTCCCCCTTATCAAGCCACATATATATATATATCCTATTGGCTTGTCCCCCTTGCCTTCCATGCGCGTAACATCATACTGTCTCTGTTTTCCTATGTGCGCGTTGCACTCTATAGTTGTCCATCATGCCGTACCACGGCATTTCCAGCGACGCATGCGCAGTGCGCTCCCCTTTGTGTATTCGTTGCGCATGGGCAATGGCACCATGACAACGAGATACACTTCCGGCTATAGCCACTCCCTGTTTTCTTCCACGCGGCGGCTGTGACTGGCGTCTTCATCCGGTTCTGCACACCGGTGTGTATTTATTCTTTCATTATCTAAATGTATATATACCTCTCTAAACGACTGACAATCCACTTCCCCTGACGAAGCTGCGTCCCGCAGCGATACGCGTGGGGCTCTTGCCTCACCCCTTACTTGGCTGTGTGTCCCACTGACTTTGGGGTACGGACTTGAGCTGTTAACACTGGCGCTGCCTCTTCCAATCTTTCTGGTAGTATCAGTTGTTTTATGGTACTGACCTTATTTTGGGTTCCTTTTGTCTGTAGGCTGCACCTTATTATGGGTGCGCCAGGATCCACATTGAAATGGTACCATTAATGTATGCACATGCCTTTTATTTGTTACAGGCAATAATTATGTGTGCATTCTTTGGCAAATATTCTCTGATATTTTGGCATATTTGAAATATATTGTATACTGTGATTTTTCTTAGCCGTGCCTTCGGGTCAGTTAGAATTCTGTGCCACATGTTTTGTTAGATCAGTACTGCATTATACTTTATGCATTAGGGACACTTTATGTAGCCATATTTTGCCATTCATGATATTGTCTTTGGGATTTTGTTTGACTATGCCATATTTTGTATTATTGTATAGGGGTGGGGCCTACTGGTCCTATATTTAGGCCCTTTTTAAATGGTTTTATATTTGTGTGTTTGTTGTTTTTCGAGGTGTCATTAAAGTTTATATTGATCTTTATGATTGGGAGTGCATACCGTTCTTTTGGTCTTGTCTTTTTTCTATGTTTTTTTCTGCGATAAGCAGCTGACACCCGGCTGCGATAGGCAGCTGACACCCGGCCGCGATCAGCCGCACTCCCCCCGTGAGCGCGGCCGATCGCTATGACGTACTATCCTGTCGAGGGTCAGATAGGCCCAGGTCACCTCGACGGGATAGTATGTCCAAGGTCAGAGAGGGGTTAAAAACATAGCAAATAAAATTGCCAAATTCTCCTGTAAATAATTGTGCAAAGAGGGAACCATCATACCATTAAAAAATACGAGTGGATTTTCATGGGCCCTGTTGTGAATTCCGTTCTTGGGCTCCCTCCGGTGGTTGTAAATGGCACTTTTGTGAATTCTGCCCTTGGGCTCCCTCTGGTGGTTTTGAGTGGAACTGCTGCTCCTTGGGTTTAGCTTTGCAGCTGCTTTCACTAATCGTCTCTCCTGGCTTTGCTATTTAACCTGGCTCTAGTCTTCAGCCTTTGCCACTTGTCTATGTTTTCTGGCTGGATTCACATCTCTGCTTGGATTCTCCTGGTTTCCTGACCAGTTCTGCAAAGATAAGTTCTGGCTTTGCTCATTTCAGTCCACATGTTGTGGACTTATTGTTCTGTGCATTCTATTTTGTCCAGCTTGTCATGGATTTTTTTCTGTTAGCTGGAAGCTCTGGGAAGCAGATTTACCCTCCACACCTTTAGTCAGGTGTGGAGATTTTGTAAACTCTGTGTGGATTGTTTTGTAGTTTTTATACTGACCGCACAGTATCCTTTCCTGTCCTATCTATCAAGCTAGACTGGCCTCCTATGCTAAAATCTGATTTCATCTCTGCGTATGTTATTTTCCCCTCCTCTCACCGTCAATATTTGTGGGGGCTATCTTTCCTTTGGGGATTTTCTCTGAGGCAAGATAGGTTTCCTGTTTCCATCTTTAGGGGAAGTTAGATCTTAGGCTGTGCCGAGGGGTCTAGGGAGCGTCAGGTACCCCCACGGCTATTTCTAGTTGCGCTGCTAGGTTCAGGGTCTGCGGTCAGTACAGATACCACCTCCTTCAGAGCTTGTCTCATGTTGTTCCTAAACCACCAGATCATAACAGTACAAGTGGCCAAAAATGAATTAAATGTATCTCAAAAGAAGGAAAAGAAAGTTCTGAACCATTTTTTTTCTGTGCTCTGGTTTGTCTTTTTTTTTTCCCCTTGATATCTGGGTGGTTCAGGATATATGTTTTGGCATGGATGTTCAGGGTTTGTTTTCTCGTGTGGATCAACTTGCTGCAAGAGTACAGAATATCCAGGACTATGTTGTCCAGACTCCGGCTTTAGAGCCCAGAATTCCTACTCCGGATTTGTTCTTTGGGGACAGATCCAAGTTTTTGAACTTTAAAAATAACTGCAAATTGTTTTTTGCTTTGAAACCCCGTTCTTCAGGTGATCCCATTCAGCAGGTGAAAATCATCATATCCTTGCTGCGTAGTGATCCGCAAGACTGGGCTTTTTCTCTTGAAACAGGGAATCCGGCATTATTGAATGTAGACGCATTTTTTCAAGCGCTCGGATTATTGTATGACGAACCTAACTCTGTAGAGCATGCTGAGAAAACACTGTTGGCCCTGTGTCAAGGTCAGGAAGCGGCAGAGTTATACTGCCAGAAATTTAGAAAATGGTCTGTGCTCACTAAATGGAATGAAGAGGCTCTGGCTGCTATTTTCAGAAAAGGTCTTTCTGAAACCCTTAAAGATGTTATGGTGGGCTTTCCTACGCCTGCCGGTTTGAACGAATCTATGTCTCTAGCCATTCAGATTGATCGGCGTCTGCGCGAGCGCAAAGCTGTGCACCATATGGCAGTATCCTCTGAGCATAGTCCTGAACCTATGCAATGTGATAGGATTTTGACTAGAATAGAACGGCAGGAATTCAGACATCAGAATAGGCTGTGTTTTTACTGTGGTGATTCGGCTCATGTTATCTCTGATTGCCCTAAGCATACTAAGAGAGTTGCTAGGTCTGTTACCATTAGTACTATACAGCCTAAATTTCTCTTATCTGTGACCCTGATTTGCTCATTGTCGTCCTTTACTGTCATGGCATTTGTGGATTCAGGCGCTGCCCTGAACTTAATGGACTTAGAATTCGCCAGGCGCTGTGGTTTTTCCTTGCAGCCTTTGCAGAGCCCTATTCCTTTGAGGGGCATTGATGCTACACTCTTGGCCAAGGATAAACCTCAGTACTGGACACAGATGACTATGTACATGGCTCCTGCACATCAGGAAGATTGCCGTTTTCTGGTGTTGCATAACCTGCATGATGTTGTTGTGCTGGGATTTCCATGGTTACAGGAACATAATCCGGTGCTGGATTGGAAAACTATGTCTGTGACTAGTTGGGGTTGTCAAGGGGTACATAGTGACGTTCCTTTGATGTCAATTTCCTCTTCCCCCTCTTCTGAGGTCCCTGAGTTTTTGTCGGATTTCCAGGATGTATTTGATGAGCCCAAGTCCAGTTCCCTTCCTCCACATAGGGACTGTGATTGTGCTATTAACTTGATTCCTGGTTGTAAGTTCCCTAAGGGCCGACTTTTCAATCTGTGCCAGAGCATGCCGCCATGCGGAGCTATGTTAAGGAATCTTTGGAGAAAGGGCATATTCGGCCCTCTTCGTCACCATTGGGAGCGGGTTTCTTTTTTGTTGCTAAGAAGGATGGCTCCTTGAGACCCTGTATTGATTATCGTCTTCTTAATAAGATCACGGTCAAATTCCAATACCCCTTGCCTTTGCTTACTGATTTGTTTGCTCAGATTAAGGGGGCTAGTTGGTTTACTAAGATTGACCTCCGAGGGGCATATAATCCTGTTCGTATTAAACAGGGTAACGAATGGAAAACTGCATTTAATACGCCCGAAGGCCATTTTGAATACCTTGTGATGCCATTTGGGCTCTCTAATGCTCCATCTGTGTTCCAGTCTTTCATGCATGATATTTTCCGCAATTATCTTGATAGATTCATGGTCATATATTTGGATGATATTTTGATTTTTTCCAATGATTGGGAGTCTCATGTGAAGCAGGTCAGGATGGTGTTCCAGATCCTTCGTGATAATGCTTTATTTGTGAAGGGGTCTAAGTGCCTATTCGGAGTTCAGAAGGTCTCTTTTTTGGGTTTTGTTTTTTCTCCCTCGTCTATAGAAATGGATCCTGTTAAGGTCCAAGCTATTCATGACTGGATCCAACCCACAGCTGTGAAGGGTCTTCAAAAATTTTTGGGCTTTGCTAATTTCTATCGCCGTTTCATTGCCAACTTTTCCAGTGTGGTTAAGCCCCTTACTGATTTGACGAAGAAAGGCGCTGATGTGACGAATTGGTCCTCTGAGGCTGTTGAGGCCTTTGAGGAGCTTAAATGCCGATTTACTTCTGCCCCTGTGTTGCGTCAACCGGATGTTTCTCTTCCTTTTCAGGTTGAGGTCGACGCTTCTGAGATTTGGGCAGGGCCGTCTTGTCTCAGAGGGAGTCTGATGGTTCTTTGATGAAACCGTGTGCTTTTTTTTCCAGAAAGTTTTCGCCTGCGGAACGCAATTATGATGTCGGCAATCGGGAGTTGTTTGCTATGAAGTGGGTGTTTGATGAGTGGCGACATTGGCTTGAGGGAGCTAAACACCGTGTTGTGGTCCTGACCGATTATAAGAATCTGATTTACCTCGAGTCGGCCAAGCGGCTGAATCCTAGACAGGCTCGATGGTCCCTGTTTTTCTCCCGTTTTGATTTTGTGGTCTCGTATTCCGGGATCTAAGAATGTTAAGGCTGATGCCCTCTCTAGGAGTTTTTCGCCTGATTCTCCTGGAGTCCTTGAGCCGGTTGGCATTCTTAAGGAGGGGGTGATTCTTTCTGCTATCTCCCCTGATTTGCGCCGGGTGCTTCAGGAATTTCAGGCTGATAGGCCTGACCGCTGTCCAGTGGGGAAGCTGTTTGTTCCTGATAGATGGACAAGTAAGGTAATTTCTGAGGTTCATTGTTCAGTGTTGGCTGGTCATCCTGGGATTTTTGGTACCAGAGATTTGGTTGCTAGGTCCTTTTGGTGGCCTTCCTTGTCTCGCGATGTGCGTGCTTTTGTGCAGTCCTGTGGGACTTGCGCCCGGGCCAAGCCTTGCTGTTCCCGCGCTAGTGGGTTGCTTTTGCCTTTGCCGGTCCCTGAGAGGCCCTGGACGCATATTTCCATGGATTTTATTTTGGATCTTCCTGTTTCCCAGAAGATGTCTGTTATCTGGGTTGTTTGTGACCGGTTCTCTAAAATGGTCCATTTGGTACCTTTGCCTAAGTTGCCTTCCTCCTCAGATCTGGTTCCATTGTTTTTTCAGCATGTGGTTCGTTTGCATGGCATTCCGGAGAATATTGTGTCTGACAGAGGTTCTCAGTTTGTCTCTAGATTTTGGCGGGCCTTTTGTGCTAGGATGGGCATTGATTTGTCTTTTTCTTCGGCGTTTCATCCTCAGACTAATGGCCAAACTGAGCGAACTAATCAGACCTTAGAGACCTATTTGAGATGCTTTGTGTCTGCTGATCAGGATGATTGGGTGTCTTTCTTGCCGTTGGCCGAGTTTGCCCTTAATAATCGGGCTAGTTCGGCTACTTTGGTTTCACCTTTCTTTTGTAATTTTGGTTTTCATCCTCGTTTTTCTTCTGGGCAGGTTGAGCCTTCTGATTGTCCTGGTGTTGATTCTGTGGTGGACAGGCTGCAGCAGATTTGGACTCATGTGGTGGACAATTTGACGTTGTCTCAGGAAAGGGCTCAACGTTTTGCTAACCGCCGTCGGCATGTTGGTCCCCGACTTCGTGTGGGGGATTTGGTTTGGTTGTCTTCTCGTCATGTTCCTATGAAGGTTTCTTCTCCTAAGTTTAAGCCTCGGTTTATTGGTCCAGCCTCTTTTGCCATTCATAATGTTTTCCATAGATCTTTGTTGCGGAGATATGTGGTGCCCGTTGTTCCCTCGGTTGACCCTCCTGCCCCGGAGTTGGTTGAGGGAGAGTTGGAATATGAGGTTGAGAAGATTTTGGATTCTCGTTTTTCGAGGCGGAGGCTCCAGTATCTTGTCAAGTGGAAGGGTTATGGCCAGGAGGATAATTCTTGGGTTGTTGCCTCCGATGTCCATGCTACCGATTTGGTTCGTGCTTTTCACTTGGCTCGTCCTGATCGGCCTGGGGGCTCTGGTGAGGGTTCGGTGACCCCTCCTCAAGGGGGGGGGTACTGTTGTGAATTCCGTTCTTGGGCTCCCTCCGGTGGTTGTAAATGGCACTTTTGTGAATTCTGCCCTTCGGCTCCCTCTGGTGGTTTTGAGTGGAACTGCTGCTCCTTGGGTTTAGATTTGCAGCTGCTTTCACTAATCGTCTCTCCTGGCTCTGCTATTTAACCTGGCTCTAGTCTTCAGCCTTTGCCACTTGTCTATGCTTTCTGGCTGGATTCACATCTCTGCTTGGATTCTCCTGGTTTCCTGACCAGTTCTGCAAAGATAAGTTCTGGCTTTGCTCATTTCAGTCCACATGTTGTGGACTAATTGTTCTGTGCATTCTATTTTGTCCAGCTTGTCATTATGGATTTTTTCTGTTAGCTGGAAGCTCTGGGAAGCAGATTTACCCTCCACACCTTTAGTCAGGTGTGGAGATTTTGTAAACTCTGTGTGGATTGTTTTGTAGTTTTTATACTGACCGCACAGTATCCTTTCCTGTCCTATCTATCAAGCTAGACTGGCCTCCTATGCTAAAATCTGATTTCATCTCTGCGTATGTTATTTTCCCCTCCTCTCACCGTCAATATTTGTGGGGGGCTATCTTTCCTTTGGGGATTTTCTCTGAGGCAAGATAGGTTTCCTGTTTCCATCTTTAGGGGAAGTTAGATCTTAGGCTGTGCCGAGGGGTCTAGGGAGCGTCAGGTACCCCCCACGGCTATTTCTAGTTGCGCTGCTAGGTTCAGGGTCAGCGGTCAGTACAGATACCACCTCCTTCAGAGCGTATCTCATGTTGTTCCTAAACCACCAGATCATAACAGGGCCCATCCAGTTTGTGGGTTCAAAGGCGTAATGGGGTGCATATGACTGACTGCGCAGCAGAGCTGGGCTTTCTGCCAATGTGTAAAACAAAGTAGTACGGGAGTACAAAATGAATATTGTGAAGTGGATTTGCATGGGCCCATCCAGTATATGGGTTCAAGGGCTAATTGGGGTGCATATGAATTGGTAGCATGGCAGGCCTTGCATTCAATGCAACATTTTTTCAGGAGGCCCTCCTGGACATCTCATGAAAGGGGTATTGTGGTGTGTCGTAAATCTTGGCAGCCCATCCACTCACAGCATAGGCAACAACAGCTTAGGAGACCCACTGTTTCATAAAGGCCCTTTTAGAAGATTAATGCCACCTGATGCACCAGTAAAAATAGGCTCTGTGACTTTAAGAGTCCCTCCATCATAAATGAAACAAAATGGGTCTGCTTATGTGTCACACACCACATGGCCAGCTAGAGTTGTTAAATGTAACAATTACATTTCCCACTGAATGCATTTGTAGTGGTTGAAAGCAATGTTAAGGTTAAAAAAAACGCTTCAAAAACGCTGCGTCTGAACTAAGCCTAAGTGTGGGAGGAAATTTTCGGTCTGGGGTTAAATATTTGGCTTTAAAGGCAAGTCATTAACCTGCAAAGGTACCTTGACATATTTCCCAGCAAAATCAGTTTTGGTTTTGTTTTAATGTGTTTTTTGTGGCACTGGAAAAAATGGCATGAATCTCGGAAAAAATTGATTAAAGCTGTGAACTAGAAGTCAGGAATGCTTTCAGGGGCGATCCCCGTGATGTTCCTGTGTCATTTGAGCAGCGCTTCCATCATTGTCAGACGTTTTTAGGCCTTAACCCCTTTCTGCCATTGGACGTACTATTCCGTCCATGTGGGGTGGGCCCTACTTCCCAAGGACGGAATAGTACATCCAGCGCGATCGGCCGCGTTCACGGGGGCACATTAACCCCCCGCACACCGCGATCAAACATAATCGCGATGTGCCGGCGGTGCAGGGAAGCGTCGCGCAGGGAGGGGGCTCCCTGCGGGCTTCCCTGAGCCCCCCGCAGCAACGCGATGTGATCCTCACCTCCCTCCCTGCTCCAGATCTGGATCCAAAATGGCCGCGGCATCCGGGTCCTGCAGGGAGGGAGGTGGCTTCACAGAGCCTGCTCAGAGCAGGCACTGTGAAGCCTGCAGTGCTGCAAGTCAGATCGGTGATCTGACAGAGTGCTGTGCACACTGTCAGATCATCGATCTGTGATGTCCCCACCTGGGACAAAGTAAAAAAAAAAATTTCCACACATGTAAAAAAAAAAAAAAACTCCTATAATGAAAAAAAAAATATTATTCCCATAAATTCATTTCTTTATCTAAATAAAAAAAAAAACAATAAAAGTACACATATTTAGTATCGCCGCGTCCGTAACGACCCCACCTATAAAACTATATCACTAGTTAACCCCTTCAGTAAACATCGTAAGAAAAAAAAAAAAACGAGGCAAAAAACAACGCTTTATTATCATACCGCCGAACAAAAAGTGGAATAACACGCGATCAAAAAGACAGATATAAATAACCATGGTACCGCTGAAAGCGTCATCTTGTCCCGCAAAAAACGAGCTGCCATACAGCATCATCAGCAAAAAAATTTAAAAGTTATAGTCCTCAGAATAAAGCGATGCAAAAATAATTATTTTTTCTATAAAATAGTTTTTATCATATTAAAGCGCCAAAACATAAAAAATGATATAAATGAGGTATCGCTGTAATCGAACTGACCCGAAGAATAAAACTGCTTTATCCATTTTACCAAACGCGGAACGGTATAAACACCTCCCCCAAAAGAAATTCATGAATAGCTGGTTTTTGGTCATTCTGCCTCACAAAAATCGGAATAAAAAGCGATCAAAAAATGTCACGTGCCCGAAAATGTTACCAATAAAAACGTCAACTCGTCCCGCAAAAAAACAAGACCTCACATGACTCTGTGGACCAAAATATGGAAAAATTATAGCTCTCAAAATGTGGTAACGCAAAAAATATTTTTTGCAATAAAAAGCGTCTTTTAGTGTGTGACGGCTGCCAATCATAAAAATCCGCTAAAAAACCCGCTATAAAAGTAAATCAAACCCACCTTCATCACCCCCTTAGTTAGGGAAAAATTAAAAAAATTTAAAAAATGTATTTATTTACATTCTCCCATTAGGGCTAGGGTTAGGGTTAGGGCTAGGGTTAGGGTTAGGGCTAGGGTTAGGGTTAGGGTTAAGGCTACAGTTAGGGTTGGGGCTAAAGTTAGGGTTGGGGCTAAAGTTAGGGTTAGGGTTTGGATTACATTTACGGTTGGGAATAGGGTTGGGATTAGGGTTAGGGGTGTGTCTGGGTTAGAGGTGTGGTTAGGGTTACCGTTGGGATTAGGGTTAGGGGTGTGTTTGGATTAGGGTTTCAGTTATAATTGGGGGTTTCCACTGTTTAGGCACATCAGGGGCTCTCCAAATGCAACATGGCATCCAATCTCAATTCCAGCCAATTCTGCGTTGAAAAAGAAAAACAGTGCTCCTTTCCTTCTGAGCTCTCCCGTGTGCCCAAACAGGGGTTTACCCCAACATATGGGGTATCAGCGTACTCAGGACAAATTGGACAACAACTTTTGGGGTCCAATTTCTCCTGTTACCCTTGGGAAAATACAAAACTGGGGGCTAAAAAATAATTTTTGTGGGAAAAAAAAGGATTTTTTATTTTCACGGCTCTGCGATATAAACTGTAGTGAAACACTTGGGGGTTCAAAGTTCTCACAACACATCTAGATAAGTTCCTTGGGGGGGTCTAGTTTCCAATATGGGGTCACTTGTGGGGGGTTTCTACTGTTTAGGTACATATGGGGCTCTGCAAAGGCAATGTGACGCCTGCAGACCAATCCATCTAAGTCTGCATTCCAAATGATGCTCCTTCCCTTCCGAGCTCTGCCATGCGCTCAAACGGTGGTTCCCCCCCCCCACATATCGGGTATCAGCGTACTCAGGACAAATTGGACAACAATATTTAGGGTCCAATTTCTCCTGTTACCCTTGGAAAAATACAAAACTGGGAGCTAAAAAATAATTTTTGTGGAAAAAAAATATTTTTTATTTGCGCGGCTCTGCGTTATAAACTGTAGTGAAATACTTGGGGGTTCAAAGCTCTCTCATATCTAGATGAGTTCCTTAGGGGGTCTATTTTCCAAAATGGTGTCACTTGTGGGGGGTTTCTACTGTTTAGGTACATTAGGGGCTCTGCAAACGCAATGTGACGCCTGCAGACCATTGACCATTCCATCTAGGTCTGCATTCCAAATGGCGCTCCTTCCCTTCCGAGCCCTCCCATGTGCCCAAACGGTGGTTCCCCCCCCCCCACATATGGGGTATCAGCGCAATCCGGACAAATTGGACAACAACTTTTGGGGTCCAATTTCTCCTGTTACCCTCGGGAAAATACAAAACTGGGGGTTAAAAAATAATTTTTGTGGGAAAAAATTTTTGTTTTATTTTTACGGCTCTGCATTATAAACTTCTGTGAAGCCCTTGGTGGGTCAAAGTGCTCACCACACATCTAGATAAGTTCCTTAGGGGGTCTACTTTCCAAAATGGTGTCACTTGTGGGGGGTTTCAATGTTTAGGCACATCAGTGGCTCTCCAAACGCAACATTATGTCCCATCTCAATTCCTGTCAATTTTGCATTGAAAAGTCAAACGGCGCTCCTTCCCTTCCGAGCTCTCCTATGCGCCCAAACAGTGGTTTACTCCCACATATGGGGTATCAGCTTACTCAGGACAAATTGTACAACAACGTTTGGGGACCATTTTCTCCTGTTACCCTTGGTAAAATAAAACAAATTGGAGCTGAAGTAAATTTTTTGTGAAAAAAAGTTAAATGTTCATTTTTATTTAAACATTCCAAAAATTCCTGTGAAACACCTGAAGGGTTAATAAACTTCTTGAATATGGTTTTGAGCACCATGAGGGGTGCAGTTTTTAGAATGGTGTCACACTTGGGTATTTTCTATCATATAGACCCCTCAAAATGACTTCAAATGAGATGTGGTCCCTAAAAAAAAATGGTGTTGTAAAAATGAGAAATTGCTGGTCAACTTTTAACCCTTATAACTCCCTAACAAAAAAAATTTTTGGTTCCAAAATTGTGCTGATGTAAAGTAGACGTGTGGGAAATGTTACTTATTAAGTATTTTGTGTGACATATCTCTGTGATTTAATTGCATAAAAATTCAAAGTTAGAAAATTGCAAAATTTCAAAATTTTCGCCAAATTTCCTTTTTTTTCACAAATAAACGCAGGTAATATCAAATAAATTTTACCACTATCATGAAGTACAATATGTCTCAAGAAAACAATGTCAGAATCACCGAGATCCGTTGAAGCGTTCCAGAGTTATAACCTCATAACGGGACAGTGGTCAGAATTGTAAAAATTGGCCCGGTCCATAACGTGCAAACCACCCTTGGGGGTAAAGGGGTTAAAAGGACCGCGGGGGGATCGCGGTAAAAATACTCGGGTCTCCCATAGACTTACATTGGGCTTGTTGTTCTGGCCGAGTACCTGAGTAGTTCAATATGCTCGACCCAAGCAATGAGCACCCGAGCATTTTAGTGCTCGCTCATCACTACTCATTGCCTGTAGAGGTGATCCATGGTTTTCTTCTGGACTGCAAGTGTAATAACAATATTTACCAGAAGGTGGAGCAGTTGCTCTGTGTAGTTATATTCACTTCCTTTAGTATTTTGGCCTTGAACCTTTGCATCCAGGCTTCACGTAAAGGTGAAATTAGATGGGAAAAAAATCCTTAATTTTATACCAGTTTTCAAAAGTAATGTAATGGTGCAATTAACAATTTAAAGTAAATCTCCAGTTTGCCTATTTACAATGCATAGCTATCTCACACAATCTATGCTGCTTTGAAACTTGACATCATAAAACATGAAGGAGCACTTTTTTAACCATTTAACCCCAAGGGTGGTTTGAACTTTAATGAATTTTTACAATTCTGACCACTGTCCCTTTATGAGGTTATAACTCTGGAACGCTTCAATGGATCCAATGATTCTGACATTATTTTCTCGTGACATATTGGGCTTCATGATAGGGGTAAAATTTATTTGATATAACTTGCGTTTATTTGTGAAAAAAACGGAAATCTGGCGAAAATTTTTAAAATTACACAATTTTCCAACTTTGAATTTTTATGCCCTTAAATCACAGAGATATGTCACACAAAATACTTAATAAGTAACATTTCCCACATGTCTACTTTACATCAGCACAATTTTGGAACCAACATTATTTTTGTTAGGGAGTTATGAGGGTCAAAAGTTGACCAGCAATTTCTCATTTTTACAACACCATTTTTTTTTAGGGACCACATCACATTTGAAGTCACTTTGAGGGGTCTATGTGATAGAAAATACCCAAGTGTGAGACCATTTTAAAAACTGCACATCTCAAGGTGCTCAAAACCACATCACATTCAATAAGTTTATTAACCCTTCAGGTGTTTCACAGGAATTTTTGGAATGTTTAAAAAAAATGAACATTTAACCTTTTTCACAAAAAATGTACTTCAGCTCCAATTTGTTTTATTTTATCAAGGGTTACAGGAGAAATTGGATGCTAAAAGTTGTTGTACAATTTGTCCTGAGTACGCTGATACCTCATATGTGGGGGTAAACCACTGTTTGGGCGCATAGCAGAGCTCAGAAGGAAAGGAGCGCCGTTTGACTTTTCAATGCAAAATTGACTGGAATTGAGATGCGACGCCATGTCGCATTTGGAATGCTCCTGATGTGCCTGAACATTGAAACCCCCACAAGTGACACCATTTTGGAAAGTAGACCCCCTAAGGAACTTATCTAGATGTGTGGTGAGCACTTTGACCCACCGAGTGCTTCACAGAAGTTTATAATGCAGAGCTTTAAAAATAAAAAATCATATTTTTTCACAAAAATATTTTGCCCCCAATTTTTTATTTTCCCAAGGGTAACAGAAGAAATTGGACCCCAAAAGTTATTGTGCAAATTGTCTTGAGTATGCTGATACCCCATTTGTGGGGGTAAACCACTGTTTGTGCGCATGGCAGAGCTTGGAAGGGAAGGAGTGCCATTTGACTTTTCTATGCAAAATTGACTGGAATTGAGATGGGACGCCATGTCGCATTTGGAGAGCCCCTGATGTGACTAAACATTGAAAGCCCCCACAAGTGACACCATTTTGAAAAGTAGAGCCCCTAAGGAACTTATCTAGATGTGTGGTGAGCACTTTGACCCACCAAGTGCTTCACAGAAGTTTATAAGCTATAGCCGTAAAAATAAAAAATCTTATTTTTTCACAAAAATGATTTTTCGCCCCCAATTTTTTATTTTCCCAAGGGTAATAGAAGAAATTGGACCCCTAAAGTTGTTGTGCAATTTGTCCTGAGTAAGCTGATACCCCATATGTGGGGGTAAACTACTGTTTGGGCGCATGGCTGAGCACAGAAGGGATGGAGCGCCATTTGTCTTTTCAATGCAAAATTGACTGGAATTGAGATAGAACGCCATGTCGTGTTTGGAGAGCCCCTGATGTGCCTAAACAGTGGAAACCCCCCACAAGTGTCACCATTTTGAAAAGAAGACCCTTAAGGAACTTATCTAGATGTGTTGTGAGAACTGTGAACCCCCAAGTGTTTCACAACAGTTTACAATGCAGAGCCATGAAAATAAAAAATCTTTTTGTTTCCACAAAATTATTTTTAGCCCCCGGTTTTGTATTTTCCTAAGGGTAGCAGGAGAAATTGGACGCCAAAAGTTGTTGTCCAATTTGTCCTGAGTACGCTGATACCCCATATGTTGGGGTAAACTCCTGTTTGGGCGCACGGGAGAGCCCGGAAGGGAAGGAGCACTGTTTTACTTTTTCAATGCAGAATTGGCTGGAATTGAGATCGGACGCCATGTCGCGTTTGGAGAGCCCCTGATGTGCCTAAACAGTGGAAACCCCCGAATTCTAACTGAAACCCAAACACACCCCTAACCCTAATCCCAACTATAACCCTAACCACACCCCTAATTCCAACAGTAAATGTAATCCAAACCCTAACTTTAGCCCCAACCCTAACTTTAGCCCAACCCTAACCCTAACTTTAGCCCCAACCCTAACTTTAGCCCTAACCCTAATTTTATTCCCAACCCTAACTGTAGCCCCAACCCTAACCCTAACTTTAGCCCCAACACTAACTAAAGCCCCAACCCTAACTGTTGCCCCAACCCTAACTGTAGCCCTAACCCTAACTTTAGCCCCATCCCTAACCCTAACTTTAGCCCCAAACTTAACCCTAAGGCCGGCGTCACACTAGCGAGTTTTACGGACGTAAGAGCGCATAAAATACGTCCGTAAAACACGCTTAACAAACGTCCCAATTATTCTCTATGCCCCTGCTCCTATCTGCCGTATTTTACTGATCTGTATTATACGGCTTTCTACGGCCGTAGAAAATCGCAGCATGCTGCATTTGTCACCATATTGCGCAAAAAAAACGCCAATGAAAGTCTATGGAAGCCAGAAAGATATGGATTACACACGGACAAGCAGTGTGACTTGCGAGAAATACGCAACGGTGTTAGAGAGAAAAGCCGGCAATTCAGTGCGGTGTACAGTAAAATCACACTGACAGCTTACAATAGAAGGTGGAATAAATGTGTACATATAGAATAGGTATATATATATATATATGTCATTGAGACACATATATGTATATATATTAATATTTCATCCAGCGCGAGATAGCTTTAAGGCCGGTAATTCAATTGCCGGCTTTTGCTATCTCCTTCCTAAACCCGACATGATATGAGACATGGTTTACATACAGTAAACCATCTCATATCACCTTTTTTTTGCATATCCCACACTACTGTTAGTAGTGTGTATATGCAAAATGTGGCCGTTCTAGCTATTAAATTAAAGGGTTAAATGGCGGAAAAAATTGGCGTGGGCCATATTTACCTTCATTTGCGGTGAGGCGCTCTCTGCTGGTTGTCCTCATATGAACTCGAGCCTGGGAGCTTTCTAGGAAAGTTCCCACGCTCGAGGAACAACCAGCAGAGGGTGCATCACCACGAATGAAGGTAAATATAGGTCATTGACCTACATTACCTTCATTCCCCGGGGTTTTGCAGCCAAGAGCACCGCTGCATTAGCAGAGCTCCTGGCTGTAAAATATTTTAACCCCTTCAGATGGATTTACATCGTGGGACGTTACAGATCTTCGTAAGGTATGTATATTGTTGGTTTATTATTTTTTCTTTGTTACAGAACGAGGGTCTTCAGATGGATTGAGTGTAGAATAAAATATTACAACAACCTTTGTTTTTTTTTTCATTAAAATACTTTTAAATAATGTGTTTGTGTTTTTTTTAACCCTTTACTACTATTGGATTAATAATGGATAGGTGTCATAATTGACGCCTCTCCATTGTTAATTTGGCTTAATGTCACCTTACAATAGCAAGGTGGCATTAACCTTTCATTACCCCATATCCCACCGCTACACGGGAATGGGAAGAGAGTGGCCAAGTGCCAGAATAGGTGCATCTTACAGATGTGCCTTTTCTGGGGTGGCTGGGGGCAGATGTTTTTAGCCAGGGGGGGGGGCCCAATAACTGTGGACCCTCTCCAGGCTATTAATATCTGCCCTCAGTCACTGGCTTTACTACTCTGGCAGAGAAAATTGCGCGGGAGCCCACGCCAATTTTTTCCACCATTTAACCCTTTAATTTAATAGCTAGAACGGCCAAATTTTGCATATACACACTACTAACATTAGCAGTGTGGAATATGCAAAAAAAAAAGGTGATATGAGCTAGTTTACTGTATGTAAACCATGTCTCATATCATGTCGGGTTTAGGAAGGAGATAGCAAAAGCCGGCAATTGAATTACCGGCTTTAAAGCTATCTCGCGCTGTATGAAATATTAATATATACATATATGTGTCTATGGCATATATAGTATAGTTAATATGTTTTTATGTTTTTTTTTACACATGGATCCCTTGTATAGCCGTATGTCGGTTTTGCAAGCCTGTAAGAAAAACACGCAGTACGGATGCCATACGGATTACATACGGAGGATGCCATGCGCAAAATACGCTGACACACCCTGCCTACGGAGGAGCTACGGACCATTATTTTGGGGACTTTTCAGCGTATTACGGCCGTAATATACGGACCGTATTGTCTTACGCCGAGTGTGACGCTGGCCTAATGGGAAAATGGAAATAAATTTTTTTAAATTTTATTATTTTTACCTAACTAAGGGGGTGATGAAGGGGGGTTTGATTTAATTTTATAGCGGGTTTTTTAGCAGATTTTTATGATTGGCAGTCGTCACACACTAAAAGATGCTTTTTATTGCAAAAAATAGTTTTTGCGTCTCCACATTTTGAGAGCTATAAGTTTTCCATATTTTGGTCCACAGAGTCAAGGGTCTTGTTTATTGTGGGACGAGTTGACATTTTTATTGGTACCATTTTCGGGCACGTGACATTTTTTGATCGCTTTTTATTCCGATTTTTGTGAGGCAGAATGACCAAAAAACAGCTATTCATTTTTATTTTTTTTGGGGGGGGGCGTTTATACCGTTCCACGTTTGGTAAAATTGATAAAGTAGTTTTATTCTTAGGGTCAGTACAATTACAGCGATACCTCATTTATATCTTTTTTTATGTTTTGGCTCTTTTATATGATAAAAACTATTTTATATAAAAAAAATAATTATTTTAGCATCGCTTTATTCTGAGGACTATAACTTTTTATTTTTTCGCTGATGATGCTATATGGCAGCTCATATTTTGCGGGACAAGATGACATTTTCAGCGGTACCATGGTTATTTATATCCGTCTTTTTGAACGCATGTCATTCCACTTTTTGTTCGGCGTTATGACAATAAAGCGTGTTTTGCCTCTTTTTTTTTATGGTGTTCACTGAAGAGGTTAACTAGTGGGTCAGGTCGTTACGGACACGGCGATACTAAATATGTGTACTTTTATTGTTTTCTTATTTAGATAAAGAAATGTATTTATTGGAACAATATTTTTTTTTCTTTATTTAGGAATTTTTTTTTTTTTTTACACATGTAAATATTTTTATTTTTACTTTTTTACATTGCCCCAGGGGGGACATCATACTATAGTGTCAGATCGCTGATCTGACACTTTGCAAAGCAGTGTGTCAGATCAGCGATCTGACAGGCACTAGCGCTTGAAAGCCACCTCCCTGCAGGACCCGGAAGGCCCCTGTGGCCATTTTGGATCCGGGGCCTGCCGGGAGGAGGTAGGAGACCCTCGGAGCAACGTGATCAGGGTCTCAGGGAAGCACACAGGGAGCCCCCTAACTGCGCGATGCTTCCCTATGCCGCCAGAATGCTGCGATTATGTTTGATCGTAGTGTTCCGGGGGTTAATGTTCCGGGAACCGGATGTCAGATGCCATAGTCAGCTGACACCCAGCGGCGACCGGCCGCGCTCCTCCCGTGAGCGCGGCCGATCGCCTATGACGTACCCTTCCGTCACTGGGAATTAAGTCCCAGGTCACCTCGATGGGATAGTACATCATAGGGGATTAAGGGGTTAAAGACAACAACATAATGAGATACTATCCATGCATCACTTTGAGCAATCACTTTTAGGTCAAAAATTTTCCCAAATATCCGCTGATCACAGGTTGTCCCACTGCAGAGATTTACAGCAATCACCTGAAATATGGAGGGAAAAGCAGCCTAAATAGCAGTTATGCTATGTGCACAAGTCAGGATTCCTTGCAGAAATTTCCTGAACAGAGCCAGACATTTTCTTCAAGAAATCCGCATGCGTTTTTTTGCGGATTTTGGGGTTTTTGTTACGGAGATTCCCAATGCAATAATATAGTGGGAAATCTGCAAAAAAATCAGCAAAATTAATGAACATGCTGCGTTTTTTTTTTCACAGGGGCTGGATCAAGACTGAGGAACATATCATGATATGAGGGGGGATGCGGATGGGATGGGGGCAGAAATCAGGACATTATGGGGGCACAAATCACAATCAGGACAGTATTGGGGGCACAACTCTGGACATTATGGGGGCACAAATCACAATCAGGACAGTATTGGGGCACAACTCTGGACATTATGGGGGCACAAATCAGGACATTATGGGGACACAAATCAGGACAGTATGGGGGCACAAATCTGGACATTATGGGGCACAAATCTGGACATTATAGGGTCACAAATCTGGACAGTATGGGGGCACAAATCTGGACATTATGGGGCACAAATCAGGACATTATGGGGGCACAAATCTGGACATTATGGGGGCACAAAACTGGACATTATAGGGGCACAAATCAGGACAGTATGGGGGCACAAATCACAATCAGGACAGTATGGGGGCACAAATCTGGACATTATGGGGGCACAAATCTGGCCATTTTGGGGGCACAAATCTGGCCATTATGGGGGCACAAATCAGGACATTATGGGGGCACAAATCTGGACATTATGGGGGCACAAATCTGGACATTATGGGGGCACAAATCAGGACAGTATGGGGGCACAAATCTGGATATTATAGGGGCACAAATCAGGACAGTATGGGGGCACAAATCACAATCAGGACAGTATGGGGGCACAAATCAGGACAGTATGGGGGCACAAATCTGGACATTATGGGAGCACAAATCAGGACATTAAGGTTCAAATGGGGGAGGTTTGGGGGGGGGAGGGCAAACTGATCCTTTACCCCGGGTGCAGGAAAGGCTAGATACACCTCTGCCATAAACTCTACTACCAAAGTTCTCTAAACTGAGAAAAGTTTGTATCCTGTTTACCGCATAGAACAATGTGCAGAATGTTTCCTGGAGGAGCAGAGAACAGTTCTTAGCTGGAGGAGGAGATGTTTCCAGTCTACTCTGTATTCATCATGTGCTGAAAAGAGTTCAACACTTCAAGGGTATTGCCTCTGTTCCTAAACATGAAACGGACAGCTGCATACACACTTCTGGCTCATGCAGCAGTTTTATCCCTGCACCGTCGAGTGGCCGTGGCACTGCTATGCAGTGATAAAACTGTGATGGGCAGCAGCAATACACCATCAAAGTAGCCACATCATTTTCAGGATCGTTAGGAGAACCAGGAGTCAGATATCTGCCCATCAAGTAGTAATAAATTGGGAATTAATCTTTTAAAGGGATTTTCTATACTACACCATCCCTTTAATTTTATTATTAAATTGGGGAAAAAAGTATTTAGTCAGCCACCAATTGTGCAAGTTCTCCCACTTAAAAAGATGAGAGGCCTGTAATTGACATCATAGGTAGACACAACTATGAGAGTTAAAATTGAGAAAACAAATCCAGAAAATCACCTTGTCTGATTTGGCAAGATTTATTTTTCAAATGATGGTGGAAAATAGGTCTATGGTCATATCTTAATATCTATATATATAATTGTCTAAGGGGTACTTCCGTCTTTCTGTCTGCAACTACCGTAACGGAAATCCCGTGTTGCTGATTGATCTCGCCAGCTGCCTGTCATGGCTGCCGCGACCAATCAGTGATGGGCACAGTCCGATTAGTCCCTCCCTACTCCCCTGCAGTCAGTGCCCGCCACCCGCAAACTCCCCTCCACTCACCGCTCACACATGGTTAATGCCAGCGGTAACGGGCCGTGGGTACCGCACTCCGTTACAGCTGCTATTAACCCTGTGTGTCCCCAACTTTTTACTATTGATGCTGCCTATGCAGCATCAATAGTAAAAAAATGTAATGTTTAAAATAATAAAAAAACAAAAAACCTGCTATGCTCACCTTCCGTAGTCCAACGATGCGCTCGTGGCTGCCGCCATCTTCCGTTCCCAGGATGCTTTGCGAAATTACCCAGAAGACTTAGCGGTCTCGCGAGACCGCTAAGTCATCTGGGTAATTTCGCAATGCATCCTGGGAAAGGAAAATGGCGGCAGCCACGCACATAGGGACAGCTGCGCTGGATCCCAGCGGGTGAGTATATAACTATTTTTTATTTTAATTATCTTTTTTTAACACGGATATATGCCCACACTGCTAAATACTACGTGGGCAGTGTTATATAGCGCGTGGGCTGCGTTATGTACAGTGTGACTGCTATATACTATGTGGGCAGTGTTATATACCGTGTGGGCTGCGTTATATACTACGTGGCAAGTGTTATATACTATGTGGGCAGTGTTATATACCTTGTGGGCTGCGTTATATACTGCATGGCTGCTATATACTACGTGGCCAGTGTTATATACTACGTGGACAGTGTTATATGCCATGTGGGCAGTGTTATATACCGCGTGGGCTGCGTTAAATACCGCGTGGCTGCTATATACTACGTGGGCAGTGTTATATACCGCGTGGCTGCTATATACCACGTGGCCAGTGTTAGATACTATGTGGGCACTGTTATATACCACGTGGGCAGTGTTATATACCGCATGGGCTGCGTTATATACCGCGTGGCTGCTATATACTACGTGGCCAGTGTTAGATACTATGTGGGCTGTGTTGTGTACTGCGTGGCCTGTGCTATATATTACGTGGCCACTGTTATATACTGCATGGCCTGTGTTATATACTACGTCGCCTGTATTATATACTGCGTGGCTCCTATATACTACGTGGGCTGTGTTATATACTATTTGGGCTGTGTTATATACTGCGTGGCCTGTATTAACGTATCAGGTATTCTACAATATGTATGTATGTATGTATATAGCAGCCACATCTACTATATAATTGTCTAAGGGTCACTTCCGTCTGTCTGTCCTTCTGTCACGGTTATTCATTCGCTGATTGGTCTCGGCAGCTGCCTGTCATGGCTTCCGCGACCAATCAGCGACGGGCACAGTCCTGAAGAAAATGGGCGCTCCTTACTCCCCGCAACGTCCCCGGCGATCCGCCCCATTATCTCCGCTCCCCGTAGTCAGTGTCCCCGGCACTCCGCTCCATGCTCCCCGCAGTCACTGTCCCTGGTGCCCGCTCCATGCTCCCCGCAGTCTCTGTCCCCGGTGCCCGCTCCATGCTCCTCGCAGTCACCGTCCCAGGCGCCCGCTCCATGCTCCCCGCAGTCACTGTCCCCGGCGCCCGCTCCATACTCCCCTCTGGTCACCGCTAACACAGGGTTAATGCCAGCAGTAACGGACCGTGTTATGCCGCGGGTAACACACTCCGTTACCGCTGCTATTAACCCTGTGTGTCCCCAACCTTTTACTGTTGATGCTGCCTATGCGGCATCAATAGTAAAAAAAAGTAATGTTAAAAATAGTAAAAAAAAAAACTGCTATACTCACCCTCCATTGTCCGTTCGCGCCTGCCGCCATCTTCCTTTCCCAGCGATGCTTTGCGAAATTACCCAGCAGACCTAGCGGTCTCGCGAGACTGCTAAGTCATCAGGGTAATTTCGCAAAGCATCCTGGGAACGGAAGATGGCGCCAGCCGCGCGCCCATCGGCACAGCGCCGTTGGATCCCAGGAGGCGGAGAGACGGGACACTGAGGAGCAGCGGCCAGAATGGTATGTTAGAACTACAAGGGGCCCTCGGATCGTTAGGTAAGTATGTTTATTTTTTAACCTTTGACATACATGACTGGGCAATATACTACGTCGCTGTGCAATATACTACGTGGCTCTGTGCTGTATACCAGAGGTGTCAAACTGCAATCCTCAAGGGCTGCAAACAGGTCATGTTTTCAGGATTTCCTTGTACTGCACAGGTGATAATTTAATCACCTAAACACATAATGATTACAGCACCTTATGAAAAGCTAAGGAAATCTTGAAAACACGCATGGTTTGCGGCCCTCGAGGAATGCAGTTTGACACCCCTGCTGTATACTACATCACTGGGCAATATACTACGTGGCTCCGTGCTGTATACTACGTCACTGGGCAATATACTACGTGGCTGTGCAATATACTTCGTGACTGGGCAATATACTACGTGGCTCTGTGCTGTATACTACGTCGCTGTGCAATATACTACGTGACTGGGCAATATACTACGTAACTGGGCAATATACTACGTCGCTGGGCAATATACTACGTGGCTCCGTGCTGTATACTACGTCACTGGGCAATATACTATGTGGCTGCGCAATATACTTCGTGACTGGGCAATATACTACGTGGCTCTGTGCTATATACTATGTCGCTGTGCAATATACTATGTGACTAGGCAATATACTACGTGACTGGGCAATATACTACGTAACTGGGCAATATACTACGTCGCTGGGCAATATACTACGTGACTGGGCAATATACTACGTCGCTGTGCAATATACTACGTGACTGGGCAATATAATACGTCGCTGGGCAATATACTACGTCACTCGGCAATATACTACGTGACTGGGCAATATACTATGTGGCTGGGCAATATACTACGTCGCTGGGCAATATACTACGTCGCTGGGCAATATTCTACGTGGCTGGGTAATATACTACGTGGCTGGGCAATATACTACATGACTGGGCAATACACTACGTGGCTGGGTAATATACTACGTGACTGGGCAATATACTACGTGACTGGGCAATTTACCACGTGGTGGCTGGGCAATATACTACGTGACTGGGCAATATACTACGTGACTGGCAATATACTATGTGGCTGGGCAATATACTACGTCACTGGGCAATATACTACGTGACTGGGCAATATACTACGTGACTGGGCAATATACTACGTGGCTGGGCAATATACTATGTGACTGGGCAATATACTACGTGACTGGCAATATACTACGTGGCTGGGCAATATACTACGTCACTGGGCAATATACTATGTGGCTGGATAATATACTACGTGGCTGGGTAATATACTACGTGGCTGGGCAATATACTACGTGGCTGGGCAATATACTACGTGACTGGGCAATATACTACGTGGCTGGGCAATATACTACGTGGACATACATATTCTAGAATACCTGATGCGTTAGAATCGGGCCACCATCTAGTAGTATATAGCACAGGCCACGTAGTATTTGTGTGCTATATACTACATGGCTCCTATAAACTACGTGGCCTGTGCTATATACTATGTTGCTGCTGTCTGTCACTGATATTCATTGGTCCCGACCTCTGTCTGTCATGGAAATGCAAGTCGCTGATTGGTCTCGCCAGCTGCCTGTAATGGCTGCCGCGACCAGTCAGCGACGGCCACAGTCCGATTAGTCCCTCCCTACTCCCCTGCAGTCAGTGCCCGGTGCCCGCTCTACACTCCCCGCAGTCAGCGCCCGCTCCATACTCCCCTCCAGTCACCGCTCACACAGGGTTAATGCCAGCGGTAACAGACCGCGTTATGCCACGGGTAACTCACTCCGTTACGGCCGGTATTAACCCTGTGTAACCAAGTTTTTACTATTGATGCTGCCTATGCAGCATGAATAGTAAAAAGATCTAATGTTAAAAATAATAAAAAAAAACAAAAAACCTGCTATTCTCACCTTCCGTAGTCCGACGATGCGCTCGCGCCTGCCACCAGCTTCCGTTCCCAGAGATGCATTGCGAAATTACCCAGAAGAATTAGCGGTCTCGTGAGACCGCTAAGTGATCTGGGTAATTCCGCAATGTATCCTGGGAACGAAAGATGGCGGCAGCAGCGCGCGCATCACCAGAGGTTTGCTGGATCTACGCTGGATCCCGGCGGGTGAGTATATAACTATTTTTTATTTTAATTATTTTTTTAACAGGGATATGGTGCCCACACTGCTAAATACTACGTGGGCTGTGTTAGATACCGCGTGGCTGCTATATACTACCTGGCCAGTGTTAGATACTATGTGAGCTGTGTTTTATACTGCGTGTGCTGCGTTATATACTACATGGCTGCTATATACTATGTGGGCAGTGTTATATACTACATGGCTGTGTTCTATACTGCGTGCTATATACTACGTGGCCACTGTTAGATACTATGTGGGCTATGCTATATATTATGTGGCCAGTGTTACATACTACGTGGACTGTGTTATATACTGCATGGCTGCTATATACTGCGTGGCTGCTATATACTGTGTGGGCTGTGTTATATACTGCGTGGGCTGTGTTATTTACTGCGTGGCCTATATTAACGCATCGGGTATTCTACAATATGTATGTATTGTAAGGATTTCACTCACTCAGCTGCGACGGCTGACACTCAGGAGACGTGTTCCTTTAAAGTTCACTGGGTTTATTGCTTCATAAACCATGTGGCAAATAACAGAAAGCAAAATGGGCCTTTGGTTCAGGCAAAGAAAAGCAAGTGTCCAGTTCATCCGGCTCAGTCCTGAAGCCGTAACACACTCAGGAGGGTTTCACCTCCACACATATCTGCTGTGTAAAGGATTAGCCAGTCTTATAAAGAGCTAACCCCACCCAGTAACCCATCACATGATTAGCCATGTGGTCTGACATTACCACAGGTCCTGAAACACATATACAAGATTATGTGCAAGAAAGGAATACTCCGGGCTACATTACAGCAACCAGGCACTTATGTGGCACATACCTCCCATCGACTACAAACCCTTTAGCCATGCTACATACCTCCCCCCTCTGCCTAAAGCCGTGGGGCTTGGCACTTTCCCCCACTAAACAAGGGATTCTCGATAGGGCATCCGCATTACCGTGCAGCTTTCCGGCCCTATGTTCCACATGGAAACTGAAGTCCTGCAGGGCTAAGAACCAACGGGTGACTCTAGCATTTCTTCCTTTCGTTTCTCTCATCCACCTAAGCGTGGCATGGTCAGATACCAGTCTAAATTTACGTCCCAGCAGATAGTACCGCAATGTGTCCACTGCCCATTTTATGGCCAAGCACTCCTTCTCAACGACTGAGTAGTTCTTTTCAGATGAGGACAGCTTCCTACTCAGATAGAGAACAGGATGCTCCTCCCCATGTAGTTCTTGGGAAAGGACTGCTCCCACCCCAACATCTGAGGCATCTGTCTGAAGAATAAACTCTTTCTTGAAGTTTGGGGCCATCAGAACGGGTTGCTTACACAAAGCGTTTTTCATTTCTTGGAAGGCTGACTCTGTTTCTTCGGACCACTTAACCATTACTGATTTTGTCCCTTTTAGCAGGTCAGTCAGAGGCGCAGCCATCGTGGCGAAGTTTGGGATGAACCTCCTGTAATATCCCACGATTCCCAGGAAGGCTTTAACTTGTTTCTTGGAAACTGGTTTTGGCCATGTTTGGATTGCCTCCACTTTATTGATTTGGGGTTTTATTTCTCCATGACCCACTATGTATCCAAGGTACTTAGCTTCTTCTTTACCCAAGGCGCACTTCTTCGGGTTTATAGTAAATCCGGCCTCTCTTATAGCATCCAACACCGCTTGGACTTTCTCCAGATGACTCTCCCAGTCCGGGCTAAAGATGACGATATCATCTAGGTACGCAGCAGCGTAGGCCTTATGGGGTGCAAGGACTCTATCCATAGCCCTCTGGAAGGTCGCCGGAGCTCCCTGTAGGCCAAACGGCATCCGGGCATATTGGAAGCATCCATCAGGTGTCGAAAAGGCCGTCTTCTCCTTGGCTTCCTGTGCCATGGGGATCTGCCAATACCCCTTTGTCAAATCCAAGGTGGATATATATTTGGCGTGCCCAAGCCTTTCGATGAGCTCATCAATACGGGGCATGGGATAAGCGTCGAACTTGGAGACTTCATTCAACTTCCGATAGTCGTTGCAAAACCTCCACTCTCCATCAGGTTTTGGGACCAGGACAATTGGGCTCGACCAACCGCTCTTGGATTCCTCAATGACCCCAAGCCTCAACATACGCTCCACTTCCTTGGAGATAACTTCTCGACGAGCCTCAGGAATACGATAAGGTTTCACATTCACCCGCACATGTGGCTCTGTTAGGACCTCGTGCTCTATGACCTTCGTGTATCCTGGCAATTCTGAAAACAGGTCCCTGTTCTTCTGGAGTAACTCCCGGCACTGCTGTTTCTGGGTCTTTGATAGCGTCTCTGCTATAGTAACCGCTCCAACCTCACCTTCTGGGTTGCTTAACAATGATGGAGTTGCTGTCGGCTCTCTATCTTGCCATGGCTTGATGAGGTTGACATGGTAAACTTGGAATGGTTTCCGTCTTCCTGGTTGGTGAATTTTATAATTTACCTCACCAAGTTTCTCGACAACCTCATATGGCCCTTGCCATTTGGCCAAGAACTTGCTTTCCACCGTTGGAACTAACACAAGAACTCGGTCTCCCGGATTGAACTGCCTCACTCTTGCAGACCGGTTGTAGACCCTGGCTTGAGCTTCTTGTGCTTGGAGAAGGTGTTCTTTCACGATAGGCATCACCTTTACAATCCTCTGCTGCATCAGGGCCACATGCTCAATGACGCTTCTGTGGGGTGTGACTTCGGCCTCCCAGGTTTCCTTGGCTATATCCAGGAGTCCTCGTGGATGTCGGCCATATAGAAGCTCAAACGGTGAGAACCCTGTGGAGGCCTGTGGAACTTCACGAATGGAAAACATCAGATAGGGTAAGAGACAATCCCAGTCTCTACCGTCTTTCTCTATAGCTTTTCTCAGCATGCTCTTTAGTGTCTTGTTAAACCTCTCAACAAGGCCATCTGACTGGGGATGGTACACCGAGGTCCTCAACTGGGAGATCTTCAGGGCTTTGCATAACTCCCTCATCACCTTGCTCATGAAAGGTGTACCCTGGTCAGTCAGGATCTCCTTTGGCAGACCTGTCCGGGAAAAGACATGGACCAACTCGCGGGCTATGCTTTTTGAGGAAGAATTTCTCAAGGGAATTGCCTCAGGATAGCGTGTGGCATAGTCCAGGATGACTAATATATACTGATGGCCCCGAGCTGATTTAACTAAGGGACCGACCAAGTCCATGGCAATTCTCTCGAACGGTACCTCAATAATGGGCAGTGGCACAAGGGGGTTCCGGAAATGAGGAGTAGGAGCAGTTAGCTGACATGTAGGGCAGGACCTGGAATAGTTCACTATTTCCCGGTGACACCCAGGCCAATAGAACCTCTGCACAACCCGTTCCTGCGTTTTTTCCACCCCCAGGTGTCCACCCAAGATGTGTGAATGGGCCATGTCCAACACTTTCCGTCTATACGGACCCGGCACTATCAACTGCTCTACCAACTCCTCCCGTATTTTCGTGACACGGTACAACAACTCCCCCCTCAACAGAAAATGGGGAAATCTTGTGTCTGCCCCCGGCTCCTGTACCACCCCGTCAATAACTGTGACATTATTAAAGGCTTCCCTCAGAGTGGGGTCCCTATGTTGGGCAGTCCCAAAATTTTCACCGGTAACTTCTAACTCCAGAATGTCAGATGTAGGGGATACTTCCTCCTCATCCCCAACCAGAACACAAAAAGGAAAACTGTCTGCCTCTGGGTGTGGCGATACCCTTCCAGGGTTCACTGGTTCCCTGCCAGGGAGCTCAGAACCATTTCCCCACAAATCCCAAAACAAACAGAAATCCCGGCCAATAATTATAGGGTGCAACAAGTCCTGAACCACGCCGACTATGTGGGACTCAGTGCCACATGCCGTTTCAATGTCCACCCTGGCCATAGGGTAGTCCTTTGCATCACCATGTATGCACCGCACTCCGACCTTCTTTCCTGGGAGCAGGTGGAGAGGAAAAGTGGCCCTCACCAGGGTCACTAGGCTCCCCGAGTCTAACAGTGCCGTTACTGCTCGACCGTTCACCTTTACGGGACACGCTTGAGGTCCCTCGTTGGATGGAGAGTTCACACTACAGGCTGGATACGCATAGTATGAACAACGGCGTCCCATGCTGCAGTCCATCTGCTCAGTGGTTTGGGAACAACGGGCAGCTATATGTCCTGGCTTGTGGCACCTCCAACAAATAATATCACCCGTGGGGACCTTGGGCACCACCTCCCCCGCCCTTTGTGACCTTGGACGCACCACCCCTTTTTGGGACTCAGCTGCCTTCTGGGACCCCCAGTACGGCATGGGCTGCCTCCCGAAGGAGCCTTCCAACCCTTGGTATCTCTCAACCAGTCCGATCAGCTCGTCGGCATTCTGGGGATCACCCTGGGCAACCCAAGACTGTATAGGCCTCGGGAGGGAATGGACAAACCGATCCATCATCACCCGTTCTACCATCTGTGCAGGCGCAGAGGATTCTGGCTGCAGCCATTTCTGGACCAGGTGCAACAGATCAAACATTTGGGAACGAGGTGGTTTGTCCCGGTGATAGCCCCAGGAGTGAACTCGCTGTGCCCTGACAGTCAGTGTCACCCCCAAACGTGCGAGAATCTCGGCTCTCAATTTGTGATACTCTTTGGCATCCTGCAAGGTCAAATCATAGTACGCCTTCTGGGGTTCTCCCGTCAGGTATGGCGCAAGTACCTCTGCCCACTGCTCTGGCGGAAGTTTTTCCCTCTCAGCGACCCTCTCAAACACCGTCAGGAAGGCCTCAACATCATCCCCGGGAGTCATTTTCTGCAATGCGCGTCTTACCGTCTTCCGGACGTGGGTGTCATCAGCCAAACCTGGGGTTGGGGCGCTCGCCTTGCCCTGGATGGCGGTTGCCAGAAGCTGCATCTGCTCCTGCTGGCTCTGCTGCATCTGCTGCCGTTGCTCCTGCTGACTCTGCCGTTGCTCCTGCTGGCTCTGTTGTATCTGCTGCATCAACAGCCTGTTGGTCTCTTGCTGCCTTTGCTCCTGCTGGCTCTGCCTTTTCTCCTGCTGTGACTGCATCTGGACCAAGTGTTTCAGCAGGTCCTCCATTTTCTCCGGCAATGCTTGCTGGCTTGCAACAGCCTTGACCCAGGACATTCAAAAATAAACTCACGTCTCCGCTGGGAACGCTGCTCGCACGTCTCCACCAATTGTAAGGATTTCACTCACTCAGCTGCGACGGCTGACACTCAGGAGACGTGTTCCTTTAAAGTTCACTGGGTTTATTGCTTCATAAACCATGTGGCAAATAACAGAAAGCAAAATGGGCCTTTGGTTCAGGCAAAGAAAAGCAAGTGTCCAGTTCATCCGGCTCAGTCCTGAAGCCGTAACACACTCAGGAGGGTTTCACCTCCACACATATCTGCTGTGTAAAGGATTAGCCAGTCTTATAAAGAGCTAACCCCACCCAGTAACCCATCACATGATTAGCCATGTGGTCTGACATTACCACAGGTCCTGAAACACATATACAAGATTATGTGCAAGAAAGGAATACTCCGGGCTACATTACAGCAACCAGGCACTTATGTGGCACATACCTCCCATCGACTACAAACCCTTTAGCCATGCTACAGTATGTATATAGCAACCACATGGTATATACCACAGGCCACGTAGTACTCCTATATACTACGTGGCCTGTGCTATATACTATGTGGCTGCTATATACATACATACATATTCTAGAATACTCGATGCGTTAGAATCGGGCCACCATCTAGTTTTGTTATATATCCTTTGTTGGCAATGACAGAGGTCAAACGTTTTCTGCAAGTCTTCACAAGGTTGGCACACACTGTTGGTGGTATGTTGGCCCATTCCTCCATGCAGATCTCCTGCAGAGCAGTGTTTTGGACTGGTTGCTGGGCAACATAGACTTTCAACTCCCTCCAAAGGTTTTCTATGTGGTTGAGATCTGGAGACTGGCTAGGCCACTTTCAGGATTTTCATATTCTTCTTACGAAGCCACTCCTTCCTTGCCCTGGCAGTGTGCTTCGGATCATTATTATGCTGAAAAACCCATCCATGTTTCATCTTCAATGCCCTTGCTGATGTAAGGAGGTTTGCACTCAAAATCTCACGATACATGGCCCCATTCATTCTTTCATGTACACGGATCAGTCGTCAAGGTCCCTTTGAAGAGAAACAGCCCTAAAGCATGATGTTGCCACCCCCATGCTTCACAGTAGGTATGGTGTTCTTTGGATGCAACTCAGCATTGTCTCCTCCAAACACAATGAGTTTTGTTTCTACCAAACAGTTCTACATTGGTTTCATCAGACCATATGACATTCTCCCAATACTCTTCTGGATAATCCAAATGCTCTTTAGCAAACTTCAGTTAAGCTGCCACCTGAGGAAGATGGAGCTATTCCATTGAAACATGTTGTGGAAACTAATGAATGAAGATTTTATATCAACTCACCATCTTGCTTGCGCTCCTATGACCGTGTTTTGTCCCTTCTTGCTTGATCCTCCTGCGAGGCATCTGGCTGGAGCTGCAGCATATCTTCCAGTTTAACCACCCCTAACACCAGCTTGGCGCTCCTGTGAAGCCATTCGTAATTTCCTTTTTTTCTATGTTTAAGGTTTTGGATAGGTGTGTTTCATACTGATAACAAGTTCAAACAGGTGCAATTACTACAGGTAATGAGTGGAGGACAGAGGAGTCTCTTAAAGTAGAAGTTACAGGTCTGTAAGAGCCAGAAATATTGCATGTTTTTAGGTGACCAAATACTTATTTTCCACCATACTATGCAAAATAAATATTGCCAAACCAGACAAGG
Source organism: Ranitomeya imitator (assembly GCF_032444005.1). NCBI lineage: Eukaryota > Metazoa > Chordata > Amphibia > Anura > Dendrobatidae > Ranitomeya > Ranitomeya imitator. The sequence continues at coordinate 653,063,999 of NC_091282.1, read as the reverse complement.
TGATTTTCTGGATTTGTTTTCTAAATTTTTACTCTCATAATTGTGGTCTACCTATGATGTCAATTACAGGACTCTCTCTCATCTTTTTAGTGGGAGAACTTGCACAATTGGTGGCTGACTAAATACTTTTTCCCCCACTGTATGTTTCCTTTTTTTACTTGTAATTCACATTTTCCCTCTCACCCCAACAGTAGACACAGTAGCTTATGATATGATGTTCTAAGTGTTTTCTGTTCCTTGTCCAAACCACAATATGCTAATCTGCAGCTCTGGGACCTACGCAGAGCAGAGGATGTTTACCTACAGCTCAGAAAAACAACGTATCTTCCCTATCACAGTACGAGAGCAACTTTGTGTTGTCTTTCCTGCTGGCACAGACAGACGTCACTCGTGGTCCTGCACCACTCAGAGTGCCCAGGGGAGGGATTCACAATCTACTTGTCCTACGGTATCTTATGCGCTTGGGTGAATGTCTTAGACACATCTAACTAAAGCTCCATTAAAGGTTAATGACCTGTTTTGCACGTTCCTAATACACTGTTTCATTTCTGTGACATTTTCAAACTCACTGCTTGCTGTCACCAAATGTAAGCATTCTCATTTACACCTAGATGTTGAAAACTACTTTTCCTAAACCTAAGGGAGAAGTATGTTCAGCCCCAGGATGCAAACAAGAATATTCCCATTCACAGACAGCAAGCAAATACCTTGTCATTGGTGAGAAACAAGATGGTAGATAAAAAAAAAGTTGTAAAACTTTGCATAAACCAATGATTAAGTTATATTTACATGAAACTGGAGCATCCTGTTAACTAAATATTAATTGCAAATTTTGTTCCCTGGGCCTTGGCCAGTCAATTTCACTAATGAGAACCATTGAATGGGCTCAAGTGACACTGTATTATTTGATTTGCACTACTGGGGAAGAGTTTTGTGCTGCACTGTGTACATGTTTTGCACTATTGGGGAGATGTTTTGTGCTGCACTGTGTACATGTTTTGCAATGCTGGGGAGGTGTTTTGTGCTGCACTGTGTACATGTTTTGCACTGCCGGGGAGGTGTTTTGTGCTGCATAGAATACATGTTTTGCACTGCTAGGAAGGTATGTTGTGCTGCACTGTGTATATGTTTTGCTTTAAAGGGAACCTGTCACCCCCAAAATCGACGGTGAGCTAAGCCCACCAGCATCAGGGGCTTATCTACAGCATTCTGGAATGTTGTAGATAAGCCCCCAATGTAACCTAAAAGATGAGAAAAAAGGTTATATTATACTCACCTGGGCGGGCGGTCCGATCCGATGTGCGTCGCTGTCCGGGGCCTCCCATCTTCATAGGATGACGTCCTCTTCTGGTCTTCACACTGTAGCTCCGGTGCAGGCGTACTTTGTCTGCCCTGTTGAGGGCAGAGCAAAGTACTGCAGTGCGCAGGCGCCGGGAAAGGTCAGAGAGGCCCGGCGCCTGCATACTACAGTACTTTACTCTGCCCTCAACAGGGCAGACAAAGTACGCTGGAGCCGCAGCGTGAAGACCAGAAGAGGACGTCATCTGATGAAGATAGGAGGCGCCGGACCGCGACACCCATCGGACCGGACCGGGACCGCCCCTGGGTGAGTATAATCTAACCTTTTCTCATCTTTCAGGATACATCGGGGGATTATCTACAGGATTCCAGAATCCAGAATGGCGGGCTTACCTCACCCTCGATTTTGGGGGTGACAGGTTCCCTTTAATGTGGAGGTATGTGCTGTACTGTGTTGGTTTTTCACTGCTGATGAGGTAGTATCAATGCACTGAGTGTTCTGCACTGCTGATGAGATATTATCAATGCACTGTGTGCTTGTTTTGTATGAGGAGGTATTATGACAGCACTGTGTGCTTATTGTGCAATGCTGAGATGTTATCACTGCACAGTGTGCTTGTTTTGCAGTGCTGAGAAGGTACTAGCACTACACTGTGCACTTGTTTTGCGTTGGTGGAGAGGTACTTTGTGCTGCACTGTGTGCTAGTTTTGCACTGTTGAGGAGGTATTATCATTGCACGGTGTGCTTGTTTTGCACTGCTGATGATATACAGCTCTGGCAAAAATTAAAGGGAACCTGTCACCCTGTTTTTTTCAGTATGAGATAAAAATACTGTTAAATAGGACCTGAGCTGTGCGTTACTATAGTGTATTTTGTGTACCCTGATTCCCCACCTATGCTGCCAAAATAACTTACCAAAGTCGCCGTTTTCGCCTGTCAATCAGGCTGGTCTGGTCAGATGGGCGTGGTGACATCGCTGTTTCTTCCCCTAGATCTTGCATATCTTTCCGTTGGTGGCGTAGTGGTTTGCGCATGCCCAACTTCTGAATCCACTGCGCAGGCGAAGAAACAACGCGCGACGGGCGCTATTTCCCTGGTGATCGGTGGGGGCGGCCATCTTCCTGAGGCCGTGCGTGCGCATATGGAGTCCTCTGCTACCCGGGGCTTCAGGAAAATGGCCGCGGGATGCCGCGCGTGCGCAGATGGAGATCGCGGCGGCCATTTTCCTGAAGCCGAGATGCAAACTATTTTTTATCTCATACTGAAAAAACGGGGTGACAGGTTCCCTTTAAGAGATCACTGCAAAATGTTCAGTTTGTCTGATTTTTCTCTTTATAGGTATATTTTTGAGTAAAATATAAGTTTTTCATTTATTCTATAAACTACTGACAACATCTCTCTGAATTTCCAAGCAATAAATTTTGTATTTATTTTCTGAAAAGGAGAAATGGTCAAAATTAGGGAAAAAAACCAGTGCTTTCAGACCTCAAATAATCCAAAGAAAACAAGTTCATAATCATTTAGATACAACAATACTAATGTTTTAACTCAGTAAGAGTGCAGAAATACATATTTTGTGGAATAACCATGATTTTTAATCACAGCTTTCATGCGTCTTGGCATGCTTTCCACCAGTCTTTCACACTGCTCCTGGCACAAAAATTTAAGCAGTTCTTCCTGTTTGATGGTTTGTGACTATCCTTCATCCTCTTGATTACATTCCAGAGGTTTTCAATGGGGTTCAGGTCTAGAAATGTGGTGGTCTCACTGCACTGTGTGTTTCTTTTGCACTACTATAGGTATTATATTTTGCACTACTATAGGTATTATCACTGCACTGTGTATATGTTTTGCACTGTTGAGGATCACTGCACTTTGTGCTTGTTTTTCACTGCAGAGGAGGTATTATCATTGCACTGTGTGCTTGCTTTTCACTGCTGAGGAGGTATTACCGTTGCACAGTGTGGTTGTTTTACACTGCTAAGGATATATTATCACTGCACTGTGTGCTTGTTTTGTACTACTATGGAGGTATTATCACTGCACTGTGTATATGTTTTGCACTGCTGGAGAGGTATTTTCAGCTGTACTAGGGTTGGTGTGGTTTCTATGCCATAGTGGTTTTTTTTAATCCTAGTCATCCAGGTAACAATACAAGACACCAGCAAAGCTCTTATTCGGTGCATGTTCCGGACGCCATGTTTTGGCATCAGATATAGCTTTGTGGCAGGATATGGGAATATCAACCACATTGGAGGTACCATTTAAAGGGTCTATCTGATGATACACAATGACTCAGTATATAGCCGATGAAATATATGGAAGAATGGAGATCATCTTTCATGTTAGCTGCATGCACACAGGGAGATGTTTGGAGGGTTCTCTATAGATAATCCTCCTACATATAACCTCATGGTATGTCTCAGAATAGATAAACACCATAGATAGCAGATAGCATCCAATACCTATATACTGTACAATGCAGTATAGTAGCTAGATTTCAGCCCTGAAAACCACTCTAATATGCAAAAGTAAAAAAAATCACATCATAATAAACATAAACAACTCCAGTGTGGAAGCCAGGTGTTGGCAAAAATATCTCACATGCCACCAAAACATGAAAATATGAAGCTGATAGCCTGGATCACAGTGAAGCCACCCACTTAGCCCAGGGGCAGATGATCGAACAAATAAAATAGGAAAGAACTAGTCTGAGGTTCATAGCAACTTCTACAACATACAGGTGGAATGAACTACGAAAGAGAGGCCCATATAATTTTGACAGATTTCACCACAGAAATGAAAAATATTTAGAATTGAGAGTCCTCAGTGGTTGATACCTTTTAATGGCTAACTGAAAAGATGGTAACAAATTGCAAGCTTTCGAGACTACACAGGTCTCTTCATCAGGCAGAGACTAAAAGAAATTTTGAAGAATCACATATTTATGCACAACATAGCAGAAATACTTGGATCGTCAGAATAGTAAAATAAACCAGCTCACCCGTGATGCATTAGTTGAGCTTCAGGAGCACGGACCCGCTGTGTCCAAACGTGTAAAGTCCAAAAGAAGAAAAATGTCCAGCTCCACTGAATCCGTGAAGATAAAATTTCTTTATTCACAATCTTGTAACATAGAAGGTACAAACTTCAGCACAAATCATGTGGGTGTGAATCTCAACGCGTTTCTAGAGACTAAGCTCCCTTAATCATGACCATGATTACAAGTTTGTGAATAATGAAATTTTATCTTCACGGATTCGGTGGAGCTGGACATTTTTCTTCTTATAGTCAGAATAGTCCCATTCTGTAAGCGAGGGGATTTTCGTGCCTGTAAAACCAATCTTGCATGCTGTAATTCACAAGTCATCAACAGTAAATGCAATACTAGGAAGAGGGTGCGGTCATCAGAAAACATACAGATTATGGCAGGCCGGTGGGAGAGGCTGATAGAGATCTCTTAGATGAATGCCAGGAAATATACCATTATTTTTTATTTGATTGCATGTTTTACAGATATTTTATAAACAGTTTTTTTTTTTGGGGGGGAGACACTTTTCAGCATATTGTTTGAGGACAGTTTATTAACCCCTTAGTGACGGAGCCAAATTTTTGAAATCTGACCAGTGTCACTTTATGTGGTAATAACTCTGCAACGCTTCAACAAATCCCAGTGATTTTGAGATTTTTTTTCATGACACATTATACTTTATGATAATGGTAAATTTAGGTTAATATGTTTTGTGCTTATTTATAAAAAATATCAAAAATTTGAGAAAAATGTTAAAAAATTAGCAATTTTCAAAATTTGAATGATTATCCCTTTAATCCAGATAGTCATACCACAGCAGACCATTAATAAATAACACTTCCCACATGTTGGCTTTACATCAGCACCATTTCTAAAGTATTATTTTATTTTGTTAGCATTTTAGGAGGTTTAAAAATGTAGCTGTGATTTTTCATTTTTGCAAGGAAATTTACAAAATTTATTTTTTAGGGACCTATCCATGTTTGAAGTGACTTTAGGGGTCTCACGTATTGGGAAACCCCCAAAAGTTATACCATTTTAAAAACTGCACCCCCTGACATATTGAAAACTGCTGTCAGGTAGTTTATTAACCTTTCAGGTGCTTTACAGGAATTAATGCAAAGTGGTATGACAGAAATGAAAATGTGTATTTTTACCACCTAAATGCCTCTAACTTCTGAACAGATTACTACAGCTGTCAAGACTCTAAAACCGCTATTTGGTCGTGAATTGCCATGGCAAACATCAGGACCACAAAATCATGATCTGAGGGTACCAATTGGGATAAAGAGGGAGCCCCCCACACTCCGTTAACCATTTATATTGATGTAGTCACTATTGACAGCAGCATTTAAGGGGTTAAACAGATATGGACGGTGCAAACACTGATCGTCGCTGATACAGCAAGTTATCAGCTATAGTGTACAGCCGTCAGCTGCTGGATTGTCACCTGTATGGAGATGCTATTCTCTTATATCTTAGGTCAGTTAAAAGACGTATTGGCTGTCATTAAGGGGTTAAGAGGATGTTGCAGATAAAAAGGTTATAAAAAAGAAAATCTCTCAAACAGATCCAAGTAAGTACAGTATGCTGGGTCCCCTGCCAGCCTATGTATTTCCTTCTTGGGCCAAATGGACATGTCTCCACACCACGAAAACACTGGCCTGACCATTACTGGAATCAGTGGTCTCACGTCTACAGACTTTATCTCCACTGACTCAAAATCAGACTCTACAGACCTGCACTCATGAGCCCCTTCTTCATAACCTTAAGATCCCATTCATATCTCCAGCAGCAGACATATTTTCCCACCTGAAAAATTAGCTGGTATCGAGAGTCGGACAAGCAGCTCTCTGATGATGCTTACTTATGGTGAGACCACCCCTTAAATTAAGAATAGTACAAAAAAATCGAAGGTTGTACGGTCTTTGTCAAGACTGTAAAGTTCCCATAAAGGGTTTGTGTAAATTTTTTAAGCTTTTTTCTATTCATAGAATTTGAAATACCTTCTCAATTGCTGGATGCTTTGAGGGGGAAATGAGAGCCACGGGACTGCCTTAGGTAGCTGAGTGCTGTATTTGGCTCTTTCCAGAATGAATGCAGTGAAGATGCGCATGCTCAACCGCACCTCCCTTCTTCAGAGCCATATTCTTCTGGTTCCTAGTGGTTGGCCCTCTATTTTGTGGATAGATGATAACTCCAAAATTTGGCACAAACCCTTTCTGGGGTAACTAAACTTGTTAAGGAATTTTGAGATGTTGGTAGCCACTTTTTAGTAGTTTTGATCAATGGGTGTCTAATTGCTCAAATACAGGGAAAAAAATAATCAATAGTAGAGCGGTACAGACCAGTAGATTTAGCCTGGAAGCCTCTGTGCTTGCACTGGGAAATAATTTATCTTATAAGTTTATAAGTTAAGCAAGGCTCAAAAAACTAATACATACACAAGTTAAAGAAGGAGGTAAAAGAAAAAGACAATGCTCCTCACATCTCAGCTCTCTGAAACCGTGTAGGTTAAATAACAAAAAAATAACAAAAGAATAATGATTGTCTTTTCAACTGTTGGACCAGTGGACCAACCTGTGTGCTACGCCAGAGGCGACGAGTTCCAAGAGTGGACCCACTGGACCGTGGAACCGACCCTCCCCCAGGCGAGCGCACCAGATAGACCAACCCCTATACAGGGATCGTTTGGGAGCAAGCTCAGGGTCCTCTAGAACCACGGATGCCAGGACCAGGGATCGGCTCAGGGATACCAAGGAGATAAATGGAGAAAGAACTAGACAGGGAGGGAACCAGGATGGAGGAGGCAGAGGGGAAACAGAGGAAGGGGAAAACTGAACTGAAGGGAAGATGAAGGCAGGAACCAGGAAACACAGGACGGGTGCAGGATCTGGAAGAAAGGGAGGACAACAAGGGTTAAACAGTAAACAGAGCAAGCGAAGAAAGTGGCAATAACGCGGCCCTACTATAGCAAGAGAAATTGATAATCAGACGCCTTCACTAAGGGAGGGCAGCCTGAAATACCTGATGCTTGTCCTCTATTGGACAGGAAGACTGCCGGGTCAGGTCACGCAGACTGTTAATGTGTTTGTCATTGTCCACATAGTATAGTAAAAAGCCATGAAAATACAGTGATATGCTAACCCTGGTCTGTGCATTAGTGGAATACTTTACAAAAATAGCTTCCATGCCAGGCATGTAAACCAAAACCCACAAATGGATAGCACATGCTCTGTTGCTTCAGTTTTTCTCATTTCTTAAGTCAAGATCTTGTACAGTGCAACTTAAGAGGGTATCAAAATATTCCCATAGTGCAGATTTTTCTGGAAATGATATACACTTATATGAAGCTGACCAGTGTTTTTTTTAATACCATATTGATCAGATTCATTGATTATTTATTCAGTTTATATTTTTATTTTTTTAACAGTCTATACACAGTGATCTAGCCCCAAAATAAGCTCACAAAACTGCTAAAGTAATCACTCACGTTGTTCTTCCAATAACCCCCCAAAATGAAGGGTTGTTCTGACCTCATGTCACGTTGAAGGACTGAAGCAATATTCTATCATAGGAATAAGGCAATATTTCGCTGATGCAGCACTATCAAGGACCCTACCATGGGATAGAAGGGGGAAGTGATACTTCAGGCAGATCAAAGTTCGCTTTCATTCACCATTAGTGATATTACCAAAAAGTTATTAGACTGCTTTTAACAGGTCACAAAAAAAAGATTTTTACCAAATTTTAAACAACAATCAATTACGTTTGTAAATGCAAACAATTTGTACACATTGCAAAAATGTTGAATGAACCTGAAGGCTGTATTGACACATCCATATAAAATGTCCATGTGCAGTCAAAAAAAAAATATTGGACAGAAAACAGACTCAAAGTTGAATGAATCTATTCACACATCTATGAAAATCGTGGATCTGATGGTGACATCCGTGAGACTCATAGCAAATACTATTTTGATCCGACTTGGCCATACTAGTCCATGAGGATTCGTGAAAAACGCATGCTTCTGAGCCTCACCAAATGGTTTCCATATATTGATTTGGAAACAAGCACACCTTGTTAGTGACAAAAAAAAAATTAAACTTAAAAAACGGATACCTCAAAGACACGGGTGATGTGGGAAATACCAGTTTGCTTGTCATTCGTAATGACATGTCATGGTAAAATTTGCCTGGATTCGTCCAAATAGTCTAATAAATAGATGGTGTCTTGAAAGTCACATGCGGAAAAGGTTCACGTGAAGTCTAAATGGAAGAAATTATTGAGTTTATTAAAAGCATGCTGAATATTCGCCAATAGTAGTATGAGGTAAATGCCTATGTCATCACTTTTCTTTTAGGACTGGACATACAAAGACATGATGTAAGAATACTGAGCACCGTGTGACTTCATAATAAAAGGACGAGGGGGCGAGAAAACAAAGGGGGTATGAAGCCACTGCATCCAGGTCAGGAGACCCATGGCCAGTGCATACATAGTTCATAATCAGGTCACAATACATGGATGTGTGAAAACGGCCTAAGGCCAAGGTCACACTTGCGAGTGCAATGCGAGAAACTCACGAGTCTCTCGCCTTAATTCCTGACACTGCTGCTGGCACTCGGCAGTGCCAGGTATTGAGGCGAGAGACTTGCGCAAGTTTCTCACATTGCACTCGAAAGTGTGACCCCAGCCTAATAATGACTATTTTTATTCTTTTATCCTTATTAAATCTTTGATTTACCCTTTCTTAAGTTAAAGTTACTTGGTTTTGTCTATTCTTTTTTTGTTATATTGGGCTAATTATGGATGTGGTTTTTGTTATCCAGATGTTGTAGCCTAATTCATTGTCACTTTTTTGTGATGTTGCGCAAGTCTGGTGGAGTACAAAATCATTTTCTTTTTTTTGTGCACAACATTTTATCGCTTAATGAAAGGATTTGACAAAAAAAAAAGTGTAAAAAATTCCGATACTAAACAAAGTGTGGCCAAAAGTCAGATGTGTTCTAATGTGGAAAATGTTTGTATTACTTCCGAATAAAAGAAGTTTCCGTATCTGTCCTGAGTTTCTTGAAGGTACACCAAGATTCCCCTATACCCCTACAAGTCTCTCCACTGCTAGTCTCTCTCCACTGCCACTTTTTTCTTCCGTTGTAAAAATGACCTCCAGTCTGGATACCAAGTTAAACATGTATGGATCGTTAATATATTCACATCATAATATATGAACCATGGTGATAAAAAGTTGAGACTTCCTGATTTTCTTCAATTCAGTCAAATGTTTAAGAAAATGGCGTAAGAAGTAAATTTGTGAAATAGAACGTCATCATTCTGTCACCAAAAAATTCCCATTCACTTGGGTGGCCGCCGTCTTCTGCATAGATTAATAATCAAAATGAGTGACCAATCTATTAGATGTGAACTCAGTGAAACGACTTTCCTTTCTCACAGTGATTTCTTTAGAAACATTTCATAGTATCCCATGATAAAAACATAAAGATGCCAGAAAATTCACACCTAAGGAGGACAAAGCTCCCAAAAAGGAATCTGTCCTTAGTTTCTTGAAGGTGCACCTAAAATTCCCCTATACCGGAAGCAGGTGTATTCCCCAAAGTCCATCTACCTTTCTTCATCCGTCGTATGAAAGACATAGGGATAACAAGTGACACATGTAAGGATCAATGAGAACTCGATGTCACAAAGTTGCGATTTCTGAATTTTCTTCATTTCTGTCAAATAATTAAGAAAATGTTGAAATTCATTGTTCTGTTACCAAAATCAATATTTTTCCTGTGGATGGCAGCCATTTTCCATACAGGTTATTTGTTGCAACGAAGCCTAAACCACATGTCGTTTTTCATCTTGTTCTCACGGTAATGGCTCTTGTGACTAAATATCCTATACCAAATGTGAACCTAGGATAAACCACACACCCTTTTTTCTCTCAGTAATGGCTCCTGTGACTAAATATCCGACACCAAATGTGAACCTGGGCTAAACCCTGCGTCGTTTTTCATCTTTTTCTCACAGTAATGGCTCCTGTTACTACAAATCCAAAGGGGAACCTAGGATGAACCACACAACCTTTTTCTTTTTCTCTCAGTAACAGCGCCTGTGACTAACTATCCAATGCCAACTATGAACCTGGGCTAAAAAACGTCGTCTTTCATCTTTTTCTCAGTGATGGCTTCCGTAACTAAATAGCTAATACCAACTGTGACCCTGGGCTAAATCACCCACCAATTTTCATTTTCCCCACAGTAATGGCTCCTATGTGTGAAAATCCAGTATCAAATGTGAACCTGGGCTAAACTACATGGCTTTTTTCCTTCACCATCTCACAGTAATGGCTCACAGGAGGGAAAATCCCCTGCCAACTTCCCCTAGCACGTTCTATGAATGCTCCCACCTGAGAGGAGCCAGAATTCCTGTCATAGTCACTGTCATACACATGTCAAGCAGACAGGACAGACGGAGCTCATTTTGCCTCAGTTTTTCTCACACTCTCCCGCCTCCTCCTCTCACAAACAACTCGAGGAATGAGCACGGAGGCCACGCCTACTACCTCGGTCTTCCCGCAGCCGGCACGCTCTGTCCACGCGGCGCTTCTCAGCTTCCCATTGGCTGAGGGTCCGGGGAACAACACTGCGCCGTCCAATGAGCGCGCTGTACACGAGGTGAGCACGACTCGCACTCCTGGATGCACATGGTGGGCAGGGCGTGGCTTGGAGAGGGGCGGATATATAAACGGGAGCTTCCGGATGCTTGTTTACAACTGATTGAGCGGCTGCGAATGAGGAGCTTACTGCCTTTGTGACTTAGTGCCCGATAGACAATAACCACAACAAACCCTTTTTACTTTCTGCTGCTTACCTGATAGATTAATAGTCATCATGGTGGTCTTCAAGAAAATCAAATGCTTTGAGGTGGTCTTCACCGACCCTGAGAAAGTCTATTGCGGAGGGGAGAAGGTGACGGGCAAGGTGTTGGTGGAAGTCTGTGAGGTGACCAGGGTGGCCGCCGTCAAGTTCCTAGCCTGCGGCGTGGCCAAGGTCCTTTGGTCCTCCGGATCTCAGCACTGCAAGCAGGAGATGGAGTACCTGAGATATGAGGACACCCTGCACATGGAGGATCAGCCCACTGGTGAGAGCACACGGGAGATCTGCAGTGGGGGGTTACACTGCTAGGCTCTGCTTGTCCGCATTGTTTTGGTTTTGTCCTATGGTTGAACTACAAGTGCTAGCATTGCACTGCATCAGGCATTACATATGAATGATTGCATGCTCGACAGCAGTAATTCTGGTGTGTATTAATGCATAGACCTTCACCACCTCCTAATAATTCACAATTTGAATTAAGAGGGTTTTTTTTTTTTTTTTGTGGAGGATGATAGTTGCAAAATTTTATGAGTGCCTGTACAGGAGTGCTAGGTTTTGTCTATTAATGACTCCACAGCCACTCGTATAAGGCTATGTGCACACGTTGCGGATTCACTGCCGATCCACAGCGCTTTTTGCAGCACAGAAACGCTGCAGATCCGCAATTGATTTACAGTAAATCAATGAGAAATAAAAATGCTGTGCGCACTTTGCGGAAAATCCGCTGCGGAAACGCTGCGGTTTAAAAAGTAGCATGTCACTTTTTTGTGAATCTGCAGCGTTTTTGTACCCATTCCATTATAGAAAACCGCAGGGGTAAAAACGCTGTGGAACCGCACAAAAAACGGGACAAATCCGCAGGTGCGTTTTCTGCCAGGAGAGGCAGAATCCGCACCAGAAATTCCTAAGCCTAATCCGCAACGTGTGCACATAGCCTAACCCATCAGTGGTGGCGTACCCTGTACGAGCAGCAGGTCTTGGCTCGAGGCGCCGTGGTTGTAGCATTGGCTCGGTACTGTATGATATACTGTATATGAAACTTGATGCAGTGATGAGATGGGTCCTCTAGGGGCTCTTGGCAGAACATAAGAGCTGTGTTGGCAGAGTTTATCCTATGAAGATCCAGCTGTTTTTCCACATCCATTAGATAATATGATGCTCTAAATGCTGCTCTAGTTTTTACAAATGCTTAATTTTTTTTTCTCAATTTCTCTGCAGATTCTGATGGCTCTGTAATCTTGAGACCTGGCAATCAATACGAGTATAAATTTGGTTTTGAACTCCCTCAGGGGTAAGTTAGCCTATGCAACAGCAGAATAATATGTTGGTCCAATAAGCTGAAGATGATGCAGGTGAACTAATGTAGCTTCTCCTTTTTATTCTTTTTCTAGGCCCTTGGGCACCACCTTCAAAGGGAAGTATGGATCTGTAAAGTATTGGGTGAAGGCATTCCTCGAACGTCCATCGCACCCTGCTCAGGAAGCGCAAAAGAAATTCGAAGTGATTGACTTTGTGGACGTTAACACTCCAGATTTATTGGTGAGTTTTAAATTTCCTTTTGGCTTTGTTTACTTATGCATCAGATGTGTCCCATAAAATGAGTAACCCCACAGGAGTCCCTCATGGATCTAGCACTGCTCTAAAAAGTCTCCATATTCCAAGCTATGAATGGTTTACATCAAACTACAAGTCCCAGCATGCTCTAACAGTTGGAGAGCCACTGGTTGGGATTCACTGCTGTGCATAATCAAAGGCCAGCTCTTGTAATTGTGGTACCTAATTACCCCTGGAAGGCCAAGGTCTCTGGTTAAGTGCTACAATTCTTTAGTAATTTTGGTTGCAAATTAACAGCAGAAGGCAAGGGGTCAATATCACTAGACCATCTTCAGTTATGTTAGTTTAGGTTCACTGGCCTGGAAAACTAACAAAATTTCCTCCTCTTACAGTCTCCGATTTCTGGCAAGAAGCACAAGAAGATGACTTGCTTGTTCATTCCTGACGGACACATATCCATGAGTGCCAGTATAAACCGCAAAGGATTTTGTGAAGGTGAGTTGCCTCTTGCCGTTTTCTTGTTACTCCACCATTGTAGGACAACTCAATTACAGCTTATGCTCAATTTCTTGGTTATAATTTTTTTTTTTTCCTTTGTTCTAGGCGAGGAAATCTGCATATCTGCTGACTTTGAAAACACCTGCTCT